>NC_090653.1:100356969-100662802 GCF_040937935.1 Hyperolius riggenbachi | reverse complement strand
AATCTGCATGCGTTTCCTGCATGCAGATTCGCATAGCCAATACAAGTGGATGGGCCTGTTTCCACTTGTCAGTTTTCTTGTGCGTTTTTCTGTGCAGGATTTTTTTGCACGGCAGAGCCCTCAGAATTCGCTTGCGTGTGGAATGCAGGCGAATCGCACGCAATGTATTTAATAGGGAAATCGCATGCGGTTTTGGTTTTGTTCCTAATAGCGATAGTCTGTAATCCACTTGCTGATCTGGTTTGTCCCAAATATAAAGTGAAATTTTAAACAGGAGGACATTTGCCCTAAAATCTTGTTATATATTTGTTATTCTATTGCTGCATTATTATTTTATTACATATTTGTAGAATGCACAATAAGCAGTACTTTATCTCTTTACACACCTGCTTTTCAACGGTACAATTCATTTCCCATAATTTAAGATCTGCACAGGGAAAGAGAATTATAAGAAATGCTTATAGCTTAGAATTTCCTTAGAATTTTCCATTGCTGCTAAACAATTCAAAGCATGGATAAATTTGACTTTTTTAACAGAACAACCTGTTTGTTTCATTGCCTCAGATTAGGGATGACGTACCATCCAGTACACACTATAATACATGTTATAATAAGTAATGAATCATCTTTTATTGTCCAGCCACCATCATCTTTGTAGGTCTTGTTCTCCTCAATATGCCAATATCCACATCTAAAATTCAGTATACCATAGATTAATGTGTTCCTTAAAGAGACTCCGTAACAAAAATTACATCCTGTTTTTTTTATCATCCTACAAGTTCCAAAAGCTATTCTAATGTGTCCTGGCTTACTGCAGCACGTTCTACTATCACCATCTCTGTAATAAATCAACTTATCTCTCTCTTGTCAGACTTGTCAGCCTGTGTCTGGAAGGCTGCCAAGTTCTTCAGTGTTGTGGTTCTGTGATGCATCTCCCCCTCCAGGCCCCTCTCTGCACACTGCCTGTGTATTATTTAGATTAGGACAGCTTCTCTCTTATCTTTTACAAGCTGGATAAATCCTCCTCTGAGCTGGCTGGGCTTTCACATACTGAGGAATTACATACAGGCAGAGCTGTCTGCACTCTGCAGGAAGAAACAGCCTGACACTTCAGTGGAAGATAGCTGCAGGGGGAAAGAAACACACAAATGATCTCTTGAGATTCAAAAGGAAGGGTGTATACAGCCTGCTTGTGTATGAATGTATTTTCTATGTGTGGACATTCTGTACATCAACCTACTTCCTGTTTTGGTGGCCATTTTGTTTGTTTATAAACTTTTTAAAACTGTTTTTAACCACTTTTAATGTGGCGAGGAGCGGCGAAATTGTGACAGAGGGTAATAGGAGATGTCCCCTAACGCACTGGTATGTTTACTTTTGTGCGATTTTAACAATACAGATTCTCTTTAAGAGCAAATTTAGGTTTAATTTTACATCCTATAAATCTGTTTCTAGGATTAAGTTATAATTACCTGCAGGATCTTTTCCTCCAACTCACTCCCCATTTCCCGTGTCTGGCACATAGCTCCGCCCCCTAGCAGAGGAGTGCTGTAGTTCTTCTATGGCACGTTCTCTATCTTATATAGAGAAATCCCTGTGGCACTTTTCTGCAAGGGGCTATGTGTCGGAAGTCCCCAGACAGGAGCATTGGGCAGTTAGTAAAAACAATAATACCCCACAGCAGGGCCGGATTTACCATAAGCAGAGTCGGTTCTCTCATGAAGCAAGGTGAAACACTTGCATCAAACGCAGAGATTACAGGGGCGGCATGTTGGTACTGTGTGTTTACACTTAAAGCATGCAGTCAGAGTAGGAGGTGAAGCGAGAGGAGAGCGAGCGAGGTAAAGAGGTCATCATTGGGGAAAAGCAGTTTGTTGTGCTGTGTGAGGAGTCTGACAGTGAGTGAGGAGGTGGGAGGCAGGAGAGCAGTAGTGTTTCATTTGACTTGCACAGCAGAAGGGAGGAGGTGGCACTGCTGTCCTGACTGAGGAGGAATGGAGGACGGTCGTGCCACCTCCTCCTGAGGGTGAGCAGGAGAGGTGGGGGTTGCATCCTAACAAGTTTGACTCAAGCAGCAAAAAGTCTAGAACTGGCCCTGACCATAAGGCACTGTAGGCATGCGCCTGCGCGGAAACCGGGCTGAATCCGCAGTTTCCCCGCAGGCAAATCGCGAGGGGAAACTCTGCCATAGGGAGTAATGGAGCCACTGGCCGAATTGCTTGCGCTAGCGATTCGGACAGCTTTTCCATCCGAATCTGTGCGAATCCCATGATTCGTCAGCATAACTGCAGATCCGGAAGTGCCGCCACACGTCTCGCAGACGCGTGCGGCTGCAGTGGAAATGGGCCCTTAAGGGGCATGATGATGGAAAGGCGGAAAACTTCCCTCTCATGGTGCCACTAGCTACTTAATAATGAGGGTACCTCTGGCTACCTAATGCTAAGGGACACTTGTAGTTAAGATGGGCTAGGGAAATAAGGGAGAAGTAACAGCTGGGCTAGCCAACACACGTATGGTGTGGTTCGGAGGGGGTTTGTAGGTCTATGGAGGGCAAAGTGTAGGGAGCCAGGAAATCCATGTCTTTAGGCTCCTACGATGTAAATCCATGCCTGCCCCGCAGTTATATATTAAACTTAATGTTAGAAGGGATCCATAGAATGTAACATCTAGAACGAATTTGCTCTTTAAAGTGTACCTGAGAGGTGGCTACAGCAAAAAATATACATACTTGGTGCTTCCTCCAGCCTCCTCCTGTCTGATCGCTCCCACACCGACCTCCTTTGACTCCCTGTTCGCCCGCAACTGGCCCCGGAATATCCTCCAGCTGGGGCCAGTCGGCGCAGACACAGTCCACCCAGGCATGCTCCACCATCTCACTCCTGTTGCCGGGAGAATTCTGTGCCTGCGCAGTAGTACGCAGGCGCAAAACGCTCCCAGCGATGTGAACACGGTGGGGGTGTGCGCCGTGCACTGACCAATGCTACATCTTTGCAGTTGGCCCTGGACCAGAGGACTTTCTGGGGCCAATTGCGGGTGAACGGGGAGTCAGAAGAGGACGACGGGGAGAGTTTAGGATGGAGGGGGCTGGAGGAAGCCCCAGGTATATATATTTTTTTGCTGTGGCCCCATCTCTGGTTCCCTTTAAGTTTGCTCAGAGGAAAACCACTGGGGAAAGAAGAATCAAGTCCTAACTTACTGTAGGGGAAGTGGTTTTATATTTGTGTTAACAGCGTTAGAGGATTTTTGATGTGATGTTTGGGAAGGTATATGTAAATCCCCAAAAACCTGAAGCTATGGAATTAACATACAAAGGCCCTTATTCTACTCATTTTTTTGTTACCTGCTACAAGGTAATATTTTATGCCTTTTTAGCCACCAGCAAGCAAGAAATATTGTGCTGAAAGTTTATTTTAAACAGAAGATAAAAAAATTATCTCATAGGAGAAAACGTAGGAGAAAAAGTGAATTTAATAAGGGTCAAGAACTGCAGTCAGGATGTGTAGGACATTAAAGTGTACTTGAGATGGGGTATATAAAAATTGTATACATACCTGGGGCTTCCTCCAGCCCCCTCCGGCCTGATCCCTCGCTACCGTCCTCCGCTGCCTGCAGCCTGTGCAAATGTCCCCGGTAAGTTGTCTAGTTGCGACTAGTCAGCACAGGCGCAGTGAGGCTGTGCACATTCCCGTCGCGCTCCTTTGCCGGAAGAGTTCTGTGCCTGCTCAGTACTACTGCGCAGGAGCTGAACGCTCCCGGCCATGGAAGCGCATCAGGGGAGCGTGCACAGCCTCACTGCGCCTGCACATTATGTCCCAGATGCATACTGGAGAGGAGTGAAAGGTGTGTGCTTCTGACCAGTTTCACCTGACTTATATACTGGCTGCCTCGTGTCTAATGACTAATTTAAACTGACTCTCGTCTAATTAAAATGACAAACTGTTTGCAAACTGCATTCGCCTACCAGATTATGCAGGATCTAAGCCTACCTTTCTTCCATACATTCCTGCAGGAGTTGGCCCACGCAGGAGTTGGCGCCGCGTGTAGTCATCCTTGTGCCCCTAAGAAATGAGGGGCAGCGCAAACACCCCCACAATGCAACCATTACCTGGGAGCGCTGCAACTGCCTCTCGGGAGGGGGGGGGGAGCGAGAACACATGGATGGTGCATACCCCAGACGTGGCCTACACCTAGGGAGAACCATCCATGCTGCCCCCCAAACATCACATCAAAAATCCTCTAACACTGCGGAGGCACACCCAAGATAATAAGGTCGTTGCTTCATTGTGGACAGATCAAATTCGATCAGCTGGACAGTCACTGTTGTTCTGTCAAGACTGTCATTGAGCTACCTCAGCCAGCGCACCAGTCCAGCCCGGCCGTCACTACACAAACAGCTGTTTGCGGTGCGTTACACAGTGAGTTTGGTCTGTCAGTGTGAAGCAGTACTCTAATTACACTCCCTGATTGATGTATACACATGCAAGATGTTTTAAAGCACTTTAGGCCTCCAATTTAGCATGCAATGTGATTTCTGCCCTTAAAACGCTGCTTTGCGTCAAATCCAGATTTTTTCCCTGGGACTTTTGGCGTCTATCCCTCTCATCCATGCAAAAACTCAGATGTTAGACCCCTTGAAACATCTTTTCCATCACTTTTGTAAATTTTTCTAGTTTTCAAAGTTCGCATCCCCATTGAAGTCTATTGCGGTTGCGAAAGTTCGCGCAAACCAAACTTTTGCGTAAGTTCCTGTTCGAGGTATGCGAACCGAAAATCGGAGGTTTCAGCCATCTCTAAACCTAATACATATATTAAAAGAAAAAGAGGTGTGAACAATAAAAATGCATTATGGGTAAAGTGGCTATACACTCATTGGGCTCGATTCACAAAAGCGTGCTAAGTGTTAGCACGCCTAAGAAAAGGCCCTTAGCACACCTAAAGGGCTTTAGGTCGCGCTAAGCTTCATGCACTAAGTTAGCGCACACAAAGTTTTGCACCGCGCAGTGCACACAGAACATCGCACCAGATGTGCCGAAAATGGCGCACCAGGTGCGCCTATAACGTCGCATCGGGTGCGCCCGAAACGTCACACGAAGTTCTGCAGGCACTGCGCGGCGCTAAACTTTGCACGCGATGAGTAAAAGCTGTGGGCATGCTAACTAAGTTAGCACGCTTTTGTGAATCGAGGCCATTGATTTTCTCATTCGATTCCTTAAAGATTCGATTCATCTGCTGGAAACCACTGCCTCTGAGCTCCTGCGTTGTCACACAGGTGCCTGGCAACCACGTGTATGGATGGAGTACAGTGCCCAGAGCCAGTGGCAGACGCGGAGAGGTAATGTATACTGCATTGGGCACCAGGGGGAACCTGGAACATTAGGGAGGATAGCGTCAGGGGTGGGTGGGGTGTTCCGTCGCGTTTGTGGCTCATCTCAATATCACCATTACCCCCGCGCACCTGACTGACCACAACGGGCCGACATCTTGCAACATGTCCAACCGATTAATTGGTCGAATCATCGATTGGGCATGCACTTGGCAACAATTTTTATCTGATTCGATTATAATAATTGAATCGGATGGTCGATCGTCCACCAGATATATGGCCCCCTTAAGTGTATGGCCACTTAACTTTATAAGGTACCATTTTGCATAATTCTATAACAGTACACCAAGTTTTTATTTCACATTTTACTTAGGCTTAAAAACCGCAAAAGTACTATGTGAGGCTGTTAAAGTTTGCCAACCAGTGTTTTACAAGTGCTGCTATTACCACTTACAGATACGTACGGAAAGGGCGTCGGGAAAAAAGGGCGCGTGGTATAAACGATAAATGGAAATATCGTTTATAGAAATATTGTGTAGAATTTCGTTTATAAATAGTGTTTTAAGAATTTATAAATCACTAAATAATGTGTATGAGATCGGCAATTCTTAAAACGTTAATCTTCCCTGTTTGTAAAGTGAAACTTATATTTACGTTTATTAAAAACCCTCCCTGTACCTATCCCTAACCCCTAGACCCCCTGTTGGTGCCTAAACCTAAGACCCCCCTGTTGGTGCCTAAACCTAAGACCCCCCTGTTGGTGCCTAAACCTAAGACCCCCCTGTTGGTGCCTAAACCTAAGACCCCCCAGTTGGTGCCTAAACCTAAGACCCCCCTGTTGGTGCCTAAACCTAAATGTTTTAATAATGTTTTACAGACATTAATAAATAAAAAATGTAAAGAAAAAAATGTAAATTATTTTTTTGGGTGGATAATAATGTTTTAGAAAGGTTTTAGAAATAGTGATTTAGTATCTTCATAAACGTTATTCGTCACGGGCTCATTTTGTAAACTTAAATCATCACAAACATAGTTATAAATCCTTAAAAATCTCCGGGCGCCGTTATAAATCCTTAAAAATCTCCGGCGCCTTATTTTCCCCGTTCAGCGCCCATTAAACGATATTTATAATGGAAGTGAATGGGGCGCCCTTTTTGTCCACTTGTCTCATGCGCCCAAATCTACTGCTTCCGCTAATTGCCACTAATTACACACTGTGATGTACAAGCTGGTCTTAAAATCATCACAAATTCAAGTAGTACTAGTGGTATCTGAAGACTTGTTACAAGGTCCAGTTCAGTATGACCCCGTTTCCACATGCCACAATCTGCATGCCCCGCCCATCTCCGAATGTACGTGACACCCATGCTAATGCAGATTCACATCCCAATTCCCCACCACGCCAATGTACAGCAATGTTTGTGTCTGAACAATAAATCTGCAGTTACTCTCCTGGACAGCACATGTATTCCTCCATAACATAACATGGGAGCATAGCGCTAACCTGCACAACTCATGCATATTTCAGAGATGTATGCGCATGTGGTCCAGAACACCGCATTACACCCTGAACACTGCTGCCTGGTGGAAAGGAGCTCTCAATGTCCCATTCTGTGTGAAACCTCTGGTTTTCAGAAAAAAGGGGCGCAGAATCCCTTATGGAAAAAAGGGCGCCACATTGGTGCCTATGATAAAAGCAGGGGCAGCTGTCGGCAAAATGTACCATTTTTGCCGTAGACTGCGGCTTTTACTTTGTCACTAAAAAGCTAATTGTGGGCACTGGGAGGTGCCCAATTAGCAGCAATCAATCAACATTTCCACAGGAGCCTGATAGAATAGCTAGCGTCGGGGGGTTGCGGAAATGCAGGCACCACCGAGGGGGGGATCTTTGGGTTAGGCACTACTGTGTGGGGAAGCTTAGGGTTAGGCATCACCGAGGGGGGTTCTGTGTGAGAGTAGGGTTCCGTTTGGCTATAATAAATTATCAGTAAATATTATATTTTACTATGGAATCCAGCAGTATCGCTAATTGTAGTGGTAGTCTACTAGCGGCAATCCTCTGCGCCCTTTTTTTCAGGCACTTTCTTTTCGTGTGTGCATTCATGTTCAAAGCAAAAAAAAAAGGGTGAGGACGCTGGAAGCTTATCGAGAAGACATAAGTGAGTGCGGGGCTGCAAGGAGCCCGGAGCACGGTATGAAGTTCAAGTACTACAGTGGCGGATCTCTAGGACGTCATAAGCTGTGCCATACACACAGTTACTGCCAAAACAGGACCCAGAGTAGGAGCGATCCCTAGGAGACCGAGGAGAGGACATTCTCATGAACAATAAGGGGTTAATGAGTAGAGTGGGGCCGAACCTTCCGCGGAAGGTTCGGTTCGCGTAAACGTTCGCGAACCGCAATAGACTTCAATGGGGATGCGAACTTTGAAAAAAAAAAAAATTATGCTGGCCACAAAAGTGATTGAAAAAGATGTTTCAAGGGGTCTAACACCTGGACCCCCAGGTGGAGGAGTGGGATACATGCCAAAAGTCCCCGGGAAAAATCTGGATTTGACGCAAAGCAGCGTTTTAAGGGCAGAAATCGCATTGAATGCTAAATGACAGGCCTAAAGTGCTTTAAAACATCTTGCATGTGTATACATCAATCAGGTAGTGTAATTAAGATACTGCTTCACACTGACACACCAAACTCACCGTGTAACGCACCGCAAACAGCTGTTTGTGTAGTGACGGCCGTGCTGGACTGGTGCACACCATGGCGAGAGTGCAGGTTTTGGTGGCTTTACAGCCCATATGGTCGCCTGGCTGATGTAGCTGAATGACAGAACAGTGACTGTCCAGCTGATCAAATTTGGTCTGACCACAATGAGGCAACAACCTTATTATCGTGGGTGTGCCCCCCGAGACACTCATCTAGGCGCCGGTCATTGCTTCATTGTGATACGCAAGCCGGAGAAGGTAGTCAAGCGGCCTGCAGGCAGACATGCTGTGTAGAGGGACTGGGAGCGACTTAGTCTTCTTGGGGCAGGCCAGGCAGCCAGTCACACGGCATGCAGGCAGAGATGCTGTGTGTGCGGGGACTGACTTAGTCTTGGGGCGGGCAGCAGCCCTCCGGGATCCATGCCTCATTCATTTTGATAAAGGTGAGGTACTTAACAGTTTTGTGACTTAGGCGACTTCTCTTCTCAGTGACAAT
This sequence comes from Hyperolius riggenbachi, assembly GCF_040937935.1. Taxonomy (NCBI): domain Eukaryota; kingdom Metazoa; phylum Chordata; class Amphibia; order Anura; family Hyperoliidae; genus Hyperolius; species Hyperolius riggenbachi. The sequence goes on along the minus strand of NC_090653.1, from coordinate 100,654,281 downwards.
GCCTCCAGCTGCGCTGAAGGTCCTTTCTGACAGGACGCTTGCGGCAGGGCAGGAGAGAAGTTGGATGGCAAATTGGGACAGCTCTGGCCACAGGTCAAGCCTGTGCACCCAGTAGTCCAAGGGTTCCTCATACCTGTTCACAGCAGTGTCTACATCCACACTTAAGGCCAGGTAGTCGGCTACCTGCCGTTCCAGGCGTTGGTGGAGGGTGGATCCGGAAGGGCTACGGCGAGGCGTTGGACTAAAGAACGTCCGCATGTCCGACATCACCATGAGATCGCTGGAGCGTCCTGTCTTTGACTGCGTGGACACGGGAGGAGGATTAGTAGCAGTGGTACCTTGCTAGCGTTGTGCTGTCACATCACCCTTAAAGGCATTGTAAAGCATAGTTGACAGCTTGTTCTGCATGTGCTGCATCCTTTCCACCTTCCGGTGAGTTGGTAACAGGTCCGCCACTTTGTTCCTGTACCGAGGGTCTAGTAGTGTGGCCACCCAGTACAGCTCATTCCCCTTGAGGTTTTTTTTATACGGGGGTCCCTCAACAGGCAGGACAGCATAAAAGACGACATCTGCACAAAGTCGGATCCAGATGTACCATCCATCTCCTCTTGCTCTTCCTCAGTGACGTCACGTAAGTCAACCTCCTCCCCCCAGCCGCGAACAATACCACGGGAAGGTTGAGCAGCACAAGCCCCCTGCGACGCCTGCTGCGGTTGTTCTCCTGCTGCCGTCCCCTCCTCCTCCTCCTCCCCCAAAGAAACACCTTGCTCATCATCCTCTGAGTCTGACTCGTCTTCTGCACACGACTTCTCTTCTTCCTACTCCTCCCCCCTCTGTGCTGCCGCAGGTGTTGAGGAAACAGCTGGGTCTGATGAAAATTGGTCCCATGCCTGTTCCTGCCGTAACTGTTCCTGGTCACGCTCATTCGCAGCTTCATCCGCCACTCTACGCACAGCACGCTCCAAGAAGTAAGCGTAGGGAATCAAGTCGCTGATGGTGCCTTCACTGCGGCTCACCAGGTTGGTCACCTCCTCAAACGGCCGCATGAGCCTGCATGCATTTCTCATCATTGTCCAGTTGTCGGGCCAGAACATCCCCATCTTCCCAGACTGTTTCATTCTACTGTAGTTGTAGAGGTACTGAGTGACGGCTTTCTTCTGTTCTAGCAGGCGGGAGAACATGAGCTGGGTCGAATTCCAGCGAGTCGGGCTATCGCAAATCAGGCGTCTCACCGGCAAGTTGTTTTTCCGCTGAATTTCCGCAAAGCGTGCCATGGCTGTGTAAGACCGCCTCAAATGCCCACAGAACTTCCTGGCCTGCTTCAGGACATCCGCTAAGCCAGGGTACTTTGACACAAATCTTTGAACAACTAGATTCATGACATGTGCCATGCAGGGTATGTGTGTCAGCTTCCCCATATGTAAAGCGGCAAGGAGATTGCTGCCGTTGTCGCACACCCCCTCTGAACTGTCCCCCTCTTCATCTCCTCTATTGGGAACATACAGAGGATCCGTATCATCGTCATCATCGTAATCATCCTGCCCAGCTTCGCTTGCCTCAGAAAAATCCAAACATGCACCATCAGTAGGTCCTTCATCCTCCTTACACGTTACATCCATAGTGTTGCTGCGTAACTCAGACATATGAGCTGGTGAAAATTCATCTGGCTGTAACAACAATGGCTGTGCATCAGTGATTTCACCACTAAATAATTCTTGCGACGTGTCAAATGCAGCAGAAGTGGTGCTAGTAGTAGCGCTGGTGGCTGAGCAAGATGAGGTGTTCTGTGTCGCTAAATACTCAACCACGTCCTGACAATCTTGGGAGGTGATGGGACGTGCCTTCTTCCGAGCACTGTACTGTGGGCCAGGTCCACACGAAATTACATTTACACGACCTCGCACAGACCTGCCGGGTGGCCTTCCTCTGGCTCTGGCACTACCTCTTCCTCTACCTGTTTTGTCCATATCGGGTATGCACGGAGTGGTATATCACACTGCGTGCACTCACGTAGGTAGGTGGGTTCACTTAACTGCACAGGTATGCGCACTGATGCGGTGGGTTCACTGAACAGAACAGGTATGCAGTGGCGGGTTCACTTAACAGGTATGCAGTGGCGGGTTCACAGAACACAACAGGTATGCAGTGGCGGGTTCACAGAACAGGTATGCAGTGGCAGGTTCACTGAACAGGTATACAGTGGCGGGTTCACTGAACACAACAGGTATGCAGTGGCGGGTTCACAGAACAGGTATGCAGTGGCGGGTTCACTGAACAGAACAGGTATGCAGTGGCGGGTTCACTTAACAGGTATGCAGTGGCGGGTTCACTGAACACAACAGGTATGCAGTGGCGGGTTCACAGAACAGGTATGCAGTGGCAGGTTCACTGAACAGGTATACAGTGGCGGGTTCACTGAACACAACAGGTATGCAGTGGCGGGTTCACAGAACAGGTATGCAGTGGCGGGTTCACTGAACAGTACAGGTATGCAGTGGCGGGTTCACTGAACAGAACAGGTATACAGTGGCAGGTTCACTGAACAGAACAGGTATGCAGTGGCGGGTTCACTGAACAGGTATGCAGTGGCGGGTTCACTGAACACAACAGGTATGCAGTGGCAGGTTCACTGAACAGGTATACAGTGGCGGGTTCACTGAACACAACAGGTATGCAGTGGCGGGTTCACAGAACAGGTATGCAGTGGTGGGTTCACTGAACAGTACAGGTATGCAGTGGCGGGTTCACTGAACAGAACAGGTATACAGTGGCAGGTTCACTGAACAGAACAGGTATGCAGTGGCGGGTTCACTGAACAGGTATGCAGTGGCGGGTTCACTGAACACAACAGGTATGCAGTGGCAGGTTCACTGAACAGGTATACAGTGGCGGGTTCACTGAACACAACAGGTATGCAGTGGCGGGTTCACTGAACAGAACAGGTATACAGTGGCAGGTTCACTGAGCAGAACAGGTATACAGTGGCGGGTTCACTGAACACAACAGGTATGCAGTGGCGGGTTAACTGAACAGATATACAGTGGCGGGTTCACTGAACAGTACAGGTATGCAGTGGCGGGTTCACTGAACAGTACAGGTATGCAGTGGTGGGTTCACTGAACAGAACAGGTATACAGTGGCAGGTTCACTGAACAGAACAGGTATGCAGTGGCGGGTTCACTGAACAGGTATGCAGTGGCGGGTTCACTGAACAGGTATACAGTGGCCTGTTCAGTGAACCTGCCACTGTATACCTGTTCAGTGAACCCGCCACTGTATACCTGTTCAGTGAACCCGCCACTGCATACCTGTTCAGTGAACCCGCCACTGCATACCTGTTCTGTTCAGTGAACCTGCCACTGTATACCTGTTCAGTGAACCCAACAGGTATACAGTGGCGGGTTCACTGAACACAACAGGTATGCAGTGGCGGGTTCACTGAACAGGTATGCAGTGGCGGGTTCACTGAACAGGTATACAGTGGCGGGTTCACTGAACAGAACAGGTATGCAGTGGCGGGTTCACTGAACAGAACAGGTATGCAGTGGCGGGTTCACTGAACAGGTATGCAGTGGCGGGTTCACTGAACAGGTATACAGTGGCGGGTTCACTGAACAGAACAGGTATGCAGTGGCGGGTTCACAGAACAGGTATACAGTGGCAGGTTCACTGAACAGAACAGGTATACAGTGGCGGGTTCACTGAACACAACAGGTATGCAGTGGTGGGTTCACTGAACAGAACAGGTATGCAGTGGCGGGTTCACTGAACAGAACAGGTATACAGTGGCGGGTTCACTGAACAGAACAGGTATACAGTGGCAGGTTCACTGAACAGAACAGGTATACAGTGGCGGGTTCACTGAACACAACAGGTATGCAGTGGCGGGTTCACTGAACAGGTATGCAGTGGCGGGTTCACTGAACAGGTATACAGTGGCGGGTTCACTGAACAGAACAGGTATGCAGTGGCGGGTTCACTGAACAGAACAGGTATGCAGTGGCGGGTTCACTGAACAGGTATGCAGTGGCAGGTTCACAGAACAGGTATACAGTGGCAGGTTCACTGAACAGAACAGGTATACAGTGGCGGGTTCACTGAACACAACAGGTATGCAGTGGTGGGTTCACTGAACAGAACAGGTATGCAGTGGCGGGTTCACTGAACAGAACAGGTATACAGTGGCGGGTTCACTGAACAGAACAGGTATACAGTGGCAGGTTCACTGAACAGAACAGGTATACAGTGGCGGGTTCACTGAACACAACAGGTATGCAGTGGCGGGTTCACTGAACAGGTATGCAGTGGCGGGTTCACTGAACAGGTATACAGTGGCGGGTTCACTGAACAGAACAGGTATGCAGTGGCGGGTTCACTGAACAGAACAGGTATGCAGTGGCGGGTTCACTGAACAGGTATGCAGTGGCAGGTTCACAGAACAGGTATACAGTGGCAGGTTCACTGAACAGAACAGGTATACAGTGGCGGGTTCACTGAACACAACAGGTATGCAGTGGTGGGTTCACTGAACAGAACAGGTATGCAGTGGCGGGTTCACTGAACAGAACAGGTATACAGTGGCGGGTTCACTGAACAGAACAGGTATGCAGTGGCGGGTTCACTGAACAGAACAGGTATGCAGTGGCGGGTTCACTGAACAGTACAGGTATGCAGTGGCAGGTTCACTGAACAGGTATGCAGTGATGGGTTCACTGAACAGGTATGCAGTGGTGGGTTCACTGAACAGGTATGCAGTGGTGGGTTCACTGAACAGGTATGCAGTGGTGGGTTCACTGAACAGGTATGCAGTGGTGGGTTCACTGAACAGGTATGCAGTGGTGGGTTCACAGTACAGGTATGCAGTGGTGGGTTCACAGAACAGGTATGCAGTGGCAGGTTTACTGAACAGGTATGCAGGTATCCAGTGGGCTCACTGAACAGAACAGGTATGGTGGGCTCACTGAACAGAACAGGTATGCAGCCAGGAACAAGCTAAGCCTAACTAATCTTTCCCTATGAGAGACAGTCTGCAGCAGCTCGCCCTACTCTCACTAACGCAGGCACACGAGTGAGCTTAATGGCCGCCGCTGCCTGCCTTTTATTAGGGGGGGAGTGGCTCCAGGGGCTAGTGTAGCCTAATTGGCTACACTGGGCCTGCTGACTGTGATGTAGAGGGTCAAAGTTGACCCTCATGGTGCATTATGGGGCAAACCGAACTTCCGCAAAACTTCGCCTGCGGGACGCGAACGCGAACCACTGAAGTTCGCATGGAACCGTTCGCAGGCGAACCGTTCGGCCCAACTCTATTAATGAGAACACAAGGCCCAAGCATGTTAATGTTGGGAGAAAAAGGTACTGATCCTCTTGCACTTCCCTCTGCTTGGTCCGACTGGACCGAACAGGGAAGGAGGAAAAGATCACTCGTGCCAGGTGGAATCACATTTCATGGCACAATGTTGGTGAAAGGTATGAAGGGTCAAGTGTGCAGGAAGTGTGATGTGAACGGCAGCTTAAATCTGCTCTGGAATGTCCCACTCCCGGAACTAACACACCGATCCAAAGTCTTGTTAAAAGGTACATTGCAGTACAATGGGTACATGCAAAAGGTGGAGTGTGTTGTTCAGGATTACCTTGTCTTGGTTCTCTGGAGTCAGATGGTTCTAGATTGGAGAGGAACGAGCAGTAAGCGTTACTTCTCCTCCAGGAGAGAAGCAGGGAACAATATCACACTCTGGAGCAACCAACAGAGGGTTTCTCTGAGACAACTATACACACGTAAAGGCTGGAAAGCAGAAGGGTTTCGGTTCTTGGAACAAGTCGAAAGAATCGAGATCCAGTCACATTTACAGGTAACCAAGAGGGTGGGGAGAGCCAACACAGGTAACATCATCCTCACTACACGGGTCACAATATGAGACAATACTACACCACTTATCCTCATTCTAGATGGGTAAGTGAGGGGGTACTCTTAATTGAATTGGTACACTGAAGTGAAGGGTTACACCCGGCACTCGGCTGATTATCTTGAGGTCGGCCTTTCTGGAAGAGCTTGTACACACGTAATAGCAGATGCTTCACCTAATCCACACGCTCCTATATTGGCTGTAAAGGTCATAACATGAGACGTGCAACAAGTACAATAGTGCAGAGCACAACTATAGGACATAAAGCACATAAAGAGATGACTGTGCATCCGGCCCCTTTAAGACCTTTTATTCAGTACACAGCATACAGCCACGAATGCAACAGTTTGACAAAAAGTAAAGATGCATCAAACCTGGGTGATGGAGGGTGTCTGGTGAGCTGGGAAGGGTGACCAGGGGATGAACAGGACGGCACTACAGCCGTTTCACGCCAAAACCGGCGCTTGCACACGTGCAATGTCCTTGTTTGCGGAAATGCAAATTGCAGCATTGCATAGCAGGCGTGGATGCCGGAATGTTGAACTATTGCCGCTAGTTGGGTGCCTCACCCAAAATTAGCTTCTAAGCCGCAATTAGGCACTACCAGGGGGTCTGTGGGTTAGGCACGGTGGGGTGGGGGGATGTTAAGGTTATGCAACACCGAGGGGAGGGGGATCTTTGGGTTAGGTACTACTGTGTGGGGAATCTTATGGTTAGCACCACAGGGGGGGGGGTTCTGTGTGAGAGTAGGGTTCCGTTTAGCTATAATAAAATATCAGTAAATATTCTATTTTACTATGGAATCCAGCAGTATCGCTAACTGTATTGGTAGTTTACTGGCGGCAATCCCATGCGCCCTTTTTTCCAGGCACTTTCTTTTCGTGTGCGCGTTCATGTTCAAAGCAAAAAACGGGGTGAGGACGCTGGAAGCTTATCGAGAAGAGATGAGTGAGTGTGGGGCTGCAAGGAGCCCGGAGCACGCTATGAAGTTCAAGTACTACAGTGGCGGATCTCTAGGACGTCATAAGCTGTGCCATACACACAGTTACTGCCAAAACAGGATCCAGAGTAGGAGCGATCCCTAGGAGACCGAGGAGAGGACATTCTCATGAACAATAAGGGGTTAATGAGAATACAAGGCCCAAGCATGTTAATGTTGGGAGAAAAAGGTACTGATCCTTTTGCACTTCCCTCTGATTGGCCCGACTGGACCGAACAGGGAAGGAGGAAAAGATCACTCGTGCCAGGTGGAAACAAATGTCATGGCACAATGTTGGTGAAAGGTATGAAGGGTCAAGTGTGCAGGAAGTGTGATGTGAACGGCAGCTTTAATCTGCTCTGGAATGTCCCACTCCTGGAACTAACACACCGATCCAAAGTCTTGTTAAAAGGTACATTGCAGTACAATGGGTACATGCAAAAGGTGGAGTGTGTTGTTCAGGATTACCTTGTCTTGTTTCTCCGGAGTGAGATGGTTCTAGATTTGAGAGGAACAAGCAGTAAGCGTCACATCTCCTCCAGGAGAGAAGCAGGGAACAATATCACACTCTGAAACAACCAACAGAGGGTTTCTCTGAGACAACTATACACACGTAAAGGCTGGAAAGCAGAAGGGTTTCGGTTCTTGGAACAAGTCATAAGAATCGAGCTCCAGTCACATTTACAGGTAACCAAGAGGGTGAGGAGAGCGATCCCAAGGAAGGGAGAGCCAACACAGGTAACATCATCCTCACTACACGGGTCACAATATGAGACAATACTACATAATCCATATTCAGCCACTTATCCTCATTCTAGATGGGTAAGTGAGGGGGTACTCTTAATTGAAATATTGGAGAGAGTACATTCTTCCCAACCTAAAGTACACATTTTGCCTCAGGACATAAGGGGGGCAAAGGTCCAATCAGGACAGTTGGGAACTTCTTTTGTCATTGAGATGCTAATCAATTTCCCAGAAGAAAGCGTACCAACAGTATTCTTCTGGGGAGGGCCACAAGGGTTAGCATGGGGCGTGAGTTTAATGGATCAGGAGACTTTTTGGAGTGGAGAGGTAGAATCCTGGGATACATCAGGTAGCGCCCCGGGGACTCTCTATGATGGAAGGGGGATGGGACTAAAACAAGGGAGTTTAAAAATTGCACCCTTAGGACGAAGGACTAGAGATGAGCGTAATGACGTAATTACGATTTCGCGAAATTTCGCGAAATTAGTGTAATTACGATTATGGCCGTAAGTACATAATCGTAATGAAGAAGGATTTCGCAAAATTTCGCGTAAGCGTAATTTTTCGCGTAATTTTCGCATTACAGTGGATATTACGAAATTAATGCGTATGGTCATGCTCCCAAGCGGAAAAGTTGACGCATGGATCAATGTTAGGTAGCCGCCGACTTTAAGTGTTAATAGCAAAGCCCCCTTAAATGCTAAGAGCCTCAAATTTGGAGAATATATTAAGGAGATCAGGAGGAATAAGAGGAACATTTTTTTTTTCAAAAAGACATTATAGTTTTTGAGAAAATCGATGTTAAAGTTTCAAAGTAAAAATGTATACATTTAAAAACCCGCCGACTTTAACGGTTAATAGCAAAGCCTGCTTAAAGTATAGGAACACCAAATTCCTAGGGTATATTAAGGGGATCAGTGGGAATAAGAGAAAAAATTTTTTTTTCAAAAAGACCTTATAGTTTTTGAGAAAATCGATTTTTAAGTTTCAAAGGCAAAAATGTCTTTTAAATGCGGAAAATGTCAGGTTTTTTTTGCACAGGTAACAATAGTGTATTATTTTCATAGATTCCCCCAAGTGGGAAGAGTTTTACTTACTTCGTTCTGAGTGTGGGAAATATAAAAAAAAAACGACGTGGGGTCCCCCCTCCCAGACCTCTTTAACCCCTTGTCCCCCATGCAGGCTGGGATAGCCAGAATGCGGAGCACCGGCCGCGTGGGGCTCCGCACCCTGACTATACCAGCCCGCATGGTCCATGGATTGGGGGGTCTCGGAAGGGGAGGGGCAGCCAAGCTTTCCCCTCCCCCTCCGAGCCCTTGTCCAATCCAAGGACAAGGGGCTCTTCTCCACCTCCGATGGGCGGTGGAGGTGGAGGCCGCGATTTCCTGGGGGGGGTTCATGGTGGAATCTGGGAGTCCCCTTTAAAAAGGGGTCCCCCAGATGCCCACCCCCCCTCCCAGGAGAAATGAGTATAGAGGTACTTGTACCCCTTACCCATTTCCTTTAAGAGTTAAAAGTAAATAAACACACAAACACTTAGAAAAAGTATTTTAATTGAACAAAAAACATAACCACTGTTATAATTTAAGTAGTCCTCAGTTACTTGGCCTTAGTTTTATGTAAAAGGCTTGTCCGCAGTGTATGCCTTTAAAATCAATAGAGGTTTTGTGATGCAGGCAGAGGCATCTCAGGGTCTGCGTGTAGCAGAGGATACACGCAGATACTGAGAACATGTACCTAAAAGAAGGCCATCGGCCTACTCTGACCTCCACGTACACCACAGGAACAGTAAACATCGGCCATATTTACTAAACATCCATGTTCCTGCATTTAGGTCAAATGCCTCATTGATTATTAATCAAGTAGGTGGGTATGATGACACCACGAGTGGGTCCACCAATAATCTGATCTAGGGGGTGGCGAAGATGATGTCATATTTAACTCTTTCCTAGTCGGTATTAAAACTGGAGTGAGCGATGGAGAGGGCATTCTGCTTCTTCCTTCCGCACTAGCTCGCAAGGCCGACTGGGACCTCTAAGCATGTTCTTCCTTTCTGTAATCTGATATAATATCTGCTGTACATAGGTAGTCTAGATGTAACATAGAGTAGATACAAGAAGACCTGGGTATCTTCAGTAGGAAGATGCTCACGCCGCTGTAACGCAACATGGAAGTATGCTTTGCCAGGAGATGATAAACTGTATCTATCTGTATTTCTGTTACTTGAATAAATAACGTAAACCTTGAAGAAGCCTGAGGAAGTCTATCTCCTGCTTGCTGTGTGGAGAGTCAAGTGATCTCAATAGTCTGTGAGACGTAACTGTAAGAAGTTACTGGTGTCGAAGCAAGGTGATAAGAACAGTTTATAACAGTGGCGCTGAAACCCTTCCCTGCCTAGCAAAACAGGCAGACAGGGGCCGGGGGCCGAAGAAGAAGTTTTCAAGATATTCCACAGCAAAACAAGCGGAATAGACGCGGACTGTAAAGCTTATCAAGCTGAGACTGATAAGTGGTGTGGGGAGTGTGCATTGCGTGAGCCAAGCGAGCACACGGGCTGCAATTCGAGGAAACCAGCGGCGAAACTCGTGGATGTTAAACTTTGACTGTAAGTGCACGCAGTCATAGCCTAAACCGGATCGCAGGTGACTGGAAGGCTCCGAGGCCGGCTGGCAGCTGCCGCTAGAGATCGATCCGCTGAGCCAGTGTGGGTACACAGAGATGACGCTCAGTAGTTCCAGGGATCCACTCAGTTTCGTGGAGTTGCCACAAGCTGGTCGAATTGGCAGGCGTACGAAGTCCTCTCAGGCAAGTTTGATTTACGTTGTTATATGGCGTTATCTGTGTTGTATTTGGTGTTATAACAAGGAGAGGATAATGTGGTCATATGTACATTCTGTGTTAATTGCAGCGTGGAGGCTGCGTGCTTTATTTTTTTTTTTTTGTTTGTTCCTTCTTCTATGTTGGTTTTGTTTTTCTTTCTCCCCGTCCAGAGACTGGGAGTGATGCCAGCTGTGTTTTAGCCTAGCAGAGAGCGCCCCGCGGAAGAGATAGGGGGGGGGGCGGCTGTCGAGCAGGTGGAGGGGGGAGAGAGGGGAGAGAAGAAAGAGAGAGATAGCTGAGTAGACAGGAGAGGGGAGTTGAGACAGTTGTAAAACTTAGAAGTAAGTTTTTTTCTTCGGTGAGCTGGCGTTTTTCCAGAGCCGATCAGCGTGGTTTTTTCCTCTCTGTCCGTAGTGGATAGCGTAGTGAGAGGTGCAAGCTTATCTAGTTCCAGTCAGGGCCGCTAAAAGTTCTAAATGAAGATGTAGGTTTAATGTTGTAGTCATGTCAGACTGATAAATGTGCGTCTCAGAAGTATTAGCTGTTAATATGGTTTAGAGTTACGCTGTGCGCTTGAGTAGTTCTGGGTTATGGCGGAGATATGCTGCAGATGATTTGTGAGGAGAGAGAGAGGTTTCTACGTTCCTGGGTGATGCTAAGATGTAAAATATTTAGCATTGCAGCTGTGACGCGGTTTGTCTCAAGTTTGGCAAGCATCCCAGAGAGTATAGGTAGCGAAAGGCTGACTCTCGGTAAAATGTATCGATGCTGTGTGTAACTATGCATAAAAATGTTTGTTCTGTGTGAGTTTGTTTCTCTCCTAAGGTATAGGAACGAGAGGCTGCTATGGGAGCAGCCATCTTAGCTGGCAGTCCAGGACTCAAAATGGCGGCAGTGGAGAGAGCCCGCCCCCGAGAGTCATGGCCCCCACACGTCATGGCAGGGGGGAGGAGGGGCTGGGGGATCCACGTCACGTCAGGCTGTGCTCGCGGCTCCGGGCAGAGCAGCTGTAAGGGAGGGGGGTAGAAATACAGAGACAGTCTACTGAGTGTCTCGGTTCTCGAAGTATTTCCCCAGAAGCTTTTCCCTGAGTCCATGGAAAGGAATGCCAGGATACGTGCACCAAGCTATTACTGTAAGATTAGCAGGAGCACGGAAAAGTGTCCCAGCTAGGTGCAGGGACACACGTAGCAGTGCAGGTCAGGAAAGTGTCTGTACTGAGTTGCTTACGGGATTATTCCTGTAAGTGGGGCACCTTAATGGGTGGTGCAGCATGAGTTCCCAATAGAGTATAGGGGGGGACAGTGCATCAGGGGGGTGCCGGAGTTGGAAAAAAGGGAGTTAACCAATCGGGGTTTCCGTCGCCGCTGCTGCAGAGCGGTAACGTTTTTTTCCGTTTTTTGTCGTGGACAGGGCCAGAGCTTGACTGAGAGGTCTATGCTGGGCTGGGGCTGTTTTTTTTGTGCGTTTTTTTTCGTCCACTGATTGGTCAAATATGTTTTTTCCAGCTCCTATCAATTGTAGCACAAAGAACAAAAACTGACCGCAGTTCATGGGGCAATTATACAGATGATAGAATTGCCATGTACAGAGTGACAGTGTATCAGTACGCTGTTTGCCATGTGACTACCTACCATGTGGGCATTCACGGATCTGCATACAGGCATGTGACGCTGGTATGCTTAGCCCTGCACCCTGTGTAGTTTAAGTGCAAAGTGCTCCTTCCTACAGGGAGGCAGCCGGTTTTTTTTGGTAGTCTAGGTAGTGGCACGGCAAACATGGATCAGAGGGTACAACACACAGAACTTCTAGCAGAGCTGGTATCGCGATGAAGTTCTAGATAAGTAAATGCGATAATGAGTAAGAGCATTGCAGGCTCACCTGCAAAGCAGCATCAGGTGTGGCATCCGTAATCTGTGCATGCAACGGCCGCGCATGGACAGATAGGGGGGGATGTGGAGTGAGCTGCAATGAGGTGAGAGCTTCCAGAGGTGAAGTCCGCGGGAGCATATTTTAAACAGGTAAGTACTGAGGATAGTACTGAGGTAGGGGGGTGAAGTTTAACTCCAATCTACCAAAAAGAGTAAACAGAGTTCATGAGAACCATAAAGCAACGAGATCAATTACGATATATATTGATCAATTTAAAGTGTACAGAGTACAAGCCGCAGGGCGAATCCCAAATCATTAATAAGAATTGATTTGTTTGTATTTCGATTTCAGGAGTTGGGCAATATGGAATCGAGACAGCTGCAGTGCTGGCAGCAAAGCTGGAGATGTCAGTCGGATAAGCGAAAGGTTCCAGATGCCAATCTAAGTTTGGAGAAACACAAGATTCCTGAAATTGGAAAGAGACTAAAACACGAGATTCCTGAAATTGGAAAGAGACTAAAACACGAGATTCCTGAGATCGGAAAACGTCTAAAAAAACTGACTGAGCAAAGCATAGTGCAAATTGCTAATGTTTTTCTTTCCCAAGGTGGTGCTTTTATAATGAAGAGTACCGTGCTGATGGTGATCCTCGGTTGCCATTTCGTCCTAGGAGAACGAAGAGAGGACATTCTCGTGTATAATAAGGGGTTAATGAGAACACAAGTGCCAGGTGCAGACAAATTTCATGGCACAATGTGGGTGAAAGGTCTGAAGGGTCAGGTGTGCTGGAAGGGTGACGTGAACGGCAGTGTAAATCTGCTATTGAATGTCACACTCCCAGAATCGATGCACCGATCCAAAGTTTTGTTAAAAGGTACATTGCAGTACAATGGGTACGTGCAAAAGGTGGAGTGTGTGATTCAGGGGTACCTTGTCTTGGTTATGCAGAGTGAGATGGTTCCAGATTGGAGAGGAACGAGTAGGAGGCGTCAATTCTCCTGCCGGAGAGACGCGGGGGACAACATCACACTCTGGAACTACCAACAGAGAGTGCCTCTGAAACAACTATACACACGTAAAGGCTGGAAAGCCAAGGGTGGGTGGTTCTCGAAACAAGAAGTAAAAATCGAGATCAAGCCACATTTCCAGGTGACAAAGAGGGTGGGGAGAGCGGTCCCGGGGGAGGGAAAGCCAACACAGGGAACCCCATCCACACTACACGGGTCACAACAGGGGACGATATTACACAGTCCATATGCAGCTGCTTATCCTCATGCTAGGTGGGTAAGTGAAGAGGTACTCTTAATTGAAAGATTGCAGAGAGTACAGTCTTCCCGACCTCAGGTACATATTGTGCCTCAGGACGTAAGGGGGGAAGAGGTCCAATCAGGACAGTTGGGGGCATATTTTGTCAGGGAGATGCTTAAAGATCCTGTCCAACTGAGATTGGACAAGGGGAGATATATTAATTTTTCTGGAGAAGGATCTTTTGCATGGCAGCTTCGAGATGTTTGGGTGAACAAAGGGAAACGGTGCAAGATTCCTTTAGGCACCGCCACTTCCTTGGTTCCCACCTCAACCCGTGTCTCACACCAGGACCTGAGAGGTCAACCTTTTTTGGGGCTAGACGGGGAGGTGAAGCAAGTAGAGTTGTCCTCATGCGGGCAATTCTTGCAGAAGTACCTGCGTTGGCCGGGGCAAGTCAAATTTAGTGAAGAAGCCTGCAGGCTCAAGAACGCAGAATGCGAGGATACCATTCAAAAGATCCACCCTGAAGCCCAACCGATAGTTCCGGTGGCTGAAGGAAAGGTTTGGTTTTTTAACATAAGGTCTAATGATACATTCAAGGTATATTCTCCTAATTGTTCCGATAAGGGAGATTTTCCAAGGGGAACATATTGTGGGAGTGGAGATCCCATATGGATCCAGTCATCCAGGTTGGATGACGTTGTTTCTCAAATTGTTAAGAGAACTCTAAAGTGCAAAGTTTCACGGGTAGTTCCCGTCCTGAAAGAGAACACGACATGGGACAAAGGGGAACAGGGTTTGATCCAAGACGACCACATTTTGTTACAAAGGTTAAACAAACAGTACACTAAGTTAGAGGTAAGATTTCACCATGATACAGGTGATCTTAACGAGGTAGAACACAAAAATGAGCAGGTGAGTGCCAGTCTGACCTGGTGGACAAAGGTTCTGGTGATGTTCCAGGGACACTCGGACTGGGCCTCTGCAGTTCCAAAGTTTTTTCTACACCCACTGGTCGTCTGGATGGGGATGACAACTTTAGGCATCATTATCCAGGTGAGGTTGCGTGTTAAAATTACGTAAAACAAATTAACCTGGTCCAGAGATTGGTGCCTCATAAACAATCTCCTGAACCAATATTTTCAAATTAAGAGATATACAGGGTTACGGGTATAGGTTTAGTAGTACCTGTGATGGAGCTGATTGTATAAAGGCGTTCTTTTAGAAGGCACCTGGCACTGCTCCCTTGAGTAACAACCAAACGAGTTTCACTTTTCTGTGGTCATGCAAGTTTGTGAGTGATACGCAAGTGACGCAAATGCTGAGCATGTGGTATAGAGGGATTTAGAAGTAGGGCCTCCCCAGAGAGCCTGGGTACAGGAAGACCAAGAGGTCGTGCTCTCTCTCTTCGAGGGGTAACCACCGAGAGCAGAGAAGTTGTGTGAGCACGAACATCGAAAAGTGAAACATAAAAGAAAAAAAACAGGTACTGGGAGGTTCAGACGCTGGGATCTGCGGGTCAAGCCGTTTTAGGGGGGATTGTTATAATTTAAGTAGGCCTCAGTTACTTGGCCTGAGTTTTATGTAAAAGGCTTGTCCGCAGTGTATGCCTTTAAAATCAATAGAGGTTTTGTGATGCAGGCAGAGGCATCTCAGGGTCTGCGTGTAGCAGAGGATACACGCAGATACTGAGAACATGTTCCTAAAAGAAGGCCATCGGCCTACTCTGACTTCCACGTACACCACAGGAACAGTAAACATTGGCCATATTTACTAAACATCCACGTTCCTGCATTTAGGTCAAATGCCTCATTGATTATTAATCAAGTAGGTGGATATGATGACACCACGAGTGGGTCCACCAATAATCTGATCTAGGGGGTGGCGAAGATGATGTCATATTTAACTCTTTCCTAGTCGGTATTAAACCCGGAGTGAGCGATGGAGAGGGCATTCTACTTCTTCCTTCCACACTAGCTCGCAAGGCCGACTGGGACCTCTAAGCATGTTCTTCCTTTCTGTAATCTGATATAATGTCTGCTGTACATAGGTAGTCTAGATGTAACATAGAGTAGATACAAGAAGACCTGGGTATCTTCAGTAGGAAGATGCTCACGCCGCTGTAACGCAACATGGAAGTATGCTTTGCCAGGAGATGATAAACTGTATCTATCTGTATTTCTGTTACTTGAATAAATAACGTAAACCTTGAAGAAGCCTGAGGAAGTCTATCTCCTGCTTGCTGTGTGGAGAGTCAAGTGATCTCAATAGTCTGTGAGACGTAACTGTAAGAAGTTACTGGTGTCGAAGCAAGGTGATAAGAACAGTTTATAACAACCACGAAAAAAGTCCTTTAATATTCTTAATTAACCAATAATACTTACCTGTCCCTTTAAATAAATGATCCCACGCAATATCCTCAGAAATGTTCTATCAGTTACAATATAACAAAGTTATTACAATGTAACAACTTTGTTACGTTGTAACTACGCCGCACCCGACGCCACTCGCCGCTCAGCCGCCGCATACGCGTCCGTGCAGGACGCTAAGTCCCCGCTGGCCCCCGCTGTCCACCCCACCCACATCTGTCACCCACATGTCACCCACATGTGGGTGACATGTGGGTGACATGTGGGAGAGGCAGGGAGGGCAGCGGAGCCGGCGGGGACTTAGCGCCCTGCACGGACCCGACAGAGCTCTGAGCTATATAGCTCAGAGCTCTCTAAGCATCTTTGTATTTGGGCTCCAAGGAGCCCCATTGGTCCTTAGCAGACCAATGGGGTTCCTTCTGATTTGAAGGAACCCCATTGGTCTGCTAAGGACCAATGGGGCTCCTTGGAGCCCAAATACAAAGATGCTTAGAGAGCTCTGAGCTATATAGCTCAGAGCTCTGTCGGGTCTGTGCGGCGGCTGAGCGCCGAGTGACGTCGGGTGCGGCGTAGTTACAATGTAACAAAGTTGTTACATTGTAATAACTTTGTTACATTGTAACTGATAGAACATTTCCGAGGATATTGCGTGGGATCATTTATTTAAAGGGACAGGTAAGTATTATTGGTTAATTAAGAATATTAAAGGACTTTTTTCGTGGTTATGTTTTTTGTTCAATTAAAATACTTTTTCTAAGTGTTTGTGTGTTTATTTACTTTTAACTCTTAAAGGAAATGGGTAAGGGGTACAAGTACCTCTATACTCATTTCTCCTGGGAGGGGGGGTGGGCATCTGGGGGACCCCTTTTTAAAGGGGATTCCCAGATTCCACCATGAACCCCCCCCCAGGAAATCGCGGCCTCCACCTCCACCGCCCATCGGAGGTGGAGAAGAGCCCCTTATCCTTGGATTGGACAAGGGCTCGGAGGGGGAGGGGAAAGCTTGGCTGCCCCTCCCCTTCCGAGACCCCCCAATCCATGGACCATGCGGGCTGGTATAGTCAGGGTGCGGAGCCAGAATGCGGCCGGTGCTCCGCATTCTGGCTATCCCAGCCTGCATGGGGGACAAGGGGTTAAAGAGGTCTGGGAGGGCGGACCCCACGTCGTTTTTTTTTTAAATTTCCCACACTCAGAACGAAGTAAGTAAAACTCTTCCCACTTGGGGGAATCTATGAAAATAATACACTATTGTTACCTGTGCAAAAAAACCTGACATTTTCCGCATTTAAAAGACATTTTTGCCCTTGAAACTTAAAAATCGATTTTCTCAAAAACTATAAGGTCTTTTTGAAAAAAACATTTTTCCTCTTATTCCTCCTGATCTCCTTAATATATTCTCCAAATTTGAGGCTCTCAGCATTTAAGGGGGCTTTGCTATTAACCCTTAAAGTCGGCGGCTTTTTTATATTATACGGAGCGTTACGGTTTAACGCGAAATTACGGTAGCGTTTAATGCGAAATTACAGCATGAATAAAATGCGAAATTACGCGTTGAAAATTACGCTTACGGTATTTTCAATTACGATTTTAATGGCAATTACGCTACGGTATTTTCGCATCGTAATCGCAAATTTCGCATGCGTAATTATAGTAATGCGAAATTACGAAAATTTCGGCTCAACTCTATGAAGGACCATGGACATTCGGTTTTTGCATCCCACAGTCCCTAGAGTTTAAAGGTCCAAATAGATCTTGCATAATGAGAAGGGGAACCGTGCCAGTAAAAGTGGGGGTTCCCACGACTCCTAAAGCTCAGGTAGTCACCCTGCCAGTGACTATCCAGGAACCCCACCTAGCATCATGTGATACACATCAAGTTGTAAAAAGTGGCCCTTTTCAGCTAAATCAACTGAGGGCGATTCCAGTTATCATGGAGGCCCAGCTTCAATTGATCACTTGGCAGATTAATTTAGAAGAGTGGGTAATATCTAATAGCTACCCTAACTGCAGCACTGTCGCTGCCACCCTGATACAGGCTTTTATGTCATGGGCACCTTCCACAGGGAATAGTGTAGCCAGAAGAAGGTCCTGGGATTTAGCAGATACAGTCTTGGGAGGCATGGGCGCTGGAATGGGGGTAGCAAGCAGTGTAGACATAGAAGGTATGACAAAGGTCATTCAACAATTAGGCACATTGGGGCAACAGAATCTGGGTACCCAACATCATCTGAACGCGGTTTTGGAACAGTTAACGCACAACACATATAAAGTTCAGGGGTACACTCAAAGGCACATTCAAATAATTCTTCAGAAGATGATTGCACATGCTAGGAGTACTGCATGGGAAACAGCAGGCCTGTCTATGCAGACCGAGTTAACAGCGAATTTTAAGATAATGGCTCAAGCCTTATCAGAAGGTAAAACTCCTTTACAACTGAGACTTGGCAAGGAGAGATTTATCGATTTTCCTGGGGAAGGATCTTTTGCATGGAGGCACCGAGATGTCTTGGTAAACAGGAAAGGGTGCGACCATTCTTTATGCACTGATACTTCCTTAGTTCCTACCGATGGAAAACACAGGTAGTTTTTCCAGTAGTATCACTGGGGACACCTGTTTCATGCATGCTCAATAACAAAGAATGCGCAGCTGCCATTCAAAAGATCTATCCTAAAGCCAAACCAATATCTCCAGTGGCTAAAGGAAAAGTTTTTTTTTTAAAACATGATGTCTACTGACACATTCATGGTACATTTTCATAATTGTTCCGACAAGGTTGACCTTCCAAGGGGAACTTATTGTGTGAGCGGAGATCCCATATGGATCCAGCCATCAAGGTTTGACTACGTTGTTCCTCAAATTGTTAAGAGAACTCTAAAGTTCAAAGCTCCCCAGGAAGTGCCTATCCTGAGAGATAAAACGCCATGGGACAAATGGGTACAGGTTTTGACACAAGACCACACTTTGTTACAACGGTTAAACAAACATAACACTAAACTAGAGGTGATATTTCCCCATGATCAAGGGGATCTTAAAGAGGTTGAACACAAATATAATCAGGTGAGTTCCAGTCTGACCTGGTGGAAAAGGTTTATGGTGATGTTCCAGGGACACTCGGACTGGGCCTCTGCAGTTCAAAACTTCTTTCTACACCCACTAGTCGTCATGATGGAGATGACAATCATAGGCATCATTACACAGATGAGTTTGTGTGTGAAATTACGCAAACAAATCCACATGGTTAAGAGATTGGTGTCAGATAAACAATCTCATAAGCCAATATTTCCAAGCTAAGCGATATACAAGGTTAGGTGTCTAGCTTTCAGCAGTACCTATGATGATGGATCTGATTGTTTAAAGGCGTTTTTTTTAGAAGACACCCGGCACTGCTCCACTACTTAACAGACAAACAAGTTTCACTTTTCCATGAACATGCAAGTTTGTAAGGGACAGTAAGTTTGCATGTGACGCAAATGTGGAGAGTTTGGTCAATAGGGACCTAGAAGTAGAGCATCCCCAGAGAGTCTGGTTAAAAGGAGGCCAAGAGGTCTTGCTCTCTCTCCCAGGGATAACCACCTAGAGCAGAGAAAGTGTGTGAGCACAAGCATCAAAAAGTGAAACATAAAGGAAAGAATGATGGGTACAGTCTGCAACAGAAGAAGGGATCTGCAGATCAAGCCTTTTCAGGGGGGCTGTTAGAATTTAAGTATTATATGCTTGAATTCGTAGGCCTCAGTTACTTTAACTGAGTTTAATTAAAAGACTTGATTTGCAGAGGATTTTTAGAACCACAGGGTTTATCTGTCCACTGATGTGCAGACAGAGAGGCAGTCTTTTCTGTAAACATCGAGTGTTTTCATATTTCCGAAAGGTAAACAAAAGCTACGTACATTAAACAACTGTTCTTTTCAGAAGAAGAGAACATGGAATTTTCCAGGGCATGTGCAGTAAAGACTGTGCTTGTCATGATATCACAGGTTCTAATCAGCCAATAACAGGCGATGAGTTATTGATCCGTCCCTGCTCAGATGATGTCACATTTAACTCTTTAGAGGTCAGTATAAGAAGGGCTCCCGAGGGGCAATTTCTGACTGAGGACTTTATTCAATCCTTTTCCTACTTTCATTCTACATGATCTGTATGCTGTACATATGCCTAGCATAGATGTAACTAAGAGAGGCCTGATCTAGCTATTAGGGATAGATCAAGTATGCAAGGACCGCATAAGATTCTACAGACAGTTTACTTTGTCGAGGTTAGATATTGCTACTGAACATATCTGTATATTTGTTTTACAAATAAACTCTTGAACTTTGACAATGTCTACAAAGTCCTATCTCCTATGCTGTATGCTGTGATGAGAGTCAAGTTATAACACTTCCTGTGATATGGTGCCGAACGAAGGAGTAGTGTTGTTGCCAATAGCAACCAACGTATAGATTCTTACAATCACAATCACAAATAGACACGGATATCCGACTCGAGTGTGGTTTTGAGTCGAATAACCGCATGTAATCACGAATCACATTCGGGATTAAAAACCTGCTGACTTTAGCGGTTAATAGCAAAGCCCCCTTACATGCTAGGAAACACCAAATTTGCCAGATATGTTAAGAAGAACAGTGGGAACAAGAGGAAAAAAGAGACCTTATAGTTTTTGAGAAAATCGATTTTAAAGTTTCAAAGGAAATAAGTATACATTTAAATGCGGTAAATGACAGTTAATGTAGAAAACCTAACGGTAGTGTAAATTTACATAAATCAAAAGAAAGAGCAATGAATTTCCTGATGGAGTTTCCAGGGGGTCCCCCTGGAAACCCCTCCGGAGCCACAACAATAAAGATCCCTGGCAACTTTTCCTATTTTTTTTATGTTCAGAGGGTGAGAAATTAAAAAAAAACGACGTGAGGTCCCCCCACCCGAGGCTCTTTAACCCCTTGTCTCCCATGCAGGCTGGGATAGCCAGAATGTGGAGCCCCGGCCGAGTGGGGCTTCGCACCCTGAGCTATACCAGCCCACATAGTCCATGGTATGGGGGGCTCCGGGGGAGGGGTGGCCAAGCTGCCCACTCCCCCCCTCGAGCCCTGGACAAGGGGCTCTTCCCCACTTCCGGTGCCCTAGGAGGAGGTGGGGCGATGACTCCCGGGGGGGGGGGTTCATGGTGGCATCTTGGCATCTGGGAGTCCCCTTTAAGAAGGGGACCCCAAGATGCCCACCCCCCAGGAGAAATGAGTATAGGGGTAAAAAGTACCCCTTACCCATTTCCACAAAGGGTTAAATGGAATAAAAAAACACAACAACACGTAAAGTCTTTTATTAATCTTAATTAACCAGAAATACTTACTGTACCTTTAAAAAAAAGTTCCCATGGCAATATCCTTGAAAACGGTGTTTCTAGCATGTAAGGGGGCTTTGCTATTAAGTACTAAAGTTGGCGGGTTTTTAATCATGAATAACGACTAGTGATCACGAGTAACTCGTGATCACGAGTCGGGTATCGAGTGCAATCATGAGTGCATTAGTGATCAGCATTCGTGATCGAGAGTCAATCACAAATGCCGATTACGACCTTGTGATCGCAAAAAACGGCTGGTGATTACAAGCTCGTGGTGAGCACCGCTGTCTTCCATTACCCTTCTTCCACCACCGTGTAGTGCTACACCACTGACACTATCTTCTGAGCCCCGCCCACATGTAATATCATGTGACCGGGAGTCAGAAGAGGATGCTGGGCAAGAAGAGGAGAAGCTGGTCCAGCATCTGTACCAGGTAACTGTAAAACCTGTGCTGTTCTGCATGGTCACCTCAGTAGGCAGAACAATGTTCAGATTTATCAAAGCATTACCAACAGTTTCTTCTAAAACTGTTCTAACCAGCAGAACTGTTCTGCATGCTAGTAAGAAACTTCTCAAATCCTACGTAATAGCGGCAGTTTAGCGTGGATTTCTAGAGCTGCACTACAGTTAAAAAAAGTGTAAATCCATTCCTAAACTTCTGCAGATTAAGAAGTGCTTCATAGCAGTTCTCCAGATAGTGCAGCAGTGTAGGCTAGATGTGATTTGTGAAGGGCTCCTCCCCCCTCACTCAGACCCTGCTGACAGCAGATGTGTTGTTTACCTTAGCAACAATAATTTCCCTCACACACTGCACTGTCTGAGAGACCTTCCTAACTCCTCCTATTCCTAACAGTTTAAAGGGAAGGTTCACGGTGGGGAGAAAAAAAATAAATATGCACATCCACTTACCTGGGACTTCCTCCAGCCCGTGGCAGGCAGGACGTGCCCTCGCCGCCGCTCCGCAGGCTCCCGGTCGCCTCTGCTGGCGCACCCGACCTGGCCAGGCCGGCTGCCAGGTCAGGCTCTTCTACGCTCCAAAATGAGCCTCACACGGGCGCACTGATGTCATCAGACGTCCTCCGGGCTGTACTGCGCAGGCGCAGTAGTTCTGCAGAAGAGCGCAGAAGAGCCCGACCTGACAGTCGGCCTGGCCAGGACGGGTGAGCCACCGGAGGCGACCGGGAGCCTGCGGAGCGGCGGTGAGGGCACGTCCTACCTGCCACAGGCTGGAGGAAACCCCAGGTAAGTGGATGTGCATTTTTATTTTTTCCCCCCACCGTGGATCTTCCCTTTAAAGAGGAACTCCAGTGAAAATAATGTAATAAAAAAGGGCTTAATTTTTACAATCATTATGTATAAATGATTTAGTCAGTGTTTGCCTATTGTAAAATCTTTTAAAGCCCTGATTCACATTCTGACATTTATCACATAGTGACATTTTTACTGCTGGCAGATGATGTAGCTAATGCTTGCTTTCTTGGCATTTGGAAACAGCTTTAAACAGCTATTACTCACAATGCAGGAAGGTTCACAGACAGGAAACTGCCAGGACCATGGTCCTCAGAGTTTCTTGTGGGAGGGGTTTCACCACAATATCAGCCATACAGAGCCCCCTGATGATCCGTTTGTGAAAAGCAATAGATTTCTCATGTAAAAGGGGGTATCAGCTACTGATTGGGATGAAGTTCAATTCTTGGTCACAGTTTCTCTTTAAGAAGCAATCTGCACTATTTAGTGATTTCTTAGGATGTCTGAGACAATTCTGCACAGAGATTTCTAAAAAACTACTAATATTTTGTCTCAGACACTCTTGATAAATGTCCCCCTATGAGTTTTGCTGGCTGAGGTCAAAATGGGGGCGGCTTCTTCAAATGAAATGTTCTGTTTTAAGATGCTAACAGGTTAAACGGTTCCTGAGTGTATTGGATCACTGAAAATACAACTGGTGGTGGTGGTAAGACTGAATGCTATGAGTGTTGTCATTACCTAACAAGGAAATATTTATATACTGCTGTTGCACATGTAAATGGTTTAACATGTTTGTTGTCTGCTGGCATTACAAGAACGTATGCTAGCCGAATCTTATTACAAATGTTTCTTGATTCTTATTGTTTCTTGATGTCCTTTTTACAGTTTGCAGTTCCACACCAATGCACTGTATTGTACTGCAGTTCCACACAAATGCACTCTTTCATATATATTAGATGTCTGTTTTTTTTAAACTATTTTATTTGTTAAAAACATCACACATTTTTTAATATTTTTTATATTTTCAAAAGTTCAACAGCTTACAGATATTAGGTTAGACATAATGGCCTGATGAAGCGTAATTGACTCGAAACAAGCTGGCGTTGTTGGCTACAAATAATTGCAGCTCACCACACTATTCATCATGACTTTAGATTTGTATTCTTGCAAAAAAAGAGGAACAAAAGTGGGGGTCTCGGCTAATACTCGAGTCACTACTCTTTGAGTAACCCCCACAATGCCCCCATTATATGCACAGTGGTGCATCATCTGAGGGAGAGTAGACCACACACTTGACATTTCCATGGGAGGTCCCAGCTAACCTCATCTCGAGCCTTGGAAGGCATACAGGGACAGTGTCTACTGAGTGGTGAGTTACCTTGCATTCCTATATCAAGTTTAAGATACATGACTATATGGCTCTGCATTCCTTGCTTTATCTTTATGCCAGCTTAAACTTTACAACAGGAGTTCTTTGCATGTCCATCTCCATTGTAGACCTATGTTCTGGCTTATTTTTGCAATCTGTTGAATTTATGCTGCTTTTCTAATATATGGTCGTGGCCGGCCATGGCTGTGAGCGGTGTTGTGGTTGTGGCTTTTGCCACCCCTGGCTTATACTCGGGTAAAACATTTTTCCAGTTTTTAAGGTAAAATTTGGGGGGTCGGCTTATGCTCTGGCCAGCTTATACTCGAGTCGGCTTATACTCGAGTATATATGGTACATCAATCCTTTTTTATGAGTTTTTGCACTATACACTTTTTACATTAATAAGGGGATTGAATAAGACGTTTTCCAAATCAGTTTCTTGATTTCTATTTAAACAGATATCCTTTGGTTATACAGAAGATTGTGAACAGTGTGGTGGAACACTACTAAGGATATTATAGTTAAAGGGACCTTGAGCAGAGCTTTAAAATCAAAATCAGCAGTTACCCGAAGCTTCCTCTGCAACTCCTTCAGGGTTACCTCTGGTCTCTGTGCTGCCTCTCTGATTAATGCCCTCCTTGCCATTTGATATACTACACTGTGCGTAGTATGCTATCTGCAAGGACATCGGGCATTGCATTAAAAGCAGTGTCTGATTCTTCCACTTGATCTAGTTCAGCTACTCACTGTGATCTCAATGTCACAGTATCATATTGTAAAGCTGATCTAGTGCACAACAAAATTCACATTCAGTTTCAAAACACTTGCGTATTTATAGGGTAGGTCCAGGAGATGAGATTTTTAAACAGTTCTGTGCTGCTGTTTCTTAGGCTGCATGTCGTTCTCCTTTTTTTAAAAGTGATTTAGTTATGCAGAGTAGCAAGCCTCCATAGTAACATCCAATCCAATCCAAAAATGCTTTATTGGCAGGACCAAATACATTAAGCAATGCCAAAGCAAAACATTAGCATAAGCATGGAAGGGGTTGGTTGTGGGAATAAGGGAAGGGTATAGGGGGATGGGGTATACAGTTCATAAGGGTGTGGTATTTAATGGTTCTCGGGGGAGGCCATTTAATGGACGATCCTGCTGATATAATGGGCTGCAGTGGCGGTTGAGATGTCCGTCTGTGGCAGGCATGCAGCTGGTTTGTTCTGGCCCCAGCGCACGGATTGTGTGCTTGTGGGGTCCCGGGGTTTTGAATATTGAAGGGGCAGATTCGGCAGGAGGTTCAGGCAAATGGGGCCACTTTCAGGGGGAGGTCTGTGTCCAGCTCAGTCAGGGTCTCATTCAGGTTTGATAGATGCAACTCCCTGGGTAGAATTCAAGTTAACCAATTTTGATTGGGTTTTTTTTTTAGAGACCATAATGTTCTGGTGGTGAATGGTGGTGAATGGAAGTGTGTATGTGTAAAGTGGCTAGGGATGACAGGTAGGATAATTGTTTGTATTTTTGTGCTACACCTCTGTATAATAAAAATTATTGAATTTGTTAAAGAAGAATAAAAATATCAGAGTATTAAACAATGATGCACACATAATCCAATACAGGAGTGTTGCAATGAAGCCAGTCTGCCTAAGTTGGGTTAAAGTACCAGGTGTACGCTGAGTTTGAAAAAAAAAATAAGGGTGTGGCAGATATAAGGGACAGTATATGGGCTGGGTGAGGAGAGTATTGGGGCAGTATAAGGAGTATACAGTTCATGCAGTCAGTGGGGTATCGTGTTCCTGTTGGCAGGGCCGGTTCAAGTAACAATTGGGCCCTAGGGCAAAATTAGCCTGGGGGCCCCCCAACAGACCCCTCCCCCCGACCAAAAAGCCTTAGAGGCCCTTTGTTGCAGCCAAATTTCCCTCCTGGGCCCCTGAGCTGGCTGATGACCCTCCCCCAATCACGTCCCAACTTAACAGACTGTGCAGAGTCCCTGGGGAGCAACAGTTAAGATGGGGAGGGACAACTTGGGGTCCCCTACAGGCTCTGGGACCCTGGGGCAATTGCACATTTTTTCCTATGGTAGCTTCCGGCCCTGCCTGTTGGTGGCAGGCAGCGACAAATCAGGTTGCTATTTGCACTGTTGTTTCCTCTTCCCCAGTAGGACGCAGAGTTTCCTCTATCTCTCTTGCCTCCATTGTACCAATGGAAGCACTATGTGCATGTTTTTTAAAGTCGTGAAATTGGTTCTCTGGGGTGCCTCACTGAAAATTGCAGCCTTTCTTTGGTTACTTTAGTATATGTTCCATTTACTGAACCAAGAGATCTCTGCCACAAGAAGTAGGATGCTATTGCTGTGAGAAACCTAATTGCAATTGGCTGAGGGGTTTCCAACTCCAACACACTTTTGAAGAAGCAGTCATCAGATCAGAGGCACTTGCGCATGTTCACAGACAAACATAATTGCTTCAGATACAAAAAAGTACTGTGTGCAGGTAGCTGAAGGATGGACTGTTTAAGTAGACATTATCAACAGTCTCAACACAAATGAAAGATCATTTTATTCCAGTAGATGTAAGTGGCTTTTCTGTAAGAGACACAGGCCAGACCTCCTCTTCCTCTGGATTTTTTGACTGGTTTACTGTGTCAGTCTGTAACCATTTCTGCAAAGATGAAAGATATATTTTGCATGAATATTGCTGCAGTGAAATCACAAATAAAGACAAAACAATCAAACTGTAGCTGTGCACGCTGGAAATCGTATTTCTGTGCAAATGACTCATTTTGCACTATACTGAAGTGCAGCACAGTATGTACCGTAGTATGCAGTAGTAGCAGAGCACAGCAGAGCGTTATTATACATTGCCTGCTCCACAGGCATGCGTCTCATCCACTTCTGGAGAGTACCCTTGCGCAAAGAAATGCAAAAAAGTATGAGGCTGGGAGCACACTTAGCAGAAACGCAAGCGTTGCGGAAAACACTGCGTTTTTGCCGCCAATGGAAGTCTATGGGCCACATTAAAAAATGCATATGCGTTTTGTGTGCGTATGTTTTTGAAAATGCTGGTTTTGTTGCATGTTATTCAAAAACGCATCAAAAACGCACATAGTGAAAGTCAATGGGAACGCAATGTATTGTATTTTGCTGCAGCTGCAGATATTCTGGTGTCTCAACTTGTGCCTGTCCCAAGACACTGCACCAGCCCTGGTCTGAGGGGGGATTCTGGGCAGCTGTAATCCCCCTCTGCGTTTGCCTATGCAGTGGAGCACCGGGAGGGGGGGGGGGAGCCGCACAAAATCGTAAAACGCTTGCGTTTGCAATTACAATTTTAGATGTGAACGAGGCCTTAACCACTTGCCGACCAGGGGAATTTTCACTGATCGGTGCTCCGTGGGCTCTACAGCCCGCAGCACCGATCAGGAGTGCAGCAGGGCGATCAGACTACCCCCCTTTTTTCCCCACTAGGGGGATGTCCTGCTGGGGGGGTCTGATCGCCGACCGGCCATTAGTGGGTAGCGGGGGGGGGGCTCCTCAAAGCCCCCCTCCGCAGCGTTTTGTGCGCTCCCTCCCTCCCCTTACCTCCCTCTCCCTTCCTGGGCTGCGCAGGACGGATATCTGTCCTGCGCATTGTGGGATAGGCTTCAGCCTATCATATGCCGGCGATCCCCGGCCAATTAGAGGCCGGGGATCGCCGATCTGCCTTACGGCGCTGCTGCGCAGCAGCGCCGTATCATGTAAACAGCGGGGATTTCTTCCCCGCCTGTTCACATTTTCCGGCGAGCCGCTATCGGCGGCTCTCCGGCTGTTCACGGAGACACCCTCCGTGAACTGACATGGAAAGGTTTCCATGGTAACCCGCAGACGACCAGTTTACACCAATCGGCGTTAGCTGATCGTCAAGAGGTTAAAGAAACACAAAATGCTTTCCACACTTAAAGGGATACTGTAGGGGGGTCGGGTGAAAATGAGTTAAACTTACCCGGGGCTTCTAATGATCCCCCGCAGACATCCTGTGCCCGCGCAGCCACTCCCCGATGCTCTGGCCCAGCCTCCAGTTCACTTCTGGAATTTCAGACTTTAAAGTCTGAAAACCACTGCGCCTGTGTTGCCGTGTCCTCGCTCCCGCTGATGTCACCAGAAGCATACTGTGCATGCCCAGTATGGTCTGTGTCTGAGCAGTACGCTCCTGGTGACATCAGCGGGAGCGAGGACATGGCAACACAGGTGCAGTGGTTTTCAGACTTTAAAGTCTAAAATTCCAGAAGTGAACTGGAGGCGGGGCCGGAGCATCGGTGAGTGGCTGCATGGGCACAGGATGCCTGCGGGGGACCATTAGAAGCCCCGGGTAAGTTCAACTCATTTTCCCCCGACCCCCCTACAGTATCCCTTTAATACAATGGCTGCATCCTTGATTGATCTTTCGAAATAGTCCAATAAAGATTTGTACATTAAAGATTAGCAAATTAGCAGCTGACATTAGTCTATTTTACTTTCCCCAGGTACTGAATGTATGGAGCAAAGATGATGAGGTACATCAGCAATAAATATTTTATAATGCACAGCACTAAATATTTGGATAAACCTTGTGTAGGAAATTCTTGCTTTGCAATATTAGAGGGAGCCTAGCCATTGTTATCTGATTATCTTGTTTCCTTTGGTGTCTTTCTGGAAATAACTGTTAAGATGCAATCACTGCATCACCTTGCAGCAGTCTTCCTGTCGGAAATGTGAGCAATATCACCCACCAAAAAAAAGAAAGACTACAAAACGCAAACCAAATAGATTGCTGACTCAATAACATTTAATTTATCCATATTGATCTGCACTTTATAATAGGAAATATCCAGCTAATGTAGCTGCAATTCTCAAGTTGGAATCTAGTAAACTTGGAATCCAGTACCAATGTTAGAGCATTATGATTTTGGAGCAGACTATCTCTAAAGATTATCTTGTGTGACTTAAAGCTCCATCTACTTGGTACAATTTTCCATCAGATCGACCAGTGATCTGATAAGAAACTGCATCGTGTGTAGACGCCCACATCTAATGGAACAATCAAACAAAATTATCTAATCGAAAAGAATGAAAAAAATTGTACCATGTATGGGCACCATTACTGTCAGCTGCAGTGAGATAAATCAGAGATAAAGTTAGAGCAACTGAGGAAAGGGGGTTGTTGGGTAGGTCAGGAGGATGGCTCAGGTCCCATCTACACAGTACAATTTTCCGTCAGATTGACAAAGCTATTAGATCATTTCCGACAGGTTCGATTGGATTCCGATCGATTTTGCAATCGATTTTGGGTACTTATCAATGCAAAATCGATCTGCAAAAAACGTGAGTTGCAATTCATACAGTCCTGTATCCTGTTTTTTCAATAAAAATCTGATCGGACATTTCGGAAAAATCCTTATATTCGATCTAATGGAACAATCATGCTGGAGTTTGCTAAGTAGCTGGTGGTGATGTGCGGTGCACAAGTGATTGGACTGGCTTGTTACTATAGCTCCTTTGCTTGTTTGAGTAGTTGCAGTTGGAACTGTAAACATAATAACTGCCTATCAGCTGAAGTGGAAACATCTATTGTGCTATTGGGATTTCAATACAATGACTACTGTATGTGGCTTGTGTGGATGCGGGGGCATTCTGTGCTATTCCTGGCGTTCTGTTTAGGGTTTTTAGTGGTTTTTAAACTGTGATTTTGATACATATCTATGGTTGGTTGTTCACAATAAAGAATTTTGTTAATTGGTAAGCGAGGCCTGGGCTAACTTTTCTTTGGTTGGTGGTTTGTAAATTGAAGTCACAAGGGAGGACAGAAGGAGGCACAATGGGGAACAAAATAAGGCACAATGGGGGGCAGAATGAAACACAAAGGAGGACAGAAAGAGGCACAGGAGGACAGAAGAAGGTACACAGAGAGGCAGCGGGAGGTACAGGGGGACAGAAGAAGGCATGAGGGCAAGAAGGAGGCACAAAAGAGGACAGAAGGAGGCACAGAGGAACTGAAGGAGACACAAAGTGAGGAAAAAGGAGGCACACAGTAGGGCAGGTGGTGGCTCAATGGGGAAATATTGAGGCACAAAGGGGGACAAAAGAAGGCACAGGAGGAAAGAAGGGGGCACAGAGGGACTGAAGGAGATACACAGGGGACAGAAGAAGCACAATGGGGGATCGAAAAAAGTACAAAGGGGGGCAGAAGGAAGCACAGGGAGACAGTAGGAGGCACAAAGGGGGACAGAAGTATGCACAAAGGGGGACAGAAGGAGGCACAAAATGGTGACAGAAGACGGCAGAGGGGGATGTAAGGACTGGCACAGGGAGACATAGGAAGGAGGCGGGGGGGGGGGGGGGGGCAGAAAGAGCCACCGGGAGACAGAAGAAGACACGAAGGGGCACAGAAGGGGGCAGTGGACAGAGGTGACACATGGGGACTGAAGAGGCACATGGAGACAGAAGGAGGCACACAGGGAGGCAGGGAGACAGGCACAGGAGGCAGACTGGGACTGAAGGAGGAACAGGGGGCAGAGGTAGCTCAATGAGACATAAGGAGGCACAAAGGGACAGAAGAAGGCACAAAGAGGCACTGAAGGAGGCAGAGGTGGCACAGGGGAACTAAAGGAGGCACATGGAGACAGAAGGAGGCACAAAGGGAGACAGAAGGAAAAACGGGGTTAGACATGGCACAAGGTACTGAAGGAGGCACAAGGAGACAGAAGGAGGCACAAAAGGGACAGAAGGACACACAAAGGGGGAAGAAGGATGCACAAGGCACAGAGGTGGCAGCTGCATGCAACTTACGCTAAGTAGAGGCAGGAGAAGCAAGTAATAGAACACCCAGGGGGTGGGTATTATTCTGGGGTGGGGCTTAATTTGGGGGCTTGACTTAATCCAGCAACATTGCGCCCCCCAGGACCAATGGCACTCCAAGCAATGGCGTGTACTGCCTATGCCTAGAGGCGCCCCTGGCTCAGTGATGTGTATGCTGTTTTGGATATGTGTGGATACATTTTTTTTAGGTAGCCCACTATACCACATTTGGGAGCAGCATCAACAACAGCAAGGTTGAAAGGTAATGCCTTTGGAAGGGTCTTCTCCAAAAATAAGGCAGGATACAGAGCAGAAGAAGAAGTCCCTTGAATGTGTCTTACTAAAAGAAGTAGCTGGATTTCAGACCATAGGCAGAAGGCTCTAAGTGGTCTTCTTGGTCTTTTTTAAAAATGAATTTGCCCAGATTAAAGGCATACAGGTTGGTGGGTAGGTATGGTGGCAACTTCTACTGTGCCCCAGCGTGCGGCTGTACTGCACCAGCGCAGTACAGTCCGGATGACGTCAGTGTGACTCCATGAGCCGCACTCTGAAGCACGCTTGCACCAGAGGGGACCCTGGGCCAGTGGCGGGGAGCGGAGCTGGGGCGAGGGCGCAGGATTGCTGCCAGGGGCTGGAGGAAGCCCTAGGTAAGTAGATTTTTATTTTTAATCACCTTGGACCTCCCCTTTAAGACTCGAGACTTAAAGTGTACCCGAGGCGACATATGACATGACGATATAAACGTCTACTTAAAGAGTGCAAAACATTAATAACCAGGCCGTTTTACTTGCTTTATTTTGCTGCCTGGAAGAGTTTATTTTTAGGCATGGAAGTGACAGCTTCTGTCTTGTCGGTCCCTTATCAGAAATATAGTAAACATCACTGATAAGCAAAATACAGCCATACAAGTTTTCCTGGCAGAATATAACTTCTGAGCGCAGAGATAGATAAGATAACAAAATTTACTTTGTAAATGGTTAAATATCTATAAAAAACATGAAATATCTAAAAAAAAGGTAATTTTTAGGAGTAGGAGGACTAGTACAATTGTTTATCTCATCAGTTTATTTTCACCTCTGGTTAACTTTAAGGAAGGAACAGCAGCCAGTAAGAATGGCACCACTGAACACCAATGTTTATATGGAAAGATAACTCATAAAAGAAGACAGTGGGGTCATGTATTATAATTAGTATAATGGGAACACAGGGACCACATATGAGCCCCCCTTATAACTATAGGAACTGCGGTCGGGGTGGCTCTGCACCCTAAAGAAAAGACACAGGAGACACAAAGACGGGAGCCCAGTAGTGCACTATGCATGGTACAAAAATTGAGATGTAGTAATAGAAATGCTACTCACAAAGGAGGGTTGCAAGAGGCAACTAACCACCGGAAGCAGGTGGAGACAACAAACCCGACTCCTCTCAGGGGTGGTCCTGACCGGGACCTGGATGTGGTCGCTCTCTTAAGAAAAAAGAGAACAGGTGTCCACCGTGGTGGAAACCAACGGTGGTCTGTCGCCATCCCTCAGACCAGAAAAGTGCGGGGGTATACTAAGCACAATTGGGGGAAAGAGGCGCCCTAGGTATGATAAAAGCGTCTAAAAACAGCTTAAAAGCGATAAACAGTATGAGGTAGCTTACCTCAATGACGAAATCTCTAAGTGTACAAAAGATTTTTTATTTAGCACAGGCAACGCATTTCGCGGGTCTAAGCCCGCTTCCTCAGGCCAATAGCAGTGCCAAATGAATGAAATTTGTATGGCGAAGGGAGCCTCTCAAAGAGGCGAAACACGTTGCCTGTGCTAAATAAAAAATCTTTTGCACACTTACAGAGATTTTGTCATTGAGGTAAGCTACCTCACACTGTTTATCGCTTTTAAGTTGTTTTTAGACGCTTTTATCATACCTAGGGCGCCTCTTTCCCCCAATTGTGCTTCCTTATTACTATTAGTTATAATGGGGTTAAATATGTCCCCACTATAAATAATGTTTCTCCATTAGAACTTAGACCCTGGTGACACGTATTAGCGTATTGCTTATAATGGAAGCCACTGAAACCACTTTCATTACACATGTGATAAAGGGAGACACTGGGCCACATAAGTGATAATGGGGCGTACAATGGGCAACACTATTGATAATGGAAGACAATGGGGTCACAATAATAATAGTGGGGGATACTAGGGTCATAATATTTATGAGGACACTATTATGTAGCGAAAATGATGGCTGTATTTATTTTGGGGCTATTAAGGGTGACATTTGTTTTGTTGCGGCATTGTAATTTGAGAATGATTGTGTGTGCGTGTGTGCTTGAATATATATACCATGTATATTTTTAGTTTCAAAGACTTTTATTTGGTAGTAGCTTATCCATACAAGAACACCATGTATATTTTTTAACATCATATATTTATTTCACTGCAGAGGAATGTTGTCAATGGCAAAACCCTGTTTAATTCTAGATCTAATTTACCTGCAAATCTTCTGGAAACATTCCCGCAGGGTCCGGAACTGAAGACCATACTACATTTTTTAACCTATGGGGAAAAACAGAATTTCATATGCATAATTTCAGCAGTGAGTATTTCTACTTTTTTTAATAGAAGAACTTGAATTTTGTCTGACACTTTGATCTATATAGGGCAATGCCGTGCTGGACCCAATCTGTCAGCTGCGCCGCCACGATCTACAAAAATGAGGTGAAGTGTTGGGAGAGATGGCGGGCATAGCGGTGGTGGTGGGGATTAGAGTGTTGGACACAGTCCGGCACTTTGATCAGAAGAGGCTGGAGTATGGGAATATGATGGTGATGTAGGGGAGGAGTCTCTTGACATGGGATGTGTGATTCATTATTGGGAGTAGGTATCACAATGTAAGCTGTGGGACGGGTAGTCCTTATGTAATTTATTTTCTTTCTCAGGTGAGGATTATAATGTATAGAGTGGGAGGGGGAGGAGGGAGGGGAATGTTTTTGTATGTCTTTGGATTGTAAAATATTGAAGAAAAGGGGGAAAAGGGATTGGGATTATACGATGGATATGGTTGATTTTTGTGTGTACAGTATATGGATGCATTCTCTTTTCTTCAATAAATTATATAACAAAAAAAGAAGAAGATGGCGCTGTGCTAGATTTTATCAGCAACAGCACCATCTGGTGGTAGGCAATTCTTAGTTCAACTATGTCCAACACTGCTGCTAAAGGGGAAAATGCCCATGTTAGATATAGTCCGACATCGGTTTGGAAAGTGTAACATTTCAGCCATGATGTAGATATTTATCGTGACCATTTCTTAGCTTAGGTGACATACAATTTATAAGTGCCAATAAGGTAAAGAAAAAGCTTACCGTTTAATATAGATTAGCAGAGTAACTGTAGCGATAAGTATTATAATGGGAATGACCGTTAGTAAGATGATGGATCTAGTTCTGGCATTGCCTATACCTATAAGATAATAAATACATTGAAGTGAGAAGAACCAATAAGTTTGTAACTTATCAGTTCTGTGCAGCACTATTAACATCTGCAGCAGCTATATTGAAAAGTGTCCAAGTGCAGGAGCATAACTAGAAATCACCGGGCCCCCTGCAAACATTTGGACACCCCCCTCGGGCCTGCTCAGGTTTTGGGGGCAGGAGGGGTCACAGCATGAGAGGAGAGCATGGCCTCACATCGGTGGGGAGGGGGGACAGTCCCCCCTCCCTCACCTCAGGCTCTCACCTCAGCACTCTCCTCCAGCATCAACCACAGGCAGCGGGCAGGAACACAAGCAGCGGGATGGAACACATAAC
Source organism: Hyperolius riggenbachi (assembly GCF_040937935.1). Lineage (NCBI taxonomy): Eukaryota > Metazoa > Chordata > Amphibia > Anura > Hyperoliidae > Hyperolius > Hyperolius riggenbachi. The sequence goes on along the minus strand of NC_090653.1, from coordinate 100,619,801 downwards.
TCCATGGGCTTCCCGCAGATGCAAAGGCTGCAGCCCCTATTGTCACGCCACTGTCCAAGTGACAGTTAGTATCTCTCTGCCAGGCAGACATAATTTACACATAATAAACTCTACTTTTCCTCAGGCAACCTTGTAGGTTCAACACTGTACAGACCCGTCTCTAGCCTGCAGGCTAGCAAGGTGTTCTGTTGCTATGCAGCGGGGGAAGAGGACTGGCAAAGTGGTACGGGATCAATGTTACACGGAAGGTGAGGCAGGCTGGTGGCTGGCTGAGATGTTGGAGGCGGGGAGTTGGGGACTACTGTACACTTGCTAGATTCTCAGCAGTGGTGGTTGTTATCAGCCAAATTTCATCTGGCCTGTGCAGGTCTGTATTTACATCACAGGAGCCTATAGGCACAGATGTCCTGCCACCCTAGACTTCACCCTCCATGAACCTACAAACCCCGCCTGTCATAGGCAGCTACAGGTGCCCCTTAGCATTAGGTAACCAGAGGTACCCTCAATATTAATTAGATAGTGGTTCCTGAAGGGAGATTTCGTCAGTGGAATGCCGAGAGCTGGGTGAGTAACCTCTCATTTACACTCTGCTGGAGACTATGCATAGGGAAGGAGGGAAGGAGGCCATAGGAGAGGGGAGTGAGCCACCTTTTCATCATCAGGTGCCTGTAGGCACATGCCTGCAGTGCTTTATGGTAAATCTGGACCTGATCCTGTGCCAATCCTCACACCTGGAGGGTTCACACGAGGTTTACATGCATGCAGAATTCCACCAGGTAAAATAGCCCATGTTATTCAATCACCTGGTTCTAAAGATTGCTGACAAGATAGGAATAATTCATTATAATTCATGCTTTGTCACCATAAAAATGTCATTTTAGTAAAACAAAGGACAATGGCACAGGAAAATAAAATAAAAAAAGTCTTTGTTTTTACCTTTTACAATCTCTTCATCGCTCCAGTCACTCCAAATCTCAATTTCATTTCCAAATAAAGAAAGGATTCTTGCTCGCACTTTCACTCTGTATGTGGCTTCAAGGAGGGCATTTTTTATTTCATATTTTAAATCTTTTAAAACCTGTAGTTATTAAAGATAAAGAGGATATGGAGAAATTCTAATAAGCATGGCATTCTGTGTAAAATTAGTGCTGTCACAGACCCAGTGCACACCAAAAACCTCTAGCAGATCTGCAAAACGCTGGAGGTTTTTGAAGCAGATTTCAGAGCGATTCTAGGCATGTTTTATAAACATGCCTAGCGTTTTTTTGGAGTGTTTTTGTGTAGCAGATTACAAATATTGTTACAGTAAAGCTGTTACTGAACAGCTTCTGAAACAAAAACACCTGGAAAACAGCTCTGATCTAGCGTTTTCCAGATCGGTTTTCCACTTTTCTAAACTTTAACACTGAGGCAGAAACGCCCCAGAAATCTAAAAAATGCTGCAGCCCGGGAGTTTGCGTTTGTGGAAAAAACAAACTCTGGTGTGCACCATCCCATTCACTTTCATTAGCCAAGTGGCTTTCCCCCTGCAAGCGTTTTAAAAACTGCTTCAGAACCGCTCTGGTGTGCACCAGCCCACAGATGGTCCTCTATAGAAATGCAGGAGTGACTGATTTAACTGGACTTTAGTTTAAAGAGCTGTGAGGGCTTGTTCACACCTAGGGCATTTTTGATGTTTTTTCAGCACCAGCGATTTTGAAAATCGCCTTGAAAGCACTTGTGAAATGAATCCCTATGGGACTGTTCATATCTGCGTGTTTTGTCAGCTTTCCGCAGACCAAAGCGCTGCCTGCACCGTTTTTGGGGCAATTTTGCTACAATGGAAGGTATAGGAAAAACGCAAAATGCTCACAAAATAGCTTTTGCAGCGATTGCGTTCGCTCTTTTAAGAATAAATACATCGTATTTATTCTTAACCGGGTCAAAGAGTTCACTTCCTGACTTGCGTCAGGAAGTGAAAAAAGAAATCGCTCTGCAAAAGCGCTTTAAAAAGTGCTTTACACAAAATCGTAGTGCGCAGGTAAGCGCCGGGAGGGGAAAAAAATCACTTGCAAAATCGCAAAACGCGTCTGTCAGCGATTTTGATTTTAGAACAAAGCCTTACTGTGTATTAAAGGCAGTAACTCATGACAATAGATGCTGAAGATCTTGATTACAGGTGGTTCGCTACTTACAATCAGGTTCTGTTCTGGGAGATTGTTTGTAAGTTGAGTTTTTTTGTAAGTTAAGTCCAGTGTTACAAATGGTGAAACCTGGATAAATCATTTATTTTGGACAACTCTGGATTTCAACATATAGAATAAACTATGTTTTTTCTTTGTTTTCAATGTGTTAAAGTGTTTTAAACTACTACTACTTATTATTTTTACTTAGTATTTATATAGCACCAACATCTTCCACAGTGCTGTACAGAGTATATTGTCTTGTCACTTAACTGTCCCTCAGAGGGGCTCAAAGTGTGTACAATACTGTAACATTTAACAAAAATATGTAATAAAAAACAGTATTGTATATTTTGTACATGATGACAACTTTGTATCTCTAAAACGTTATAACGCGGGTCGTTTGTAAGTAGGGGACTGTTGTATTTGAACTATATTTCCATGTACCCCCATATTTAAAGGTACTCCGAGCACCTCTCATGGGCCTTTAGACAGAAGACTCTCTCACATCATGCCTTTTAGACAGAAGACTTCCAACAAAGTCGTGCTATGACCCCTCTGGAGGAGCCTCTTGCAATGGCCATGCATGTCACTTCCTCTTCCTGCTTCATTCAGTGATGCACCTCTCTAACAGAGAAGACAGCGGTGACCCGGATGTTATAACATAGCCAAGATGGCAGCCGCGATTTATAAATTTGAAATCGAATGAAAACTATTTGGTGTAGAACGGCGATTCAGGTTTGGCGATTCATCAAATGAAATAGGAGAGCACAAGCTACAGAAAGGTATGCATCTTTAAGTACTTTGCAGTACTGGTCAGAGTCTTAAAAGCATACCCATGAGAGGTGCTCAGAGTCCCATTAAAAGTATCTTACATATATGGTTTCCAGAAAAAACTAACTTTGATTTATGGACAAGACACACATTTCCCCCCAGCAGTATTCTGGGCCTCCCCAGGGGACATAATTTAATTCAAATAGATATCATTGCAAATCAGTCAAATTACAGGGACATTAATATATTTTTTTTAAATAAAACAACATGCTTTTTGGCCATATTGAACAAAGTTGGCAATATTTGAATTTTACATTTTGCAACCCTGAATTTAGATTACCGGTGTCTATATAAGATTGTTTATTTTATTCTCTTGAGTTTTCTAATTAGTTTTAATAAATCTTTTGTTTTAATCTATAACATTCTATTATAAGAAAAATGCTTATTAATCAATAAAGTAAAATGTGTTGCAAAATGCACTGTATTTGGAATAACTGTAAGAAATAGGCTTCAATTCATTAAGTATAACCGCATTTGGTAATGCTGAAAACAGCTGATTTTATTGAGCATTTTGTAAAATGTCAATTCATCAAGGCTGTTACCGCATGGCAAGCAGAAATGACCAAGCAGTGAGGTAAATTACCGACTTGTGTGGTAAACGCCTCAATAAATGTCAGCAAATGTCAATTAATGAAGATCAGAGCATGCGGTAAAGCCCAGTAGCATGTTTGATGATTACCAGCTGCTTTGAAGTGTCGAAAACCAGCTTCAGGATACTATAAGACATGATTGACAGGAGCAGAGAGCCAATAGAAACAGCCTCTGTCTGCTGCTAGTCCGTCTGATAGGATACAATAGCTTCTTGGGAGGAACAAGCATCTCTACCCCCAGGCAGCAGAGCAGAGAGCCCTTACAAAAGTAGTTTCCCCCTACAGTCCTTCAAACGTTTAACACTTTAGGTTTCTGTTTGAAGATGCAGAGGAGCAAGTGAGGAAATCACCTCAACATGGCAGGTTTAATGTTTCTTAGAAGTTCACCTAAACTGTGGCAATAAATTAAAATGTTAAGAAAGACTAATGAACAGATTCAGAGGAGGCAGAGGCAGTATAGCAAACAGTACAACAAACATGTACATTCTAAAGGGATGTCTGGGATGCCTTTTACAATTGTAATGCTTTCACTGCACGGAACAGCATGTAACAAACCAGAGACAACTCCATACTCGTGCTGTTATCAAACAGGTTTTTGTGAATTGAAGCCATGGGTTTTGGTAAATTACCAAACTTCTACCGCACCTGTGAAAATCTTGATGAATTAGCAAAAAAAGTCTAAAATACCAAATGTGGTATTTTGCCGACTTGTTTTTTTTCTTATCGAACAGCCTTTGATGAAGTGAAGCCATTGTCTTTTATTAATCAATAAAGTAAAATTTCTTGCAAGTAAAATGCAAAACCAAGTACAGTGAATGAGGGGAGTGGGCGTACATGGAAAAAGATATACCTGATAGTAGAACATTGCTAACTTTACCAATATTCTACTATGACCATTTATCGTTACCAATATTTTACTATCACTTACCCTAACCTCTCTCTCGCATTATAACTCCCTTACCTATGCCTACCACTAACCAACTTACGCCTAACACTACCATCCACCTATCCCAAACACTAACTACCCACCTACCCCTATCACTAACCTTCACCGCTATCTATTACCGCTACCCCGTCTCTCCGCTCTCTGCTTAATCGCACTAATCCTGTCGTTAATTTTTAAAGCTAGAATTCGGCTAAAGTCTAGCAGAACTCTGGTGCCCACCATGTCCAGAATGAAACCTTTTACCGCTATCATATTTCCCACTAGTAGAATATCAGTAAGGGCCCGTGCAGATTTGCATAACCAATACAAATGGATGGGCCTGTTTCTACTTGTCAGGATTTTTTTGCGGTTTTCTGTGCAGGAAAAATTTGCACGGCAGAGCCATCAGAATTCGCACAATGCAAGGTGGTGTGCGATTCCCACACAATGTATTTAAAAGGAAATTCGCATGCGTTTTAACTATGCGATTTTTCATGCAAATTTGCGTACGTTTTCGCCTAAAATCAATGTAAAAGCACACAGGCACTGACATGGTTAAATACGCAAACATACAAAAGTACGCAAAAACGTATGCAAATTTGCGGTAAAATTCACATACAAATGCATACGCATGCAAATTCGTTTTTGCGTTTCCCGCAACTAATTCGCACCGCACATGTGGAAACGGGCAACATTTTACTATGTCCTTTTACAGTTAATAGTATATCTATAATTTTACAGATATTCTACTATAACTTAACTTACCTATCTCTCCCATTGCCCCTGCCCTACCTACACCTAAACTAATCCCACCAACCTACGCCTAACACTACCCCCTACTATCCCTTAAACTAACCCCCTCCCTACCTACCTCTAAAACTAACCTTCACCACTTTCTATTACCAATACCCTGTCTCCTTGCCACTAAATCATGCTGCTCCCACCACTAGAATTGAAAAAGCATCTCCATATATTGTATACAGGTGTTGGTGAAAGTTTTCATGTGTCTAAGACCAGGGTTTGCAAAATCTAGATAATCTTTCATAAATCCAAGTCTGGTTTGCTAGAGCTCGTAGGTTCTTCAAGTAACTCTTGAAAAAGTTAAAGAGAATCTGAAGCAGATCTTTTTATCTCATTTTCTTATGTAGACATCTTCAGCATTAATACCCAGGATGTTTCACCGCATTCCCGCGGCAGAACGAGTATCATGTCCCCCAGAAATGCCCTAAATCAGAGGTGCTCACACTTGTTTGGCTTGTGAGCCACTTTAAAAAATCAAAGCAAGTCAAAATGATCTACCTATGTACAATTTTAGGAACACATCCGTATATACAGAATGGAAAATGTAGTGGGGTTGGGATCTACCATGAAGTTCTTCGCGATCTACCGGTAGATCGGGATCTACCTAATGGGCATTTGGGCACCCCTGCCCTAAATAGATTCCAGGATTGCAGATTTTCCTTCTAGGAAGAGGCAGAGCTGTGCGCAGTAGCTCTGCCTCTTCTCCTGTCAATCTCCGCTTCTCATCGTACCTCTCAGTCTTCTTTCACTGAGAGGGGCGGGGAGAGGTGGAGATTGACTGAAGAAGAGGCTGAGCTACTGCGCAAAGCTCTGCATCTTCTGGGCAGCAAAATTTGCAACCTGAAAAGTCGTAGAATTTATTTAAGGGATTTCAGGGGCAAAAATTACTCATTCTGCCACAGGGATGCGGCGATTCAGCATGGAATTTAAAGATGAAGATGCCTACATAAGAAAATGAGGTAAAAAAAAACACTGCAGTGCCTCTTTAAAGCAGGAGTTCAGGAATCACGTTGAAGATGGTCCTAGCTGATACTACATTGCTATATTAAAGAAATGTAAAACTTTTTTGTTTTAATTAAAGATTTTTCTTGTCTCTTAAGAGTGTCCTCAGTATCTGTGCTGTTGATGGGCAGAGGGCACATGCAGACTCCTTGCACCCTGCTGCTTTGTCAAACATTTTCAACAGAGTTAGCTGAAGATGCGTACACACCTGTGACTGACGTCACCCGTCAGGGAGCGGGACCCGATCCCGTTGGGTGACATTGCTGGGCTGGGCTGTAAAGACGAGAAGTCAGCTGTATAGCTGATGATTCATTGTGTTGCTATGTAGGGAAGGCAGAGGAATCATGGAGAATTGCATGCATGATGTCATGCGGGGAAGCAGTGTGCACAATGCAATCAGCCGTCCCTCGGACAAATTGATGTGTTTGTGGGCTGGCGGTCATACACACACTAAATATCTGCTGAGGCGGTTATAGGCTGCCTCAGCTATGATCATGCGTGTGTAATTGTGTATATAGATTTAGGCTCATATCTTTTTAAATAATATCCAAATCACAAATAAACACATTTTACAGTACATGTAAAGAAAACAGACCTCCTTTGCTCTTCCATTTACAGCAAAAAAATTGTTATTGGGATTTTGAGTGTGAATCGGCCCGTAAGGTGGCCACTAATGATCCAATCTTTTTCATCCAATTTTACCAAATCTATCTAGTAGAAGAGTAAACTGAGTGAATGGATACTATAGGAAGTTCCCTTATATTACATAGAAATGGTAAGACTGGATTAAAAAGATTGGATCATTAGTGGCCACCATTAGTCTGATCAGTGACTTGAAGTCCCAGCTATGGGAGCTGACAACGATGAGTCACTGAGGTTATAGTGTACTTGCAGATCAGATATTTGGTGTGTGATTCAACTAGGGAAGCTCATTCCAATTCTGCGGAATTGAAACTTCTGCATTTCCGATAAGAATCCAGAAAGCAGAATATGGAAAACGGAAATCAGAATTCCGCAGAAATCCGATTTACCGCAGCTCTGTAATTTTAGCAGAATCACAGATCTCAAAAGAATTGTACCAATCAGAGAATGCAGTATTTTTTAGCAAAATTTTGATTTCACTCCAATCAAGCAATCAAGACTGATTTTCCATTTTTCCGATTTTTTAATTTGCATTCTCAGATACAAAAAAATGACTAATAAAATACTCCTCAAAAATAAAAAAATGTAAAGCTGGAAATCGGAATTTTTGTGGAATCGAAAATGGGCATTTTCGACCATCCCTAGTTTTAACCAACACTTGCAGATTAGATAGGCAGGAACCAAGGAATCTGACTGGAGCTCTCATGCTGAGAAACAGCACATGTATACTTTACATTACAAGCAGAAAGACTGTCTACTAAAGGCTCATTCACACTAGTCAGTGAGTTGAAATGCATGAATTAAAAACTCATGAATGGGTGTGAATGGGTTTGTGAGTTGCTGCGCATTTCCATGTTTTTCCGTGCGTTTCATTGCTCTTCCATGCATTCCATTAGTTAAAACTTCCGTCGAGTTTAAATGCACTGCATAGCAACTCACTGTTGTAGTGTGAATGATAAAATGAAAGTCTATGGACTTTCATGTTCCCATGAAAAATGCACACTATGTGCAATGAGTTAAAACTTACTGCAACTCACATAGTTAAGGATTTTAGTTTTTACCCAGGCCTAATAAGAATTTTTAGTAAGGAGCTCAGTGGTAGCTGCTGCTCATGTCTAATCATAAGCTACAATCACACTGCAAACATGAAAGAATGAAATGCAGAGGGGCAAAAAAAGACTGAACCATTCACTTCAAAATCATATGTGTGCCAATACTCATTTCTGCTTGAAGGTAAATATTTTCAACCAATAGTGATGATTGATTATTCCTTACACATTTTGTTTCCTCCTTTTCTTCAGCCGAGCTTATATATGCCACTTCATATGCTATTCTCTTATACTCATGTGATGCATTCCAGGTAACATTTAAGTTTAGGTTTGCAGTCCTGGACACGTATATTGTAGGGGGTCTGAGTTTTCCTAAAGGATGAGGAAACATATTTATTACTATAACAACACTTTGTCATGCAGTATTTTAAAAAGAACATACAACAGTTCCATGGTTTTTACAGTCTAGGGACCATTTTATTTTTAGGGAGAGTTAAGCCACAATTCACTAAGCTTCTTTACTGTCTTTGATAAGGCTTCTGAGAAGTTTCTCCTGTTATCACCTTGGTAGTAAATCATGTAATATTCACTAAGCAATTTACCTAATGAAATCCTTAATTTAAGGATTCTGTTAAGCTTGGAGGTGTAATCTCCACAGTCAGCATGCAACACATAAGCTGACGTGAAGGAGGTACACACACCAGCACAAGGAATCAGTATATCCCCAGTTTAGTGGAGGAGAGGACTGACTCCAATAGGAGATTGTGGTGCACAGAGCCGGTGCAGATCCGAACAGCCACAAACAACACTTTCGTAATAACGTCTCAGCGCAAAGTAGCGCTGAGCGCATAAACCAGGACTGAGGAGATCAGGACAGGTAGACAGAATGAACGCTTGCTTAACTAGCCACTACTTAGTGACAGCAAGCGTCCACAACAAGACAGACTGGAATGAGGCAGCCAATGCGTTTGCAGCGATGGCGTGCCTCACAAAGACAGGACAAGATAGTCAGGAAATAGCAGGATCAAGATAGATGAACGTAACACAGACAAATATACAATAAGTATGTTTTCCTAGCGTATTACAATTACAGCTATCAATGAAACTATTTGTAACGTCTGACTAACATATGTATATATCGGCAATGAACCGATATATGACATAAGCAGGAACACTGACTAGCACTGGAGCAATACAGGGAACAGGACTCAGAAGGATTCGCTATCTCTTCGCAGAGATGAACGCAATCCACAAACGGTAACAGGACAGGATTCAGAAGGATTCGTTATCTCCTCGCAGAGATGAACGCAATCCACAAACAGGACCAGGAGCAGGATACTAGCTCAGCACAGGTGCTCACGATACGCGCAAACTACCAAAACGTGCTGGAAGGCTGACTAACTGAACACAGGAAATAAACAGTTCGTGTACGTATATATCAGCGACACTGATGTATCAACGTAACACGAATACAAGGAAAATAACAAAATGCGCAAGTATGCGTATATATTGGCGATGAACCAATATATGACACAAGACAAGCAGAGTAACAACTTCTAGAACAAGAGCAGCACTAGGAGGACTCGCTGACCCCTTCGCAGGAGTCAGCGCAGTCCACACGGACTAGGAACGAGGTGGGGCACGAGCAGAGTAACAGACAGAATCTGAGACTATGGTAGCCCATGAGGCATTGCAGGAAGCAGTTCTTTATACTGAGGTCATCCAATGGGAGCAGACCTGCAGATTCCCACACAAGTGAATGGTAATTAATCACAGGCTGACAGCAGGAAAAGGCAGACAATGATATGCAGCCTGCAAGAAAGGGATTGCCCCTCCATTGCAGCAGACAATGTTTGTTTACACAAAAGCATATTAACCTGTCATTAACTTCAGAGCGACTGCAGATGGAATCAGCAACTAGCTTAAGTGCAAACCAAACTATGCAAGCAAATGCATGTAATGACATCAGAACTGCTTGGGTTGCAATACCACTGCAGCCAGCAGCAAACGCTGCAGAAGCGATCATAACAGATTCAAACCATAACTTAAAGTAGACCTGAGGTGAAAATAGTCTAATGAGATAAGCAATTGTATCTATCCTGCTACTCATAATAATGACTTCCCAGCAGTTTAATTTTTTGTCTAAAAACTTAAAAAGTTCTAGGCAAGATTTAATGACAAATATTTCAGCTTTTTTTTACTTTGTTATCATGGGCATATACAGTGGGTTGCAAAAGTATTCAGCCCCCGTGAAGTTTTCCACATTTTGTCACATTACTGCCACAAACATGAATCAATTTTATTGGAATTCCACATGAAAGTCATTAGCACTCGTCAGGCAATGTCTAAAGGCAACTGACTGCACTCAGATCAAAGGGGGCCGAATAATTATGCACACACCACTTTGCAGTTATTAATTTGTAAAAAATGTTTGGAATGATGTATGATTTTCGTTCCACTTCTCACGTGTACACCACTTTGTGTTGGTCTTTCATGTGGAATTCCAATAAAATTGATGCAGGTTTGTGGCAGTAATGTGACAAAATGTGGAAAACTTCAAGGGGGCAGAATACTTTTGCAACCCACTGTAAATATGTCCATTACATGGCGTTTCTCACAGGAACTGGCAAAATATGCTGCCAGTCACTAGATTAGTGAAGTTGTTGAAAAGGATAACAGCTGCTGCTGGGTAAAGCTAATTTCTTTTACATGGTGACAAATAGTACACTTTGAGCTTTTAAGTCACTGTAGCAATCTGCCAGGTGGATTAACCCGGCCAAGCGACAGCCAATAGCTTTGTGCTTACCGCTCGTCCCGCCCATCACATGGCATTGCAGGGATCGGTTCCCTCGGCAACATAAATCCAGCTTGTGTATGGGCCTTTAGGAGCTTAAAGGGAACCTTAACTCCCTCTAAAGAGAAACCGTAACCAAGAATAGGAAATGGGAAATGGCTGTTTCCAACTGTTTCCAACTGCCAAAAAAGCAAGCAGCATCTCCTTCCACTGACATCACCTGCCGGCAGTAAAAATGTCACCTTGTGATAAATGTCAGAATGTAAATCAGAGTCAGGGAGAGGAAAGCTTTTACAATGGGCAACACTGACTAAATCATTTATACATAATTAAGTTTTCCCAATAAGTATCTATGCAGGACTGGGGAAAAAATAGTTGGGTTTTAACTTATGATGCCGACAAGGTTAAATATGATTTGTTCACTGCGCAAAATTTGATTACCAGGGGTTACAGCACTTTGCACATCATTGCACTTTGCCCTACTTTAGTAAAGAACAACAGACTTAACTGTGATAAAAACTTACCAATGGAATTAGCATCTTTATATAAAATGAAGGGCTTTATGCTGTTTTTTTGGTTTGTAACCACCATTAAAAGCTCAGTCATAGATGATATGTTCTTTTTTAATTGGAACTGGCATCCAACATTTAACGCATTGCCATTTGTCATATAGTGATGGCAAACATTTCCGGAATGTAGCAAGTTCTCAAACCTACAATCCAAATTGAACAGACATTGGCATAAGCAAAAGTCAAAACTCAGAACTTCCTCTCTGCTCTAAAAGCTAAACAGCAGCATAATCATCTTTAAAGAAAAACATTTCTTTGTAACAGCTGATACAAATCCTGCAATAAAACTGCAGTGTGTCTACTTCCTGCTTTCATGGAAGCAGCCATAGGGTTAACATCCTGTGTTTACAAATTAGCTGCTCTGCCATGGTAGCCAGTTGACACAGCTGAGAGATCAAATTACACTTGTGATTAGTCACAGATAAAGGGGTATTAGACAGGCTAAACACTCTAAATGCATACAGGGTGCATTTCTCTATGATTTCCTTCGGTCCTGTGCAAAAGTTCAGGTCCACTTTAACAGTTCATATTATCTGATCAATGTCCAGGACAAACTAGTGGCAGGAACAGCGCTGCCAGTACTAGAGACAGAAACTGTTAAGAGACCAAAAGCAAGGTTCCACCACAAAAAAATAAAAAAATAAAAAGATTTAATATTACCTCAATTCTATAAAAATGATCAGTTGTACAGCAAAGTCGAAACAAATATTTGATCAAGTAATCTTCAATTTCCCATTTGTATCAATATAAGTCGATCAGGAGTGGCTGAGTTTTCTTGCTCGAATAAAAGAAAAACGTTTGATTTTTCTGTCTAACCGATCATTTTTATTGAATTGCAGTCAAATTATATATTTTTATTGTAACATGCGTGGCCACCGCTCTGTTTGCCATCTGAATATTTAGGTAAGTGAAAAGGGGATGGTACTCACAAGAGGTAGCAAAGAGGGTACTGATATTCCACTAGGCCCTAGGCATCTGCCTGGAAGATTATCTGGTCCTCCTTGTACCATTATCACTTTCAACTTACGCATCCTTAACCCTCCTGGCGGTCTAATAAATTTCGCCAGGAGGCCGCGCAGCAGTTTTGTTTTTTTTAAATCATGTAGCGAGCCCAGGGCTCGCTACATGATAGCCGCTGCTCAGCGGCATCCCCCCATCCGCTTCGATCGCCGTCGGCGATCTCCAATCAGGAAATCCCGTTCAAAGAACGGGATTTCCTGGAGGGCTTCCCCCGTCGCCATGGCATGATGTCATTGAGAGTCCCGATCCACCCCTCAGCGCTGCCTGGCACGGATTGGCCAGGCAGCGCACGGGGTCTGGGGGGGGGGGGGGGGGCGGCGCGGCACGATGGATAGCGGCGATCGAGCACGGGGCGGCGGCGATCGGTGTGCTGACGCAGCTAGCAAAGTGCTAGCTGCGTGCAGCAAAAAAAAAATTAAGCAAATCGGCCCAGCAGGGCCTGAGAAAACCTCCTGCGCGGCTTATCCCAAACTACGTTCGGGGTTACCGCCAGGGAGGTTAAAGGAAACCTGAAGAAAGAAGAATTTGTAGACTAATATAGATTAACCCTGGGCAAAGCTGAACATTTCTTTAGTTATTTCCAAAATTATGCAGATTCTTTTTCTGTAGATAAGTGTAATTTGACCCCTTGATCATCATCCTTATGGCTTAAGTTTTGTACTGCTGGCAGGGACAAAACTTGGGCAGCTATTTTTTATTATGTTTTATTTATATAGTGCCAACATTGTACATTGTGTAAAACAAATATTGGGGAATAGTGATGGCAGAACAATTCACCAGAAAAACAGTTCTCAGCAAACTTCTGCCATTCACCAATTTAATGCAAACTTTCCTTTCAAAAGTTTGCGTTCGCAGTTGAAATTAAAGTCAATGGTCGCAGACTTTAGCGGTTAATAGCCAGATAGAAACCCTTAATTTTCAGGATATGTTAAGGAGAAAAGGGGGAACAATGAGAAAAAACCTTGTAGTTTTTCAGAAAATGGATTTTAAAATGTATTCAGAGTGTGGGAAAGTGGGTAATAGGAAAGCCCCAGTATGTGATAGAAACACCAAATTGGCTGGCTATGTTAAGGAAAACTGTGGGAATCAGAGGAAACTGGCAACTTTACCTATTTTTTTGGACCATTAAAATTCTGGCTATCGCAGCCTGCATGGGGGGACAAGGGGTTAAAGAGGCTCGAGATGGGGGACCCCACATCATTTTTTTAAATTTCCCACACTTTGAGCAAAAAAAAATGTAATGGCCAAAAAAAGAAAGAAAAAAAAAAAAAAAAGGTCAAGTTGCCAGGGATTCTTATGCAGCCATATTGCGGCTGCATAGCGTTCCCTGGCCAAAGTGTTGTCACATTTCCACAGGGTTTCACCTGGAAACCTCATCATGAAATTCACTGCTGTCTGTTTTGATATATGTAAATCTACACTACTGATAGGTGCACTGGATACATTATCTGTCATTTAAAGAGAGTCTGAAGCGAGAATAAATCTCGCTTCAGACCTCATAGATAGCAGGGGCATGTGTGCCCCTGCTAAAACGCCGCTATCCCGCGGCTTAACGGGGGTCCCTTCACCCCCAAATCCCCTCGGTGCAGCGGGGGAGCGCCTACTGGTTGGGGCAGGGCTAACCGCCGCAGCCCTGCCCCACGCGCGTCTGTCAGCGTGTATCTCCGCCTCTCCCCCGCCCCTCTCAGTCTTCCTCCACTGAGAGGGGCGGGAGAGAGGGGTCGATGCGCCGCTGATAGACGCGACTGGAGGCAGGGCTGCAGCCGTTAGTGCTGGCAACACGCTGTGTGTCGCTAGCACTGCAAAGGGCATAGCGGCGCGCAGGGGGGTCCTGGAGGCACACCATGGGGCAACAGAGGCTGGTGTTAGTGTGCACAACCAGCCTCTGTGCCCCACTAACATAATTAAATCCCACCTCGGGTTCTCTTTAAAATTGATTTTCTCAAAAACTACAAGGTCTTTTTGAAAACAAAATTTCCTCCGATTCCCACAGTTTTCCTTAACTTATCCTGCAACTCTGGTGTTTCTATCACACACGGGGGGGGGGGGGGGAGCTTTGTTATTCACGTTTACAAGATTTTGCACGCGCTTCACCCCTCCTCTGGAATGCCCTCCCACAACACATCTGTCACTCGCCGACCTTTGTTACCTTTAAACGCTCTCTAAAAACTCATTTGTTCTGACAAGCATATGCACTGCCTTAGGCCATTTCCTTTTGTCCTAAGACCAAATTGCACTCCTGCTAGGTATCCTAAAACACACGGCCTCTATATATTTGTTGTATACTACCCCTCCTCTTGTTTCCCCCCATTCCCTTTAGATTGTAAGCTTGCAAGGGTAGGGCTCTCTCCCCTTTTGTGTCTTGGAAATCATTATACATTTCATTTATCATGTTACTTTTATCACTGTCATTACCAATTCTGTATTTTGTATTCTGTATTTTGTATCATTTTTGTATTTTGTCACTAACTATGTATCTTGTATATTGGTATACACTATTGTCTGTATTATTATGTACCCCATGTTCATTTCTTACTTTGTACAGCGCCACGGAATATGTTGGCGCTTTATAAATCAACTAGTCTACCTAAGCCCGTTTAAAAACGGGCTCTAGGTAGTGGTATCGCCACCACTGCCGCTACATGTTAGTGCGCACACCCGCTGCTCATGCGCACGCGCACCCGTCTGCCTGCCCGGCTCACTGGCCCCGTCCTCCAGTCGCAACTGCTGTCCGGGCCAGCTACACAGGGACAGCTTGACGAAGGGACACAGGGGTTTTATTATAGAGGATAAAATAATAATAAAACTGTTTTCCCACAATCTGAACATAAAATGTAAAATCAATTTTCTCAAAAATGACAAGGTCTTTTTGACTTTTTTTTCCTCCTTTTTACCACTCTTCTCCTGAACATATCCTGAAAATATGGTGTTTCTATCAAGTCTTCTACAGTATAGTTAGTGGCCATTGACATTTCTTAAAAATAACCAAAAATGTTTGCTTAAAATACGTATTTTTTGGCAACTATTTTGCCATTGATTTCCCTCCGCCATGCCACAGCCTGGGTTCTGGTACACTTTATACACCATTTTTAAAGAAATTGTGGCTACAAAGATGCTCTGAAGGTTTTAGATGTTCGTCTGCCCATTAAAGTCAATGGAGCTCACCAGTTCAGTTTGCGGACGCGTATTTTCTCAGTATAGTTCGCGAACACAACATTTTGATGTTCGGCCATCATTATTAGGGAACATATATACATGAGAACTTGGAC
This sequence comes from Hyperolius riggenbachi, assembly GCF_040937935.1. NCBI lineage: Eukaryota > Metazoa > Chordata > Amphibia > Anura > Hyperoliidae > Hyperolius > Hyperolius riggenbachi. Next base: position 100,604,144 of record NC_090653.1, on the reverse strand, counting down.
GTTCAAACCACTGTACAATCAGGACATCCAGCAATACAAGTACAAATGCATACATAGTTGATGTGTGGATTGTGATAACACTAAAATTGGTACTCGTTCATATGATACATTATAGCAAAAGGTAAAAAAAAAGGTAAGAAACAATAGGAGAAAGTCCCTGCCCTTGCTAGCATACAATCTCTAGAGAGTAGTGTGGTGGAAACACTAGGCAAGGAGACACAAGAGTTAATTGATGAAGCAGTGAGCCTTCACTGCCACCTACAGCAAGGTGTAAGCTTGTCTGAAAATATGTGGTTTTTTTTTAGTACATTTGAATTGCCCTGCCTCAGAACATGATTGACAGGCTGTGGAAGAGAGTTCCAAAGAAGTCCTGGATGTGGAAGGAGGTGAACAAGCTGGATGACCAGGATCTCCTGGGAGGAGTTAATGTTTTGGGTGGGATGGCATCTAGAGATTTATGAGGAAATGTGTGGAGGTGACAACTTATTTAAAGCTTTGTATGATAACATGAGGATTTAAAATGGGATCCTTTGGTTAATGGGTTACCAATGGAGTGATTAGCAGACAGGAGCTGCCTCAGAGGAGTGGGAGGCATACTTTTAAAGAAAGTTAACCCAAATAAAATTTTTAATGGAAAAAAAAAATTACAATAAAAAAAACAAAAAAAAACAAAAACAAAAAAACATGAATAGTTACCTAAGGGTCTGAACTTTTTAAATATGCATTTGAAGGGGGTATACTACGAACATTTTTTAAATTATAAGCTTGTAAATAGTGATGGATGCAAAATGGAAAAAATGCACCTTTATTTCCAAATAAAATATTGGTGCCATACATTGTGATAGGGACAGAATTTAAATGGTGTCATAACCGAGACAAACGGGCAAATAAAATACATAGGTTTTAATTATGGTAGCGTGGATTATTTTAAAGCTATAATGGATGAAAAATGAGAAATGAATTTTATCCATTTTTTCTTATTAATCCTGTTAAAATGTATTTATAAAAAAATGATTCTTGGCAAAATGTACCACCCAAAGAAAGCCTAATTAGTGGAGGAAAAAACAAGATGTAGATCAATAAATTGTGTTAAGTAGTGATAAAGTTATTAACGAACGAATGGGAGGTAAAAATTGCTCTGATGCATAAGGTGAAAAATCCCCAAAGGCTGAAATGTTTTTAATGTGCCTCATTAGGCTATTACTGCTTCTGCAACAGGATACGGCATTTTTGTGCGATGCAAGGGACCATACCATGGTAAGCGTGAAAAGGGTCTAAATTTCTCTTAAATGTCAGTTGCCCACTTTCCAAGATAGTTCAGTAAAGGCACTAAGGCAGAGCACCTTATCTGTATAGATGATTAAGGTCAGGGATTTAGGGGGTCAGGGGTCAGCATTACAGCCAGGAAAATTATTATGATTTTGTTTTATATTTTTTTTTTATAAATTAATCAGACACCTTTAGAGATAGTGGTGTAGTTGCTAATTTATTTGATTTGCACAAAAATGTACAATTTTGCAAATTGTTTGCACTTCGGAATTGGGTCAGTCCAAACAGTTAGGAATTTAATTTGATTGGCCTAATTTGATATTGCATAAAACATGCAGTAACTTTGCACGCAGGTCAGAACTCGTTGACAATTTCTAAAAACCTTCCATAGTCCTCTCTTTTCAGGTTCCATTTAATGGCCCCGTATAGATTCCAAAATAGTTTTTGGTACAAAAAAAGGTGCAAGGTTATCTTTACTTTTACTGACTGTACCATTCAAGAATAGTGAGAAACACAAAAAAAGACAAATTTCCACTGACCCAGGTAAAGAAATGTATCCTATTAAAGCCAGTAGCTGATGACCCATAATGTGACAGCTGGTTATTTAACTGTTACTTAGAGGCTTTGACAGGCTAACATAGATTTTCCTGTTTGAGTCTGTGGAAATTTTCATGTCAGGATCATTTTCCTTGCTCATCACTACTGAAGAACTCAAGTATGGGAAATGTTTTATTCCGGATCACACTTGTTATTTTATGAACACTGCTATGCAGGCTTTACCTCACAGGAGCCTATAGGCGTAGATGTCCTGGCACCCTAGATTTTGCCCTCCATGAACCCACAAACCCCTGCAGAACCGCACCACAAGTGTGCTGGCTGGCCCAGCTGTCACTTATCCCTTACTTCCCATGCCTGTCATAGCTGCAAGTGTCACTTAGCATTAGGTAGCCAGAGGTACCTTTAGTATTAGTTAGCTACTGTTGCCCCCAAATAAAGTGAGATCTCATCAGTAAAATGCAGAGAGCTGAGTGAGTAACCTCTCATTTGCACTTTTCTGAGGACTCTGCACAGAGAAGGAAAGAGGGAGAGGGAGGGAAACACTGGGGGAGGGGGTGAGCCACCTTCAATCATCATGCGTCTGTAGAAACATGCCTACAGTGCCTTATGGTAGATCCGGCCCTGCTGCTATGGTGTTTGTACTTGTTTAAAAGTTTTTGAAAAATTCAACAAAAATTCAACAACATTCAAAAAACAAAACAAAAAACAATTGTTACAATCCTAACAATCCTAACAAATAAACAATCCTAACAAATAAATGTTAGGAGAGGCCACCGTTTTCATTGGATGGGATCTGGTCATGTTTTCATGCAGTCCAGCTGCTCTGACAGTTTTAAGGATAATGTTTAGAGTTGCTCTGTTGTTTTCAGGAATCAGAAACATCAAGGCTCAAAGCTCTTCACATCAGAAAAAACAATTTCATACATGTCTACATTCATAGCTTTTAGTAAGAAACCTTGTATACTTAAATCTTACAGTAATCTATACCTTGCAACTTACTTTTTTGGCTGGGTGACTTTTTTCCCTGTCTTTCCATCTTTGACCCTGTACCAAGAGAGAAATGGTTTAGTATCTAGAAAAATGTATTTACCATTTTTATGTGCTTCTTTATTTCTGTTGATGCCTGGGTGGGTCATACTGACAGGCACCATAGTTAGTATTCTTCATGTATTAGAAGGAGGTGTACTCTGTAAGTTGACATTTAAGTGCTCTCGCCTTAACGTTGTTAAATGTAAAGTCATGCACCTTGGACGTACCAATAGTAGAGCATCATATAAAAAAAATAGCATACAGCTGGAAACATCTGACTTGGAAAAGCACTTGGGAATACTGGTTGAAAACAAGTTACGTTGAAAACAAGTTAAGCAACTGTATACAATGCCAAGCAGCAGTAGCCAAAGCAAATGCAATACTGGGACACATAAATACCGTATATACACGTATATAAGCTGACCCGAGTATAAGCCGAGGTACCCATGTTTCCCTCAGAAACTAGGAAAAAGTGATTGACTCGAGTATAAGCCCCTTCCCCAGTATAGCCCACTCCATATTGGCCAGATGTACCCACAGTGCAAGTCAGCACCCCTCCCCATAGCCAGATGTTCCACAAGGATGATAGTTGTGTCTCAAGATGCCGCTAGATGGAGTCATAGATATGAGACAGCGAATGCCACACAGGAAGAATCCCTGATTATTGCACCGCTGACAAGTTGCTTGCACACTCTGATCCACAAGACAGGGGACACAGGTAGACTTGAGCAGCTCACTCTGCACACCATGTTGCAGGGGATGGGCGGCACGGACACATCAGCCAGCTGGCAAAAGAAGAATTGCTAGTGCAATATCCTTACGCTCCTCTGCCAGTAACAAAACCTGCTCCATCATTCATTTTGCTCAACTTGACTCGCATATAAGCAGAGGGGGTAACTTTTAAGCACATTTATTGTGCTGAAAAATTAGGCTTATATGCGGGTATATACAGTAATCTCACTAATATTATAAATGTGAAAGTTTGGATGTTTGGGTGTTTGTTACTCAATCACGCAACAATGGCTGAATGAATTTGAATGAAATTTGGCACGCACAGAGTACATTACCTGGAATAACATATATGATACTTTTTATCCCCATAACCAAAAAGTGGGCTGAGACAAATGCAAATTTCACTGGCAAAATGTAAACTGCAACCTTTCTTACACTGTTAATAGTAGGGTTCTGAAACTTTGCACAGTTGGTCACTGGGTGACTGGGATTAATATTCACAAAAGTGGGTGGACCAAGATTGTGAGCTTTGCAGTCTTGACATCAATAATTTGCATTGAAATGAAACAAATCGGATTGGTTGTGGCTCCACCCCCTTTTCTGAATGTGAACCCCAGTGACCCAGTGACCAACTGTACCAAGTTTGAGGCTTGTGCCATTAACAGTGCAAGAATGGCAGTAATTAAATATTCCCCTTGAAAATCAATAGGTTAATTTTGATTGGCTCCACCCACTTTTCTGAACATTAATTCCAGTCACCCAGTGTTAAACTGTGCAAAGTTTGAGAACCCTACCATAAACAGTGTAAGAATGGCTGCAGTTTACATTTTGCAAATGAAATTTGTATTTTTCTCCACCCACTGATGCCCCGACATTGCTTGGGTATGTATTTGGCTGGTGTTGGCTTCTCCCACTTTTCTAACCCTAACACACAATTACTTAATGACCAAGTTTGTGAGCTTTGCGGTCTTTGGCATCAATAATTTGCATTGAAATGAAACAAATCTGATTGGCTGTTTGTGGCTCCACCCCTTTTTCTGAATTTGAACCGCAGTCACCCAACGACCAACTCAACCAGGTTTAAGGCTTGTGCCATTAACAGTACAAGAATGGCAGCAATTACATATTCCCATCAAAAATCAATAGGTGAATTTTGATTGGCTTTTGTAGTCTCCACCCACTGTTCTGAATATTAATCCCAGTCACCCAGTGACAAATTATACAAAGTTTGACAGCCCTACCATTAACAGTGTAAGAATATCTGCAGTTTACAGTTTATCAGTGAAATTTGTATTTGTCTCCGCCCACTGATGACCCGGCATTGCCTGCTTATGTATTTGGCTGGTGTTGGCTGCGCCCACTTTTCCTAGCCCTAACACACAATTACTCAATGACCAAGTTTGTAAGCTTTGCAGTCTTTGGCATCACTAACTTGCATTAAAATTAAACAAATTAGATTGGCTGTTTGTGGCTCCACCCCTTTTATTAATGTAAACCCCAGTCACCCAGTGACTAACTGTACCAGGTTTGAGGCTTGCGCCACTAACATTGCAAGAATGGCAGCATTAAATATTCCCCTTAAAAATCAATAGGTGAATTTTGATTGGCTTTTGTAGGCTCCACCCACTTTTCTGGATATTAATCCCAGTCACTCAGTGACCAACTGTGCTAAGTTTGAGAACCCTACCATTAACAGTGTAAGAATGGCTGCTGTTTACATTTCCCCAGTGAAATTTGTATTTTGTCTCCGCCCACTGATGACCCGGTTGTTGCCCGGTTATGTATCTGGCTGGTGTTGGCTGCATCCAGTTTTCCTAACCCTAACACACAATTAATCAATTACTCAATTACCAAGTTTGTGAGCTTTGCGGTGTTTGGCATCAATAATTTGCATTGGAATGAAACAAATCTGATTGGCTGTTTGTGGCTCCACCCCCTTTCTCAATTTGAACCCTAGTCACCCAATGATCAATTGTACCCGGTTTGAGGCTTGTGCCATTAACTGTGCAAGAATGGCAGCAATGTAAATATTCCCCTTGAAAATCAATAGGTGAATTTTGATTGGCTTTTATAGGCTCCACCCACTTTTCTGAATATTAATCCTAGTCACCCAGCGACCAACTGTGCAAAGTTTGAGAACCCTACCATTAACAGTGTGAGAATAGCTGCAGTTTACATTTTGCCAGTTAAACTTGTATTTATCTCCGCCCACTTTCCTTTTTGGTTAGGGGAATAATAAGTATCCTATACTTTATTCCAGGTAATGTACTATGTGTGTGACAAATTTCATTCAATCCGTTCAGTATATATATATATATATATATATATATATATATATATATATATATATATACACGCACACACTCCAGAGGGAAATACAGAAGCTTAGCAGATGAGCTATTTGTAAAACAGTTTTTGCCATTTACAGTATATACTCGCATATAAGCCTGATTTTTCAGCATGAAAAATGTGCTGAAAAGTTATCCTCTCGGCTTATATGTGGGTCAGAGGAGCAGAATGGATGGTGGGGCAGGTTTTGTTACTGGCAGGGGAGTGTAAGGATTGTGTACTAGTGATCCTGCTCTTGCCAGCTTGCTCCCTGCTGTTTCTGTGCTCCCTACATCCCCTGCAACATGGTGTGCAGAGTGCGCTGCTCAAGACTACCTGTGTCCCCCGGCTTGTGGAGTGGAGCGTGCCAGCAAAGTGTCAGCGGTGCAGTGAACAGGGATACAGCTATATCATACTTGGGACACATTTGGCTATGGGGAGAGGGGCTGACTTGCACTGGGGGCACATCAGGCTACTGTGGAGGGGGCTATACTGAGTAGGGGGCTTATATGTGAGTCAATCACTTTTTCCTGGTTTCTGATGGTAAAGTGGGGATCTCGGCTTATACGCGGGTCAACTTATATACGAGTATATACGGTATTTAGAAAGGTGTCCTTCACAGTGAGAATGGTTAAAATCTGGAATATCTTACCTCAAGAAGTAGCTTAGGCAAACTTTATATCTTTAAAAATTAAAGAGGGCTTGGATGCTTTCCTTGCATTGAATGGCATCCACAGCTATAATTAATACATAATTCTCTGGAGAGTTGATCCAGGGAATTATCTGACTGCCATCTGCAGTTGGGAAGGAAGTTTTCCTTTTAAGGCTAATTGGCCCAGGCCTTGTAAGGTTTTTGTCCTTCTCCTGGATCAATTGGTATATGTGCGGGTTCAGGACAGTGTTTTTTTTCTTTCTGGTTGAATAATTGTTTTCCCATTTCAATTATATATTTGCTTCCACACACTTACCAATAATGTAGGCTGTAGTTAGCATCTGGATGAATGACTTCAGCAGGTTCCCATTTGCAAATGACATATTCCAGGTAGTACCAAATACAACTTAAATTTCTCACCATGGTATTTTCCTCACCTGTTAAACAGCAAACATAAATCATTTTTATTACTTAATATACGGCATCCTATGACAATAATTCAAGAACAACTATCAAAGGAGACACGTGCAGAATCTGCAGTTCACCACATAAGCAAACCCTTAACTGGCAAAGCTGTATGTAGGTACAAATCTATTCAAATACATGTATGAGTCTTCATTCATAGCGCTGACATATTTATGAACCATCCCTTGAAAGTCTGTGTGTATCCAGGGAGCAATGCCCTATTCTATAATTTGGGGCATTACCACTGTGGGAGGGGTGTGTGTGTACGTCTAAGGAGGGGCACAACTTCTTACTATCCCTGATACAGTCTCAACCCCCCTCCAGAGCAGGTGTTGCCATGGTCACACTAGATCATAATGGCTGCAGTGTCATGGGGTGTTTGTGTGTGTGTGTGTGTGTGTGGGGGGGGGGGGGATGGTTATTTGACCTGTCAGATAGACAGGCTCACTGTGCATGGGAGTCACCATGCTGAGAATGGGGCAAGGTGGTCTGAATGTAGGGGAGACCCACTCAGAGTTTTGCTTCGGGGTGCAAAGATCGTTAGCTTAATCCCTTATCTTAGTTACACACCATACAATTCTCTGGCAGATTTACCTGCCAGATCGATTATTTCCAAAATATCCAATCTGAATTTTGATCTATTTTTCGATTTTCTAAACTTTTTTTAATTGTTTTAAAAATTTCTTCGACCGATTTTCGTTTAGTTCTATGAAAATTGATCAAAAAAAGATCGAAAAAATGATTTAAAAAAATGATCAGGAAATTGGAAAAATCAATCTAAATTCAGATCAGACATGTTGGAAATAATCGATCTGGCAGGTAAATCTGTCAGAAAATTGCATGATGTGTACCTAGTATTAGAGTCTAATGTTCTCTACAAATGGCTATCTACTATGGCATGACTCTTAAGTCTAACTACAACTATCGATCACTAGATGCCATTTCAAGATTCTGAATATTACTTCCTACCTTCCACTAAAGTCTAATTATCATTTCCTACCTGCCACCAAAATCTACCAATCATTATCTACTAACTCCAAAAAGTGATTAGTATTGATCAGTAGGGCAGTGGTAACATGCCTAAATTATGCTGACAAAGCTCCTAATTCCTAGCTCCTTTTTGGGAAGGACAATGAGTATTTTGGAACAAAATCCCTCTCGACCTATTTCTTCATGAGTTGTGCCTCTTTCAAGACTGATACACAGATCTGCAAAAAATATGCACCTATGCTAATCTTTATTCTGACCCCTGAAATGACATAGAATGAAAACATTTTTTTTTACTTTGTTAAATTATGCACACTGTTGACTTATTCATGTAGAACTGGTTTAATAATCCACTAACTAGTCAATAACCTGCCTGCAGTTAGTTCACAGGTTGGGGTTGATTCACAAAAGGCCGGTAACACTGCCCACCCCGCGGCGATGTTATTGGCCTGTATTAAAAATAGTAACTCTTGTTTCACCGATAGCAACGCACGTTAACAGTGTACGCGTTAAAAAGTAGCATAGTGCAGGCTACGCTAATTCCAAACTGCGAGTACACTGTGTACGTGCGTTGCTACGGTAACACTAGTCATGCTATTGGTGCAACAAGCATTACCAGTTTCAGTATAGGCTAGTAAGATTGCCAGGAGGTGGGCAATGTTACCAGCCGTTTGTGAATCAATCCCAACTGTTTCCAAAGAAGCAATGCAAGACTCATAGTTCTTCATTTTCTTAAAGTGGAATTAAAGTCGAAATTACTTCTGATTTATTACAAAAAAGATCTGCATCCCTGCAATAGTTTGGTTTCCTGTCACACTTTTCTTTAAAAGCAATGTTGCAGAAATGACTCTTTTCTTGTTAGTTGATGATCTTTTCATAAAAGTCATGATCGTCAAGATAAAAATTGTCTTCAATCGGCTTTGTAAATGTATTGCTTGGAGCAGGGACAGCCAAATGTTTGGCAAGATGAGTAATGTTATGCAACATTAGCTACTGGATGTTAAGGCTCTTTCTGGAGTCTACACATCTGCGGCTATTCAGGAATCTTGGGTAAATAGCATTAAAAAGGCCAGGTATACTTGATGAAATGGACAATGTAAATTCAGATCAATTTTAAAAGACTGATCACTGTTCTTTCCAAATTGTCATGAATTTGTGAGAAAACGTGGTAAAGCCGCCGCGGGTGCTCAGAGCAAGGCGGCTAATTCCGCATCCAACGCGGCAGGTTGCGCGCGTGGGCCTGCATCTGTTAGCATGACTGAACGCGGAGAAACCGCCGCATGTCCTGAGAACAAGGCGGCGGATTCCATGTCCCATGCGGCGGTTTGCACACATAGGCCAACATCTGTCAGTATGGCTGAACGCGCAGAAACCGCCGCATGCTCTGATAGCGGTGCGGCTGGTTCTGCGTCCAGCACAGCGGATGGGTTACAACACATGTCTGGTGTGGCTGGGACTGATAGTCCACACAGGTTCAGAAGGACACTTGCGCGCGCTGAGAGGCAGAGCTTTTATGACAGCCAGAAGGGAGTCAGCTGACCAAGCCGGTCAGCTGACAATTCTATCAGTTCTCATTGGTCCAGCACTTAGGGGAGGCGCTGCAGAGCGCTATTGTATATATACTGGGTGCTGGTCATTTCTCTGGTGTCTGTCGTTGCGATCACTACGTGGAAGCACTCAGACCTTGTTGTCAGAATCTGTGTTATTCTCTAGACCAGTTCCAGGGTGTTGATGACTACGGAACTCACACCCAAGACTAGGAATACTGTATATTATCTGTGTTATTCTCTAGACCAGTTCCAGGGTGTTGATGACTACGGAACTCACACCCCAGACTAGGAATACTGTATATTATCTGTGTTATTATCTAGACTAGTTCCAGGGTGTTGATGATCAAGGAACTCACACCCAAGACTAGGAATTAGCGTTACCATCTTGTCATTATTCAGACTAGTTCCAGGGTGTTGATGATCAAGGAACTCACACCCAAGACTAGGAATTAGCGTTACCATTTTGTCATTATTCGGACTAGTTCCAGGGTGTTGATGATCAAGGAGCTCACACCTAAGTCTAGGCATTGCTGGATTATCTGTTATGACTTTCTGCTTTCCTGACCACTCTTCTGGTCACTGATTCGGTACCTCGCTATATCTGATACTCTGTTGCCAAACTCTGCGTGCCTTAGGATTCCGATTCTGTCTCTTGTCTCTGTACCTGATCTGTCTGTGTGTTGCCGCCCTGGCCTGTCCGACCTCGAGAACTATCCCCCCTGTTTGGAGATAGTTCACAGACCTGTCAGTGACACTATACCTTGGTGTCACTCGCACTCTGGTCCTTTCCACTCTCAGCCTGGCTCCGCCCCTTGGGGAGCCTCAGGCCATTGGAAGGAACCTGTTCTTTGGGCAGTATCTCCTACTGCTTTGCATCCTCTATACGGGTGCTCTCCTCAAAGTATTACTGTTGCACCAAACACTCATATTACCCAGGTGTCCAGAGGTTGGAGATGTATCTGATTATCGGTGATACTGCAGATCATCAGTAATCGGGTATATATCTGTATTTTCGGTGATACTGCAGATCACCGATAATCAGATCCTCTCTGTGTTACACCGATCGTTACAGAATTCACTTTGATTTTGATATCCTTTTGTATACACCAAAATATCTACACATTTTATCAGAAATCAATTTATAAAAATAAAATAAAGTTTTACCTGCTGCCAATGGTGTATGTAGACTGTAATTCTCAGATTTAATACTTTCACACTTAGCCACAAGGTCATTAAGATAAATATTATTTAGATCCTTCAGTTTGTAAACTTCTATGGCTACATATGGATCTTCTAAAAAACGGCGTGTCCACTAGAAGGTGACATGACAAGAATAGCAGTTATATTCAGACTTTCACTTCCCAAGCTTCATTTCAAGATTATTCTGGAAAAGCGTATTTGGCTTCATTTAACCTGAGAAAAAAATTGCTGGAGTGTCTTAAAGAACAACTAAAGCGAGAGGTACAATATAAGGAGGCTGTCATATTTATTTCCTTTTAAGCAATATCAGTTGCCTGGCTATCCTGTTGATCCTCTGCCTCTAATACTTTTAGCTATAGACCCTGAACAAGCACGCAGCAGATCAGGTGTTTCTGACATTTATTGTCAGATCTGACAAGATTAACTGCATGCTTGTTTCTGGTGTTATTCAGACACTGCTGCAGCCAAATAGGTCAGCAGGGCTACCCCAGGCAAATGGTATTGCTGAAAAGGAAATACATATGGCAGCCTCCATATTCTTCCCACTTCAGTTGTCCTTTAAATTGCACCTGTGTGAAGAAAAGAATGAAAAACAAGCATTAGACAATGACAGGGGCTTTTGACTAATGAATAGATTGTGAGCTCCTCCAAGGACAGCTCCTCCAAGAGACATGACTATGAAGTCTATAAAGTACTGCAGATGATGGCACTGCTACATAAATACATATAATGCCAATGGCGGCATTTAGCTACTTGGCTAGACTCCATAATCGTGTCTCCGACTGTCCTTAGAGGAGCTCACAATCCAGACTGTCATCGTCATAGTCCCTGTCATTATCTAATGCTGATTTTTGAGGGAAAAACAGAGAAACCCACATAAACACAGGGACCCCATACAAACTCCAGGCAGATCATGTCCTTGCCCAGATTTGAACCTGGGACCCTGGCACTGCAAGACAATTATATCCGCTCTCTGAAGGTTTTTGGCGCTTTTGTGATGACAAGAACTTATAATATCCTGTGTACATCCAGAGTCCAGCACAAAGGGGGTTACTTACATATCATGCAACCAGTGAATATGTGGGGTGCCACAGGGCTCAGTCTTATTTCCTTTCATATGTGCAATTTCCTTGCTGACACTTGGAAAAATAATTAAACATCACAGCATAATGTGCCACTGTTATACTGATAATAACACCGCACTAAATTTATTACATATTATTCACAACTGGTGGGACAGACCCTACTCTATACATAAAAGTTTGCTTAGCTAAGCTACAGGTGTGGATGAATGATATCTGGCTGTCGGAAACTGAATGCTGACACTCTTGTCATTGGAGTTTGGCTCTTGACATCAAAAAACCATTCTACTCTCAATGTGTACAGGTCCAAGTCCTCCGTTCCTTGTGGCCATCGTACTTCCTCATTAGTGTAACCACCAGCAGTGCATGTGGTTATAATAACAACCACTAATGAGGAAGTACGATGACCATGAGGAATTCAGGACCTGGACCGCTATAGTGGCAGGTGTTTGCAGTGTATGCAATATCGCCAGCAGCTGTAGGAGAAGAGGGGCTCATGTAGAAGCAGGACCGGAACGAGGGGGAAATGAGCATGGCGGCAGGATCAGGTAATATAGCATCCCTGCGCACTCTGCACCACTTGCCTACCATACCTTCTTAATATAATTCACAACCATTCCCCCCCCCCCCCCCCCCCCCCTCTGTTTTGAGAAAGAAGTGTGTCCTATATTGCAAAAAATGTGTCACTCATATTTTTTTTACTAGCGTCACCACCCTGCACCCAACTCATGCGTCTGTACCACAACATGTCCTCTCTGAATGCTGAATACACCCCAATATACGCTAATAAGCATCTGCACATGAATAGGCAAACATCTGTGCCTAGAACTGTATGGAGGAAAAGTTTAAAATAGACCAAAAGATACTATACATGTATTTGCTTAAAAACGAAGATAGGAAACCGAGAGCCTAATATAGTGTAGTATTTAAAACAATTCAGCAAATTGAAGTAAAAACAACTAGGGTTATACTCACAAACATGGGTTACCACACAGGTAACCACTAGCAGGGCAGGTGCGGAGAATAAGAACCTGACCCTAATCAGGTTTAAGAAGTCGCTCTCTGTTGTAGGAGAAATATGGGGATACACCCCTCCACCATGGGTGGATTAGACTGATTGCAAAACACTTTTAAACAGAGGCGCCAACAAGAATAAAAATGTCTAAAAACCGTTTAAAAGGGGGAAGTTAAAGATGGACTTACCTGCCTTGTAGAGTAATAGACTGGAAGCCATTATTTTAAACAAATTATCATTTATTTAGAAGCTCCAAAGTTTTTTGCATACATGTATTTATTTTCCCTTTATACAACTGTAAACCATTAAAAAAAGTAAGAGGGGACCATAGCTGTTTTCTCCTTCAACATTTCTTGAAGGAACATCAACATTACTTGCAGCAATGAGTGGAGTTAAACGATAATGTCGGTAAATATATAATTACCTTTTGTTTAGATCCATCCCTTATGGTCACATCATAGGTTAAATTGCAGGCTGCTACAGGTGGCTGCCATGTCCAAATTAATTTAAACATTCCCTTCATTTTTACAGTGATGTTGGTTGGAGGCTGAAGAAAATCTACAAGCACCAAAAGCAAAACAAAATTATGTCTTATTACTACAATTACTACTTATTACTACATTACTACTATTATCACAAGAGACAGACACATTATTTCCTTTTTGTTTGGATATCTTCTTGTCCAGTATTAAGGCTCATTCACACTAAGGGCGTTTTTGCCTTTTTTTCCAGTGCACAGGATTTTCAAAATCGCCCACAAAACGCTTGTGCAATGAATCTCTATGAGAAGGTTAATATCTGCACCAGGCCCGGCATGTCCTGGCACCGTAGACTTCACCCTCCATGAACCTACAAACCTCCACCCAAACTGAATGCAAATGTGCTGGCTGTCGCAGCTATGACTTCTCCCTTACTTCCCTTGCCTGTCATAGGTAGCTACAGGTGCCCCTTAGTATTAGGTAGCCAGAGGTACCCTCACTATTAAGCAGCTAGAGGTGCCCCCAAGTATTAGGTAGTTAGAGGAGCGTACGTTAAAAAGGGGCGCTGGGAAAAAAGGGCGCCGGGTTTTTAACGATAAGCATGGATAACGTTTAAAAATGTATTGTACTGTATTTCGTTTAAAATTAATGTTTTTTTAAAGTTATAAATCATTAAATAATGTGCATTAAATCGGGCAATTGTAAAAACGTTAATCTTTCGTTTAAATACTGAAACGTATAATAACGTTTAAAAAAAAAAAATTACTAAGTAACCCTCCCTGTACCTACCCCTAACCCCTAGACCCCCCTGTTGATGCCTAAACCTAAGACCCCCCCTGTTGGTGCCTAAGTAACCCTCCCTGTACCTACCCCTAGAACCCCTAGACCCCCTGTTAGTGCCTAAACCTAAGACCCCCCTGTTGGTGCCTAAACCTAAGACCCCCCTGTTGGTGCCTAAACCTAAGACCCCCCTGTTGGTGCCTAAACCTAAGACCCCCCCTTTTGGTGCCTAAACCTAAGACCCCCTCCTGTTGGTTGCCTAAACCTAAGACCCGCCCTTTTGGTGCCTAAACCTAAGACCCCTGTTGGTGCCTAAACCTAAGACCCCCCCCCTGTTGGTGCCTAAACCTAAGACCCCCCTGTTGGTGCCTAAACCTAAGACCCCCCTGTTGGTTTTTTCGTTTAAAAATAATGTAAAAAAAAAAATGTACTGTTTTTCGTTTAAAAATAATGTTTGAAAAAAAAATATTGTACTGTTTTTCGTTTAAAAATAATATTTAAAAATGTATAAATCATTAAATAAGTGTAATCATGAGAAGCAGTAATAAAACACTTAAGTCTCCGGGCGCCGCTTTTAAAACGTTATTTTTTCACCGGCGCCCTTTTTTCCTATCGGGCGCCCATTAAACGATATTTATTATAGGAGTGAATGGCGGCGCCCGATTTGTCCACTAGCCTCAGGCGCCCGAATTTACTGTTACCGTTAGAGGAACCTCAGTATTAAGTAGCTAGAGGTGCTTCTGACTGAAGGGAGATCTCATCATCAGTGGAATGCCGAGAGCAGGATGAGTAACCTCTCCTTTACACTCTCATCAGGGCTCTGCATAGTGAATGAGGAAGGGAGGCATTCGGGGAGGGGAGTGAGCCATCTTTTCATCATAAGGCGCCTGTAGGCACGTGCCTACAGTGCCTTATGGTAAATCTGGCCCTGATCTGCACCTTGCGTCCGCTTTGCGGTCCGCATACAGTGCCTGTACCCATTTTTGGGGCGTTTTTGCTATAAATGGACGGTATAAGAAGAGCGCTAAATGCTCACAAAACTGCTTTATGCGGTGATTGCGTTTGCGTCTTTTAGAATGAATACATTGTATTTATTCTTTTCTGGTCAAAGAGCTCGCTTCCTGACTTGCGTCAGGGAGTGGATGACAAAACCACTCTGGAAAAACCTGTTGAAAAGCGCTTTTACCAAAAGCACAGCGTGCAGTGGAGCGCCGGGAGGGGAAAAAAACCCGCTTTACAAAATCGCAAAACGCTTGCGTTTGCGATTACGATTTTAGACGTGAACAAGGCCTAACTGAGCTGTGGCTTTAAACTGTTGTCAGCAGGTAGAATAGCCTCACCATGTGCACCAAGGATTATGTTATACATGTACTCATACAAGTACTTGCACATTAGGTTACTGTACTGTACTGTAGGTTACTCCACCCTTGGCCCTTTAATAGTTCCCTGGTAATCTAGTGATATCCACCCTTATCCCTTGCAGTGATCAGCAGCTGGAAGCATGGCTGTGTAACTTACCCTCCTGATTCCTGCAGCGATCGTCTCGCTCACTCGTACCACTGCTCTCTAGTGTCAGCATGTACCAGGTCCTGGCCATGACATCATCATGCCGAGACCTGGTACATGCTGAGAGGAGAGCCCAGTAGACAAGTGAGAAGAGGATTTGCATGGACATGTGTTTCACTTCTACCTCATGTTGAGAATCTTTCCTGACCTTTATTTATTACACAAGGCAGTTGAGGTCAGCTAGTAAGGGTATAACTGTCATAGTATCATGATCTCAAGATACCATGGAATGGTCAGAAATGCTGATTTCCGATGCCGCAGATTTTCGAGGAGTCTCTTTTTAAATCATTTTTTTGAATTCTCTGATTGGCCAAATACTTTCGAGTTTACTTTGCATTCTATGATTGGTCCAATGCTTCTGAGTTCTGTGTTTGGGCTAAAATTACAGAGTTGTGGTGATGCGGTATTTCCAGGAAATCTGCTTTAAGTGTTGAGTGTTCCTGCAGCACATATCTCCATGCTTCAGGAACTTTTGATTTACTGACTGTGACCCTTATCTTCGTGGCTGTACTGTACAGTATGCATATAAAAGTTAAGCATGTTTAAATAACTAGAAAAAAAAGGACTCATCATCTCAGTACTGTCAAAGTCACTTTAAACCGCAGTTCCAGTCACTGGGTCCAGTATGCCGTGGACAAGCATGGCTGTATTGGCTGAAGGCTGGAGCTGCAGCATGATCAAAGGAACCAGGGAAGGTGAGATATTCTCCTTGCAGGGGCATTTTTTTTACGATCTTGGCCACGGAGGGGGCTAAGTGTTAAGCGGGGGGGGGGACACATCTGGCTATCCATTACGGAGGGGTGGGGGTTCTAAATCTGAAGGGGGGGTTGAAATGATTATTGAGGCCCATCAGGGTAACAGGGAGTGGGGGATTTCATAATGGAGGGCACATCTGATGGTCCTGAGGGACATAACTTCACTTCCCTAGCGTTCTGAGACGAGCTGAGCTCGTCCAGAGACGCTAGAGGGCACCGCTCAGGCCCTGGTGGGCTGATTTTGATAATTTTTTTTTCAAACACGCAGCTAACACTTTGCTAGCTGCGTGTTTGCTCCGATCACCGCTGATCCGCTGCTACCCCGACGCGAAAGAGGCCCCCACCCGCAGACCCCGTGCGCAGCCTGGCCAATTGCCGCCAGGCTGCGCTTTGGGTGGATCGGGAGTCCCTGTGATGTCACAATGTCGATGACGTCACTCCGTTCGTCGCCACTGGCGACGGGGGAAGCCCTAAAGGAAATCCCGTTCAGAACGGGATTTCCTTATGGGCGTGATCGCCGGCGGCGATTGGAAGGGGTGGGAGGGAGCAGGAAGGGGATAATCATGTAGCTAGCGCTAGGCTAGCTACATGATAAAAAAAAAAATTCGGCGAAAAGAAACCCTCGCGTGGGGCGCCACGGCCGCAGGAATTCAGAACACCCAGCAGGTTAATACTGGGGAGCACATATGGCTATAAATGTAGCGCGGGCGCTAATTCTGGGGCACATCTGGCTATAATGGGGAACACTGATCCCGGTGGACACATCTGGCTATAATGAGGGGTGCTTTATTGGGGTGCGCATCTGTCTATATATATATGGGGGGCTAGCAAATGCGGGGACCACATCTGGCCTATAATGGAGGTCTGATATTGGGGGGGCATATCTGGCTATACTGGGGGGGGTCTGATACTGGGCACACATCTGGCTATCTATCCTTGGAGGACATAATACTGGTGGCATGTCTTTTACCATACTCATAGCACCTTTTTTTTTTTTTTACCAGAATTGAAAAAAACCTGAGAAATAATGCAATTTTTAATGGTTTTCCCTCTTTCCTCTTTTTTTCCGCAAAAAAATTATCAGGACAAAATATCCCCCAATGAAAGTCTAGTTTATTCTGAAAAAAATGATATCCATGATCATTAAGGTGTCGTGAGTAGGGATAAAGTTATGGCTGTTTAAATAGGGACATAGTCTACAATGTCAAAACTGCTCTGGTCCCAGAAGGGGAAACAATGTCAAAACTGCTCTGGTCCAGAAGGGGAAAACAAGGTCTGGATGCGAAGTGGTTCAAGGACGTTTCCCAAACGTCACATGTGCTATCAATGTTTGCAAAACGCCATGCACAGTAAGTGTTTTAGTCTCTAACACCCTGGGGAGTCAGACATTTAAGACCCTTCACCAACAGAAGCTTATCTCTCCACAGCCTACACCCATGGTCCCCTTGCTGGACAGCCCTTACTTCACAACAGGGACCAACACTGGGATGTATAAGAACTGGAGGTTTTCCACTCCTCTTAGAGCTCAAATGACCTGACAAAGAATTATTGGGTAATGATTTAGGACTTTTGATGCACATAACAGAGGGACCAGTTTGATGACTGGAGCTACATGCAGTTCCGCCACTTCCTATTCTCGATGGGGAGGAAGCAGGACCTGTCAAGGCCCCTGACTTTCTTTAAAGCTCTCTGTTATGGCACATGTACAACTCACGCCTTTATTTCACAAATTTATAACCTTATCAATTTCAACCCCATCTCTCCCTCGCCACTTGTAATAAATAAGAAAAAGAAGTACAGATACATTTTACTGACACATAATGGCCTAGAGTACTACATATGCCAGAAAACCTCTATATCCAACAGACAACAGAAATTTAAAACTCCCTCACCCAATGGTACTTTACACCGGAAAAAATGAACAAAGCTTTTCCTCAGACAGACCCTAGATGCTGGAGGTGCCACCAGTCTCAAGGCTTCTTTTTGCACATATTTTGGGCGTGCAGTAAGATTCAGCACTTTTGGCAAACAGTCCTATCCACTATTCACAAAATTACTGACCACTCTTCGCCAAACGACCCTTCATTTTTCTCTACTGTATAATATCTCATTTAAAATGTCTAAATATAAAAAAAATCCCTAGCCAAGCTTTCAGTCAATAATCGTAAAACTAAAAGGAGAGAGCCAAGAGCCCAATATAGTGTCGTATGGCAGTGTACTAACGGTGGGTTTAGGAGCTATCACATGGAAATATACCCACAAGTCAGGGTTACCTCCAAGGCAACCACTGTTAAGGCAGGTGAGGAGAATCCACAGTCTTGAACAAATGTTCACTTTACTGCATGTCAATACACTACATGTTACGGGCTCCGCCCTTCATCAGGTGGAGCCCATAACATGAAGTGTATTGATGTGCAGTAAAGCGAATATTTGTTCAAGCCTGTGGAGTGCATCCTTCTGTGTTGAATAGAGTATCAGTGTGTGAAGCAGGAGTTGTGTACCTGCCTGAGGGATTGCACCGGCCAGAACTCTCTTAAAAAAGGATTGAGTATAAAGCTGGAGTGGTTAACAAAATCATATTGAAGAAAGGGGTGACCCAATGGTGGACAAATGGCAACAAAATGAGTGTAGCAGAGGCACCAAGAAGTATAAAATAGCATAAACTTTGATTGAAAAAGGAGGTAGTGGTGGACTTACCTCACAACTAATGAGTAAAAAGGTCAATTTCAGAAAAGACTTTCAATTGTTACTTTAAAAACTCCAAAGTGTGATGCGTTTCACGGGACAAAGTCCACTTCCTCAGGCATAATGACAGCCAAAAAGTGGTGAAAAACTACACCCCCCCCCCCCCCCCCCACTTTGTCTGTTTTCTGAAGTATCCGCTATACAGAAAATAGAGGTATATGAGTTTATAGGATCTGAGTATTATAAATCACTCACCTCTGCCCTCTCCAACTCTTACTTCCTCTGAATAAAGCTGGACCTCAACACACTTGTGTTTCCTCCTGGCATACCGATCACATTATCAGCCTTCCCCAACCCTAATCCTTCCCCTCCATCCACCTGTCCATAGGCCACACAGCCTACCTGTTCTTCCCCACCATCACATTACCCCTCTTTACTACATTCTTTCTTTCCGTATTGCCTCATAATGTTTTTTTTGTATGCCAAATTATTGCCAAACAGGTTGATAGGATAGGACTATAGCTCTTTGGATCACTTCAGAAGGTACACACTTCCAATATTGATTGAACAAGGATTGACCAATTTTATCACTTCCATGTGATACCAAAGCCTATACCATTTGTTCATAGTATTCAAAAGCAGTTGCCCTACATGACAGGAAAAAGTTAAAGGACAACCGAGGTGACATGTGACATGATGAGATAGACATGTGTATGTACAGTGCCAAGTACACAAATAACTATGCTGTGATCCTTTTTTTCTTTCTCTGCCTGATAGAGTTAAACATCAGGAATGCAAGTGACAATTTCTGTCTGGGTCGGGACTATAGCATTACCCTCACTGATAAGGAATTACAGCCATAAAACACTTTCCTGTCAGCAATTGGCTTCTGAGAGCAGGAAATAGATAAAAAGGGTCATTTGGTTTTGATTTGAGTTTTGGCATAATTCATTGTATGTGTCATTGAGCAGAGACAATGAAACAGTAAAAACTTAAAAACTAAATTTAAATATAAAATAAAACTGTGGGATATCTAAAAAAGTTATTTTTAGTAGAAGGACGATAGATAAAATTGTTTATCTTAGCAGTTTATTTTAACCTTTGATGTCCTTTAAGCAAGTTAAATATTTCCCATAAGCTGGACTTTCTGTGTGAGGGGTCAATGGTTTTACAGTCAGGAAAGCTGACACAGTGCTAAAACATCCAGCAAAATCAAGGCACACTTACCTTTTTCAGCCACTATGGGAAAAATGATCATCAATGGGAGAAAACCTAGAACAGTGTGCAGACTGAAATGAGGACCCATCACAGCAAAGACACCTCATGACATTGAAGACAAAGTATGTTTGTACTGCTGAAAGAATGATGAGAAAGAGTGGTGACCGTAATATTGTATCCTGAAGTAACACTTCTCCAGAAATGCATTGTGAAAAATGTGATACCCAAAGCACACCTCTTTTCCTCCCAGCTGCATAGAATATACCATTTTGCAGTAAAGGTCTCCAGAAACTCCTGTACAGCAAGATACTCTGACAGAAAAGAAACATTCCAGGTAAACAGTAATATCACTAAAATCGAATCATTGCGGCTTCTAGATAATAAAGATTAGCATAAAATTTGACCTATGCAATGTTTCTTGATCTAGCACTTTGCACATAGCTAATTTTGGGCCTGATTTACAAAGTTTTTCTGTTAAATTATCTCACCTTACTGTTAAATTATCCCACCTTACTTATTAACTCACAATTTATCTCCCCTTAAATGACTTAATTCATGATTTGCCTCTCCTTATCTAACTAAACCATGGTTTAGCTCTCCTTATTTGACATGACTCATGGTTTAACTCTATTTATTTGACATAACTCATGGTTTGGCTCTCCTTATTTGACATAACTCATGGTATAGCTCTCCTTATTTGACATAACTCATGGTTTAGCTCTCCTTATTTGACATTACTCATGGTTTAGCTCTCCTTATTTGACATAACTCATGGTTTGGCTCTCCTTATTTGACATAACTCATGGTTTAGCTCTCCCTATTTGACATAATTCATGGTTTAGCTCTCCCTATCTATTTATCTCATCAATTATCTCTCCTTATTTTTTTATCTCATGCAATAGCAATCCTTACAGTTAAGGTGAAAAATAAGTAACCTTTGTAAATCAACCTTGTATGCTAGGTACCAACTATGAGATCTTCTGGCCGATTTACTGTCAGATCGATTATTTCCAACATGTCCGATCTGATTTCCGATCTTGAAGTGAACGGAAATCGATCGGAAACCGATCGGAAATCAGATCGGACATGTTGGAAATAATAGATCTGACAGTAAATCGGCCAGAAAATCTCATAGTGTGTACCCAGCATTAGAGTCACTAAATTGAAGATGCATACAAGTGTTGCTCGGATACCCCCGATCACGGATTCGAATAAATCCGGCCATGACAGTCCCAAAATCCGGATTAGCTGTGATTGTGACTCGGATTTGAAACAAACTTATGAATTCGACTCGGATTTTAGCCGTGATTAGAATACGGGTTGTGATCCGGATTTACCTTTAACGTTAATGGCAAAGTCCCCATACATGCTCTCCTGCGGGCCGCGCACGCTCACTCCTGCACGCGCTCCCGCTGCCGGCCAATAGCCCAGCGATCAATGAATGGGATTATAGATCACATTCATTGATCGAAGCCCCCCACAGAAAATCCGACAGCCTCTTATCAGAGGCTGCTGTTTTTCTGATTCACAAAAAGTTTCCTGTCCTCCTAATGCGTCCTGGAAGCCTGATCATACGCTTCCAGGACTTTTTGACTGTGTCATCTTGTGGCCAAATAGTAAAACTATACCCACATCTATTTTTTATTAAACAAATCCATTATTTTACATTTAAATTTAGCTGTTTACCTCCCACACCACAAATTTCCAAAATAAAATTTTTAATAAAAAAAAAATTACAATTAAAAAAACAAACAAACAACATAAATAGTTACCTAAAGGTCTGAACTTTTTAAATAAGCATGTCAAAGGAGTATATTAATATATATTTTTTAATTATGGGCTTGTAAATAGCGATGGATGCAAATTGAAAAAATGCACGTTTATTTCCAAATAAAATTTCGGCGCCATACATTGTGATAGGGACATAATTTAAATGTCGAGGTCGGCTGTGCCAGCGGAGAAGACCGGGAGCCACCGGAGCTGCAGTGAGAGCACAGGATGGCTGTCATGCGGAGAAGTGCTTTTCAGTGCAGGTAGATTTGGGCGCAGCCGGCGCCACCATAGACTGTAATAGGAATTACAGCTATAGCAGCGCTCAGTGAGTTACGTCGGCGCGGTCAGAAGACGCATTGCCAATGCAAAATAAACTTGTCTAGTTATATTAAATAAGTGTCATCACAGAGGTAAGCCACCACTCTTACTACATTTTAGTTAACTTAGTTCTATATTCCTCTGGGCACCTCTTAACCCTTTGTGCATTTAAAAAGCCCACCCCCTTCCATGTGGAAACAGGTTTATGATTCTTCATCTGCTTGTTGTGGTTGGTTGCTCCGGCTGCAACCCACCAATTTGAATACCACTTTTTTGTCCACCCTGTTTCTTTACCGTTGAGTGACATATGTGCGCTATTTGGGCTCCCGTTGTCTCTGTGTTTTAATTCTTAAGGTGGGGAACCACCACACTCCAATCTCACACACAGTAAATGTTGACCACAGAGATCAAGACTGGATCCTTCAGGCGACAGTTTGTGGCGGAGTGCAGTATAAACAGGCTGTTGCTAAGGAGTTCACGGCGCACGACGCAGGGGTTGCATGGCGCACAATGGAGCAGCTTCCAGCAGGAGGTGTAAGGAGAAGAAATATGCACTCTGCTGAGAGAATCCGGCACTCTGGATCTCACGGTGAGGCATCAGAGAGGTAAAACAACCCTATTCTGACAAGCATGCTGATTGCCGTGTTTATGATTCACACTTACAGTACATACAAGAGGGATCAGCTAACCAACCATACCAGTAGTGTCACTGTTTAGATTTGGTTCAAGTTCCTAGTCAGACAGAGTGTTAGTCATTCAGTTAGGTCAGTGATCTACAAACTTGGCTCTCCAGCTGTTAAGGAACTACAAGTCCCACAATGCATTTGCCTTTATAAATCATGACTGTGGCTGTCAGACTCCCACAATGCATTGTTGGACTTGTAGTTCCTTAACAGCTGGAGAGCCAAGTTTGCAGATCACTGAGTTAGGTTAATGATATTCTGGTCAGATTACATGGATAGGTTAGGGCTGGGTGAACAATGGAGGAGGTGCATCAAAACACCAAAACTGAGGCAATCTTGAAAATTGCAGAGCATCAATAATATTGTTTATTTGAAACTGGGGCCAAAATGATTCACATTGAATCCATATGCACTGTTAGATGGCATCAGTGCAGCCAAAACTTAAACTTTGAGACCTTTCACATGGACAGCTGACAATCAGGGACGTGACAGTTAAAAATGGCGCACAGCACCAGGGGAATTAAAAGGGCGCCCCATAGACTTACATTATATAACGCTATTTAGCGTTATAAGTGTTAAGAAATGGCGCAGGCAGTGTGGCTTACACTTATAATGCTAAATAGCGTTATAAGTGTTCAAAAATGCAGAGGGCAGCGGGGGTCGGGGGGGGGGGGGAGAGAGGCAGCGGGGGTCGGGGGGGGGAGAGAGGCAGTGGGGGTCGGGGGGGAGAGAGGCAGCCGGACACTGGAGGGCATAGGCATCAGGGGAGGATGTGCAGAGGCATACGTTACCTTGTCCTGGGCTGCCGAACGCTCCTTCCCTCCGCTCCTTCACTTCTTCCATTAGTTTGCTGTAGTCCTGCAGCACCGGCCAATCACCATGCGAAGACTGAAACCACATGGTGATTGGCTGGCTGCAGGACTACAGCAAACTAATGGAAGAAGTGCAGGAGCGGAGGGAGGGAGCGATCGCCGGCCCAGGACAAGGTAACGTATGCCTCTGCACATCCTCCCCCCGATGCCTATGCCCTCCAGTGTCCCGCTGCCTCTCTCCCCCCCGACCCCCGCTGCCTCTCTCCCCCGACCCCCGCTGCCTCTCTCGCCCCCGACACCCCCTGCCTATGACCTCTAGTGTCCCGCTGCCTCTCTCCCCCAGCCCCCACTGCCTATACTGGCAGCCCCCTGCATGTTTTCATGGCGCACCGCCCTGCAATCAATGTATCATAAAACGAAATTTACCGTTTTATTGTATTTACATTAAAACGGTAAATAGCGTTTTTTGATACATTTATCGGCAGAACGGTGCACCATTTTTCTCCCTGCGCCATTTTCAGATGGACCCACCAGGGAAGTCACCGCCTGTCAGCTGCTCTCCTGCACCGTCTGGGTGCTTGTCACAGGCAGCCCCCATCAGACTCGACATGTCTCGGATCTCCGCCACCCAGTAACACCAGCGCAGGTCAACACATGACATGCGTGGTGTTACAACTGCATTTACATTGCACCGGAATTGCACTGGCAGGTAGCAGACAGGAGGCTGAATTGCTTGGCAAACGCGCAGTTCAGCCGTCTGTCTGAAAGGGGCCTTAAGATGGCCATATATCAGGCGACTTGGCGGCCGATCGGCCATCCGATTCAATTATTATAATCTAAATGGATGAAAATCAATGCCGCCAAGTGCATGCCTGACTGACAATGGGACCAATTTCGGGATGAAAATTGGTCGCATTGTTGATCACGCATTCTGCAAGATGTAGGACTGACCTGCTCGATCGGGTGCGAGGCGTAAATGGCATGCAATTTCGTGAAGAATGACGAACGTGAAAAAAACGCCAGTGATGTCCCCCCTGATGAAAAATGTCCCCCCGGTGCCCAGCGTAAAGTATACATTACCTGTCCGTGGCCTCCGCTTGTCCCTTCACTGCTATGGGCGCATTCCCCTGTCCATAGTAAGTAGTAGTAAGGGTGCGCGTGTGACGTCACACACGTGCGCGCTTACTAAGAAACCATGTGGGGCGCATCTGTATGCAGGAGAAATCCCGGAAGCCAGCGGAGGGGACAGGTAATGTATACTTTACACTGTTTACCGGAGTGACATTTTTCATTAGGAGCGGCGACTGCGAGGCAGATGGATGCGGCGCACAAGGCTGATTCTGGATCAATTTCAGCATGGAATTAATCGGGAATCGGCCTGAGATGTATGGGCAGCTTACAGATCTCTTTCTTATGAGATTCAATTAGAGAGAGATTTGTCTCTTGGTTTAATCTGCCCATCATCGCTTGATGTATTGCTACATACACCACAGCTTTATCTGGGATTCACTTAGTGAATTCCCGAGATCAGTAGACATGTACAAGTCTGCCATGAGCAGGTTCATGCCCTGTTTTCACCCCCCTGGCGGTCTATTAAAGAGACACTGAAGCGAGACTAAATCTCGCTTCAGCTCTCATATATAGCAGGGGCACGTGTGCCCCTGCTAAAACGCAGCTATCCCGCAGCTAAACGGGGGTCCCTTCACCCCCAGCCCACCCCCCGCAAAAGTTGGTCGCAAAGTTGGTCGTGAACTTTGCTTCCTGGAGGCAAGGGCTAACGGCCGCAGCCCTGCCTCCAGTCGCGTCTATCAGACGCGCATCACCGCCTCTCCCCCGCCCCTCTCAGTGAAGGAAGACTGAGAGGGGCGGGGGAGAGGCGGAGATACGCGCTGACAGAGCGCGTGGGGCAGGGCTGCGGCGGTTAGCCCTGCCCCAATGCGGAAGCGCTCCCCCGCATTACGAAGGGGATTTGGGGGGACAGGGACCCCCGTTAAGCCGCGGGATAGCGGCGTTTTAGCAGGGGCACACGTGCCCCTGCTATATATGAGGTCTGAAGCGAGATCTATTCTTGCTTCAGACTCTCTTTAAAAACCGCCAGGGGGAGACTTCCGGTTCCGGCGCCTGGATGTGAGGAGGAGGAGAACGGAGCTCCGAATCCGTGCCCGCTCTCACCGGCCTAACGCGCAGCTAAAGTGCCCCCACAGCTGCAAATCCCAACCCGGAGGCAAAAGAAACCTCTCACTCACCACCCAGCCTTTTATGGACCGCTACATAACGCGATCCACCCGCAGACGCCATAACGAGGAAGGCGAGGAGGAGGGAGGCAAGATGGCGCCCGGCTCACAACACGAGGACGACACAGGCAGCTCTCAGGAGTGGGGCAATGAAACTCGGCAACAGAGTTGGAGTGCAGAGGAAGACCCAACACTATCCCAGATCGCTGGGGAGAAGGTACAAGCCCACACTGACCACTTTGATTATAAAAAAAATAGCAGACAAAGTGTCTAAATCTCTTACGCCTGAAATACATTCTGCCATACAAACGGCTCTCACAAAAGCACTCAGTGACATTCACTCCCAGCTATCTACACACTCTGCAAGACTTACACAGGCAGAAGACCATATTCAACGTATAGAAGATGACAGACTCAAGGACACTAGCAATATAGAAAAAGTCCTAGAGGAAAACAAACAAATGCACCTAAAACTGCAGGATCTTGATAATAGATCCAGACGCAACAATGTCAGAATAGTGGGTCTTCCTGAATCGCTGACACCTCAAGAGCTACATGATTTCTCAGCAGGCGCCCTCCCTAAACTACTGGGCCTAAAAAAGGGGTTCAAGGTGGAACGGTCCCACAAAGTGGGCCCTCCACGATCGACCACCAAGAATCGTCATGACGCGGTACTTAGACTTTGCGGACAAAACAACCTTAATGAGGGCGTATCGAGCCCTCCAGAGGCCTCTGGAATATCAGGGTACTACCATCCGTCTTTTCAATGACTACTCCATGGAAGTTTCTAAGCAGAGACAAACTTTTAACCCAGCATGCGCAAAATGCATTCAGCTTAACCTGAAGTTTGCTCTTCAATACCCCGTCATTTTACGGGTCACGGATGACACAGGAACTGACCACATATTCCGAAACATCAAAGACGCTATGCTGTACCTGAATTCTTCAAACCCCCCTAATACTTGATTACTGGTCGCTTTAAGTATCTTTGTAAATTTTGACCCTTTCACATTTGCCAATTTGACGGGGGCACTATGCACTCATATTTATATTTTTCAATCGGTCAGATCTTCTAGTTAGGTGGTCATTGATCTTAACTATGGCTATAGTTTACGAAGTCTGACCTCGCTTCAACTATAAGGCCGGTTCTGCGGGTTCCACGAGAAGGGGCCCAAGAGACGGTTTACGAGTCCAGGGTAGAAGAGAAGTCTCGTAAATATGTGTTTTGTTTTGTTATGGTTTTTGTTCTGTACTACAAGTAGTTCTTTGATCTTCACCGGTCCAGCACATTTATGTTTTGCTTCAATCAGGCCACTATTCAGGGCCTCTGTTACAGGTTTAAGGGGGGGGGAGGGGAATCTTTGCGGTCATCCCCGGGTTCTGCAAGTACATGCTATATGTTGTCGTGGTGCATCCAGCAATCGGATTCATAGACCCCGGTTAACATGTCCATAAAAATTACGTCATGGAACGTCAAGGGCCTACGCTCCTCAGGCAAAAGGTCGATAGTATTAAGACACCTTAAGAAAATCTATACTGAAATTGCTTTACTGCAAGAAACACATTTGACTAGAGACCAATTTCAATATATGCGAAAATCTTGGGTCGGGCATGTTTATGGCTCACCAGCCCAGGGGAGAAAATCAGGAGTTTTAATCCTACTACACAAAAATTTATGAAGAGGGCCGCTGGGTGCGAATCCGATTGCGAATGCATAGTGATGTCTTTGAAATAATGAGCATTTATGCCCCCACATCAGAAGATAAATCTTTTTACTCATCACTGTTATCTCAAACACTGTCCATGGGTCAAACTAAAATCATCCAAGGGGGGGACCTAAACGCACTGATGGACATAAAGGGATAGATCTGGCACGTCCACAAGTGGCTTCGCTAACAAAGCAAAATCTAAATTACTCTCAAGCTATGTACAATCCACACACCTAAACGACGCATGGAGAACCTTTCATCAGGATGATTCCCAATTCACCTTTTTTTCTGCCCCCCCACAGCACTTGTCCAAGATTAGACTATTTTTTTATCTCTAACTCTATTGTAAATCAAATCGAGTCGGTGGAAATCCTAGACTTGTTAATATCAGATCACGCCCCAATCCAACTTTCCCTAGTCCCCACAATGCCAAAAGGTACGGACATTTTATGGCGGTTTCCAGCCTATTTATATGAGGATGAAGGGTTCTCAGCCTTGTTACAACAATGGTGGTGGGAATATAAAGAAATCAATGCTGAACACAAGAAAGACGTATTCCTATTCTGGGAAGCAGCTAAACCGGTCTTGAGAGGTAGAATAATTGGATATGTGGCGGGGAAAAAGAAACATGCAAACTCCCAGTATCTTGAGTCAGTGGAAGAACTACGCAAAGCTCACAGGCTATTTCTAGATACCCCCACAACTGAAAACAAACTTAACTGGTTAAGAGCTAAAGGCCATACTGACAAATGCCTAAACATGAGGGAAAAATTTCTCAATTCTTATAAAAATCTATACTATTATAAATTCGGAAATAAGATGGGCACTATGTTGTCCAGGCTATCCAAACCCCCCTATCAAAGTACAGTAATCTCTAGTATGAAAGACGCCTCAGGTCAAATTACACATGATCCCAAAAAAATTAATGACACCTTCAAAACTTTCTACGAAGAATTTTACCAAAAGCATGAGGAACTATCTAACCCACACATAGGTTTTGAATGGCTACAAAAAACTAGACTAGCACAATTGACTGAGGAAGAGCTCACCATACTAAATGCAGAAATTACAGCAGGAGAAGTTACCAATGCGATAAAATCATTGACAAACCGTAAGGCACCAGGCCCTGATGGCCTGTCACCAGAATTTTACAAATTGCTTAAAGCTGAACTCGCCCCAGTACTTACTGAACTGTTCAACCATATCCTTGAGAAAGGTTCCTACCCAGGTTTTTCCAATCTAGCTTATATTAAGCTGTTATTAAAACCAGGCAAGGACCCTTCAAAACCCAGCTCGTACCGCCCAATATCCCTGATCAATCAGGATCTCAAGATCCTCTCAAAAATCATGGCCGATAGGTTAGCAGACTTTATGCCCAAGCTAGTGAGCCCTAATCAAATGGGTTTCATACGCAATAGATCGGCAGTGATAAATATACGAAAACTATTAATAGCCCAAGACTACGCCAAAACTTACCCCAAAACCAGTAAAAACTTTGCAGTCTTACTTATTGACGCTGAAAAGGCCTTCGATAACATACAGTGGAATTGGTTAAATAGAGTATTAGACAAAATGCACATACAAGGTCCCTTCCGTAATCTTATAAAAGCCATGCACACAAACCCCTATGGCCAAATATTCACCCCAGGCTTCCTATCCCCCAGATTTAAATTAGAAAAAGGCACTAGGCAAGGCTGCCCACTCTCACCACTGCTCTTCAATTTGGCACTGGAACCACTGACCAGGATACTGGAGAGGCATGTAGAGGGTACAGGGGCGTAGCAATAGGCCCTGCAGCGCCTGCGCCCGCGGGGGGGCCCGGCCCCCCCCTGGGGCCCACTCGGGGCCGTTTTTTGGGGGCTGGAGGGGTGGCAGCATGAGGGGAAAGCCTTGCCCACAGTCGGCGGGGAGAGGGGAAGTTCCCCCCTCTCCCTCACCTCGGGGCTCTCCCCTCTGCGCTCCCCTCCAGCTAGTCAATGTGTGTGGGCAGCGGGCAGCGGGCAGCGGCGGCGGGATACATACCTTCTTCCTTGCGTTCCATCGCCGCCTTCTCGCTCTAGCGGCTGACGTCACTTCCAGAAGTGGAAGTGACGTCAGCCGCTAGAGCGAGAAGGCGGCGATGGAACGCAAGGAAGAAGGTATGTATCCCGCCGCCGCTGCCCACACACATTGACTAGCTGGAGGGGGATTTTCAGGTGTCTGCTGCCCACATTACGATTTTCAGGTGTCTGCTGCCCACATTGTGATTTTCAGGTGCCTGTTGCCCACATTACAATTTTCAGGTGTCTGCTGCCCACATTACGATTTTCTGGTGACTGCTGCCCACATTACGATTTTCAGGTGCCTGCTGCCCACATTACGATTTTCAGGTGTCTGCTGCCCACATTACGATTTTCAGGTGTCTGCTGCCCACATTACGATTTTCTGGTCACTGCTGCCCACATTGCGATTTTCTGGTCACTGCTGCCCACATTAGGATTTTCAGGTGTCTGCTGCCCACATTGCGATTTTCAGGTGCCTGCTGCCCACATTGCGATTTTCAGGTGCCTGCTGCCCACATTACGATTTTCAGGTGTCTGCTGCCCACATTACGATTTTCTGGTGACTGCTGCCCACATTACGATTTTCAAGTGCCTGCTGCCCACATTACGATTTTCAGGTGCCTGCTGCCCACATTACGATTTTCTGGTCACTGCTGCCCACATTGCGATTTTCTGGTCACTGCTGCCCACATTGCGATTTTCAGGTGTCTGCTGCCCACATTAAGATTTTCAGGTGTCTGCTGCCCACATTACGATTTTCAGGTGTCTGCTGCCCACATTGCGATTTTCAGGTGTCTGCTGCCCACATTACGATTTTCAGGTGCCTGCTGCCCACATTACGATTTTCAGGTGTCTGCTGCCCACATTACGATTTTCAGGTGTCTGCTGCCCACATTACGATTTTCAGGTGTCTGCTGCCCACATTACGATTTTCAGGTGTCTGCTGCCCACATTACGATTTTCTGGTGTCTGCTGCCCACATTACGATTTTCAGGTGTCTGCTGCCCACATTGCGATTTTCTGGTGTCTGCTGCCCACATTACGATTTTCTGGTGTATGCTGCCCACATTAGGATTTTCTGGTGACTGCTGCCCACATTGCGATTTTCTGGTGACTGCTGCCCACATTAGGATTTTCTGGTGACTGATGCCCACATGGCGATTTTCTGGTGACTGCTGCCCACATGGCGATTTTCTGGTGACTGCTGCCCACATTGCGATTTTCTGGTGAACTCTGCCCACATTACGATTTTCTGTCCCACATTACGATATTCTGGTGAACGCTGCCCACATTACGATTGTCTGGTGAATGCTGTCCACGTTACAATTTTCTGGTGACTGCTGCTCACGTTACGATTTTCTGGTGAACTCTGCCCACATTATGATTTTCTGGTGAACTCTGCCCACATTATGATTTTCTGGTGAACGCTGCCCACATTACGATTGTCTGGTGAATGCTGTCCACGTTACAATTTTCTGGTGACTGGTGCCCACATTACGATTTTCTGGTGAACTCTGCCCACATTATGATTTTCTAAAGGCACACATTACGATTTTCTGGTGAACTCTGCCCACATTACGATTTTCTGGCCCACATTACGATTATCTGGTAAAATGCTGCCCACTTTACAATTAATTTACAGTGAAACGCTGCCCCATTACGATTATTTGGCACCTATGGGGGGGGGCATCCAAATATTCGCAGGGGGGCCCAGTGATTTCTAGTTACGCCCCTGAGAGGGTATTAAACTGGGAGAAACCACTTTATCCACAGCAATGTTTGCAGATGACATTATGATTTTTCTATCAGACCCGGACAGACAAATATCTTTGGTGTTCAAGCTTCTGCGGGAAATAGGAGGAGCAAGTGGATTCAAGGCCAATACATCCAAATGCGAGCTCATATTCTTGTTGTTATGATCATGTCTGCAGCGTTTATTGCTGGCTGCAGTGGTATTGTAACCCAAGCAGTTCTGATGTCATTACATGCATTTTCTTGCATAGTTTGGTTTGCACTTGAACTAGTCGCTGATTCCATCTGCAGTCACTCTGAAATTAATGACAGTTTGACATGCTCTTGTGTAAACAAACATTGTCTGCTGCAGTGGAGGGGCAGTCCCTTTCCTGCAGGCTGCATATCATTGTCTGCCTTTTCCTGCTATCAGCCTGTGATTAATTACCATTCACTTGTGTGGGAATCTGCAGGTCTGCTCCCATTGGATGACCTCAGTATAAAGAACTGCTTCCTGCAATGTCTCATGGGCTACCATAGTCTCAGACTCTATCTGTTACTCTGCTCGTGCCCCACCTCGTTCCTGGTCCGTGTGGACTGCGCTGACTCCTGCGAAGGGGTCAGCGAGTCCTCCTAGTTCTGCTCTTGTTCTAGAAGTTGTTACTTGCTTGTCTTGTGTCATATATTGGTTCATCGCCAATATATACGCATACTTGCGCATTTTGTTATTTTCCTTGTATCCGTGTTACGTTGATATATCAGTGTTGCTGATATATACGTACACGAACTGTTTATTTCCTGTGTTCAGTTAGTCAGTTTTCCAGCACGTTTTGGTAGTTTGCGCGTATCGTGAACACCCGTGCTGAGCTAGTTATCCTGTTCCTGGTCCTGTTTGTGGATTGCGTTCATCTCTGCGAAGAGATAACGAATCCTTCTGAATCCTGTTCTGTTACTGTTTGTGGATTGCGTTCATCTCTGCGAAGAGATAGCGAATCCTTCTGAGTCCTGTTCCCTGTATTACTCCAGTCCTAGTCAGCGTTCCTGCTTATGTCATATGTCGGTTCATTGCCGATATATACATATGTTAGTCAGACCTTACAAATAGTTTCATTGATAGCTGTAATTGTAATACGCTAGGAAAACATACTTATTGTATATTTATCTGTGTTACGTTCATCTATCTCGATCCTGCTATTTCCTGTCTCTCCTGTCCTGTCTTTGTGAGGCACGCCATCGCCGCAACGCATTGGCTGCCTCATTCCAGTCTGTCTGGTTTTGGACGCTTGCTGTCGCTAAGTAATCGCTAGCTAGCAAGCGTTCATTCTGTCTACCTGTCCTGATCTCCTCAGTCCTGGTTTATGCGCTCAGCGCTACTTTGCGCTGAGACGTTATTACGAAAGTGTTTGTGGCTGTTCAGATCTGCACCGGCTCTGTGCACCACAATCTCCTATTGGAGTCAGTCCTCTCCTCCACTAAACTGGGGATATCCTGATCCCTTGTGCT
This sequence comes from Hyperolius riggenbachi, assembly GCF_040937935.1. NCBI lineage: Eukaryota > Metazoa > Chordata > Amphibia > Anura > Hyperoliidae > Hyperolius > Hyperolius riggenbachi. The sequence continues at coordinate 100,570,989 of NC_090653.1, read as the reverse complement.
GGTGTGTGTACCTCCTTCACGTCAGCTTATGTGTTGTATGCTGACTGTGGAGATTACACCCCCAAGCTTAACACTTGTCATCACTAACTGGTTAACGAAATCAAAAAGATTACCCAGTTAAACTGTGTACACAAGTAAAATACCTAGGGATAAACTTCGACAGAAATCCAGATCTACTATATAATATTAATTACTCTAAACTACTAATCGACCTAAAAAGACAAATTTCATACTGGAACAATCTTCCCATAAATATAATGGGCAGAGCGGCCCTCATAAAATCAGTGAGCTTTGGCAGACTGTTATACCCCCTACAAATCATCCCAATACTCATGAAACACACTGACATCCAGGAAGTGTATAGAGCCTTTAAATCTTTCCTATGGAAAGGAAAAAAAACTAGAATAGCACTACACAAACTCAGACAACCTAAAGAATTGGGAGGCCTGGGCATACCAGACATTAGATGTTATAACCTAGCATGCATGACCAGATATGTCCGAGACTGGCTTAATAGCTCCAGTATCTTCTCAAACCACACCTTGGAAACAGCTTTTGCAGAACCCTGGACCTTGACAGGCCTCTTACATACTAAATTCTCAAATCTACCCCAGAAAATAAAATCTAGTAAAGTAATGAGGGATACAGTGATTTCATGGAAGGAGCTATGCAAAAAATTCAAAATATGCTACCAAATCACTAAATATATGCCATTATGTGGCCACCCAGGCTTCACACCCAGTTTGTCACACTCAGGTTTCATTAAATGGGAGGAAAAGGGGCTGACAAAACTTGGCCAATCAATAAATTTCCAGGAAAGAAGACTCCTTACTTTTAAAGAGCTCAGACAAAAATTTTCACTCCCAAATCACCATTTTTTATACTACGCCCAAATGAGATCCCATATAAAGAGTACTAGTCGCAACACGACAAACCTAATAAATATAAACCCATTTGATGAATTCCTGGCGCCACATTTAACCAAAATATCTCTGTCCCAGATACAAAAAGCTCTTCAGAAAATAGGTCTACAGGGTGCAGCAAAGACCACGTTTCAATCATGGGCAAAAGACACCGCAGACCCAGATATAGGCCCTAAGATATCATCCGGTCTAGGAATAGTTAGAAGCCTGGTAGTGGGAGAAAGCTGGCGTGAATCACACTTTAAGTTTATCCATAAAGCAAAATATGCCTTTGATATTAAATATTCAACTCCCCCAGCGCATTATACGCCTAAATGCCCGAAATGCCACTTCCGCAATGCCAACCTTTATCACTGTGTATGGTCATGCCCACACATCCAGGTGTTTTGGAATAAAGTACTAAACTACATAAACACTGTATGCAAAAAAAAATTATCTTTAGATCCACTTTTACTACTATTTAACTATTATGATACCTCAGATTCCACAAACTCACAGGCTCACCAACCCAGATTGGGAATTGGATCACTAGCCCACCTCATACTAATTGCCTCCAGAAAAGTAATTTTCAATAAATGGATCCAGGCGCGGAGCTAGGGGGGGTCGGGGTAGGACAAGTGCCCCGGGGCGCCGGGTCCCCAAGGGCGCCCAGCTGAGCTTCAGGTTTTTTTTTTTTTGCGGGGCTGAGGGGAGCAGAGAAGAGAGAGAGCTGTGCGGACGGTGGGGAAGGGGGGCCATCTCCCCCCTCCTTCCCTCACCTTAGGTGCTCTCTCTCTCCCTCGCTGTCCCCTCCAATGTCTGTCCGGTGGCTGGCAGCGGCGGGCGGAACTCACCTCCGTCACGCTCCAGCGCCGCGTCGGAACACTGGCCGGAAGTTCGGGTGCGCAGCCACTGCTCTGGTCTGGACCAGACCAGAGTAGCCGCAGATCCATCCGGCGCTGCGACGAGACGGAGGTAAGTTCCGCCCGCCGCTGCCAGCCACCGGACAGACATTGGAGGGGACAGCGAGGGAGAGAGAGCAGCTCTTCTCTGCGCTGCTCCCCTCCTGCTGGGGAGGGGGACACCTGGCTACCTACTCTGGGCACCTATACCTCTGACTACCTACTCTGGGCACATATACCCCTGGCTACTGGCTACCTACTCTGGGCACATATACCCCTGGCGACCTACTCTGGGCACATATACCCCTGGCTACCTACTCTGGGCACATATACCCCTGCCTACATATATTGGGCACATATACCCCTAACTACATATACTGGGCATATACCCCTGGCTACCTACTCTGGCCACATATAACCCTGGCTACCTACTCTGGGCACATATACCCCTGCCTACATATAATGGGCACATATACCCCTAACTACATATACTGGGCATATACCCCTGGCTACCTACTCTGGGCACATATACCCCTGGCTACCTACTCTGGGCACATATACCCCTAACTACATATACTGGGCATATACCCCTGGCTACCTACCCTGGGCACCTATACCCCTGGCTACCTACTCTGGGCACCTATACCCCTGGCTACCTACTCTGGGCACCTATACCCCTGGCTACCTACTCTGGGCACATATACCCCTGGCTACCTACTCTGGGCACATATACCCCTGGCTACCTACTCTGGGCACATATACCCCTGGCTACCTACTCTGGGCACATATACCCCTGCCTACATATACTGGGCATATATACCCCTGGCTACATATACTGGGCATATATACCCCTGGCTACATATACTGGGCATATATACCCCCTGGCTACATATACTGGGCATATATACCCCCTGGCTACGTGGACTGGGCATATATACCCCCTGGCTACATATACTGGGCATATATACCCCTGGCTACATATACTGGGCATATATACCCCCTGGCTACATATACTTGGCATATATACCCCTGGCTACATATACTGGGCATATATACCCCTGCCTATATATACTGGGCATATATACCCCTTGCCTACATATATTGGGCATATATACCCCTGGCTACATATACTGGGCATATATACCCCCTGGCTACGTGGACTGGGCATATATACCCCCTGGCTACATATACTGGGCATATATACCCCTGGCTACATATACTGGGCATATATACCCCTGGCTACATATACTGGGCACATATACGCCTGACTATATATACTGGGCACATATTATTCTCCTGGCTACATATACTGGGCATATATACCACTGGCTTCATATACTGGGCACATATACCTCTGGCTACATATACTGGGCACACATACCCCTGCCTACATATACTGGGCACATATACCCCTGGCTAACTGTTCTGTGGACATCTCTACCCCTGGCTACCTGTTCTGGGGACATCTATACCGCTGGCCACCTATTCTGGGGACATCTATACTGCTGGCCACTTATTCTGGGGACAACTATAGACCTGGGGCTACCTATTTTTGGGGAACCACGTCAGATTGAGTGTATTTTGGAGAACTGCTGCCAGGTGAGAGGTGTCTACCATATTAAGGGGGCATTCTACCTATTTATGTGAAATGCTGTCTATTTATGTGACTCATGACTGCTGAATTTGTCTTTTTGGGGGCCTCATGGTTACTGAATTTGTCTTGTTGGGGGCCTCATGATTTGTTGGGGGCCTCAAGATCGCTGAATTTGTCTTGTTGGGGGCCTCATGATTGCTAAATTTGTCTTGTTGGGGGCCTCATGATTGCTGAGTTGGTTATGTTGGGGGCCTCATGATTGCTGAATTTGTCTTGATGGGGGGGGGGGGGGGGCTCATGATTGCTGAATTTGTCTTGGAACATGCTGGAAGGTACATACTGAGGGAGGGTGGGTGAGCGTGAGCCTGCTAACCTCCATATACATTTGGCTCCACCCATAACCACACCCACATTTATTATGTGACCACGCCCCTTTTTGGCAACCTTGACTTTGGGGGGGCGCATTAATAGTCTTTGTCCCCGGGCGCTGAAAATCCTAGCTACGCCTCTGAATGGATCTACCCAGCGTTACCCTCCATGTGGAAAGTACAGGAGGAACTAACACACCTGTTCAACTTAGACAGACTCGATGCTCTAGCTCATAAGGAAAAACGCACTAAACAGTTCTTTAGGGTCTGGAAATCCTTTATTTTAACATCGCTTTCAAAAAAGGAAAAAAACGACCTTATGGAACATTTCAAATACACGGGCTGGTATTGCATGGCACAGTTACAGGGGACACTGGGTAGACTGGAAATCTCAAGGTGAGAAGGGCCTATGAAAAAGTAAACAATGAGAATTAACGAGGAGCACCAATTAAGTAATCAGACCACAGGGGATGGCTGCTAGTGTTGGGCGAACAGTGTTCGCCACTGTTCGGGTTCTGCAGAACATCACCCTGTTCGGGTGATGTTCGAGTTCGGCCGAACACCTAATGGTGTTCGGCCAAACTGTTTGGGTTCGCCCGAACTGCTCAATGGCCGGCCGAACAGGGCCCCTGTTCGGCCGAACAGGGCCCTGTTCGGCCGAATACGGCCCCCCTATGGGGTCGCAGGCATAAGGGGGGAGCATGCCCCGATCGCGGGGGGGTCGGAAATTCCCCCCACCCCCTCCGCTAGCGCTCCCCCCTCTGCCCGCTTCCCCATAAAAAAAGTTTAATGCAAGTTAAATAGTACTGGTGGCTGGCAGTGGAGTGAGGAGGAGGAGTCCGAGTAGGAGAGTGACGTGTTGAGGCCGGGCAGCGGGCGGTTCAGCGGTAGTACCCTTGTGGTACTTCCGCCCTTTCTCTGACCTCACGTCCTCTACGTGATGACGCATACGAGGGTACGCGTGACGCGTACCCTCGTATGCAGAGGACGTGAGGTCAGAGAAAGGACGGAAGTACCACAAGGGTACTACCGCTGAACCGCCCTGTTCGGCCAAATACGGCCCCCCTATGGGGTCGCAGGCATAAGGGGGGAGCATGCCCCGATCGCGGAGGGGGTCGGAAATTCCCCCCACCCCCTCCGCTAGCGCTCCCCCTCTCTGCCCGCTTCCCCATAAAAAAAGTTTAATGCAAGTTAAATAGTACCGGTGGCTGGCAGTGGAGTGAGGAGGAGGAGTCAAAGTAGGAGAGTGACGCGTTGAGGCCGGGCAGCGGGCGGTTCAGCGGTAGTACCCTTGTGGTACTTCCGCCCTTTCTCTGACCTCACGTCCTCTACGTGATGACGCGTACCCTCGTATGCAGAGGACGTGAGGTCAGAGAAAGGGCGGAAGTACCACAAGGGTACTACCGCTGAACCGCCCGCTGCCCGGCCTCAACGCGTCACTCTCCTACTCGTACTCCTCCTCCTCACTCCACTGCCAGCCACCGGTACTATTTAACTTGCATTAAACTTTTTTTATGGGGAAGCGGGCAGAGAGGGGGAGCGCTAGCGGAGGGGGTGGGGGGAATTTCCGACCCCCTCCGCGATCGGGGCATGCTCCCCCCTTATGCCTGCGACCCCATAGGGGGGCTGTATTCGGCCGAACAGGGCGGTTCAGCGGTAGTACCCTTGTGGTACTTCCGTCCTTTCTCTGACCTCACGTCCTCTGCATACGAGGGTACGCGTCACGCGTACCCTCGTATGCGTCATCACGTAGAGGACGTGAGGTCAGAGAAAGGGCGGAAGTACCACAAGGGTACTACCGCTGAACCGCCCGCTGCCTGGCCTCAACGCGTCACTCTCCTACTCGGACTCCTCCTCCTCACTCCACTGCCAGCCACCGGTACTATTTAACTTGCATTAAACTTTTTTTATGGGGAAGCGGGCAGAGGGGGGAGCGCTAGCGGAGGGGGTGGGGGGAATTTTCGACCCCCCCCCCGCGATCGGGGCATGCTCCCCTCTTATGCCTGCGACCCCATAGGGCCCCCAAAATGGGCATGTTCGGGGGTCCCATTGACTTCCATTGAGTTTGGGGTTCGGGCCGAACATGCCGAACATCTGGCCCATGTTCGGCCTGTTCGGCCCAAACCCGAACATCCAGGTGTTCGCCCAACACTAATGGCCGCAAAAGGGGAGGGGGGGGAAGGGATAAGGGGAGGGGAGGAGGGCTAAAGGCAAAGGCCTGTTTCACTGTTACTTTTATGTGTACCTGTCATAATGCATCATGCATGACTTGCCTTAGCAGGAAATGTCTCCTGCAATGTTGTATTAATGAAAATTCAAATAAAATATGTTTGAAAAAAAAAAACCCACCGGAGGGCAGCAGAGCAGTTTTTAAAAAAAATATATTTTTTTTAAAATCATGTAGCGAGCCCAGGGCTCGCTACATGATAGCCGCTGTGCAGCGGCATCCCCCCGCCCTCTTCGATCGCCTCCGGCAATCTCCGATCAGGAAATCCCGTTCAAAGAACGGGATTTCCTGGAGGGCTTTTGCCGTCGGGCGGCATGACGTCACCGACGTCATCGCCGTCGTGACGTCATTGGGAGTCCCGATCAACCCCTCAGCACTGCCTGGCACTGATTGGCCAGGCAGCGCACGGGGTCTGGGGGGAGGGGGGGGGTGGCGCGGCGAGCGACGGCAGCTAAACGGAGCAGAGCGGCGCCGATCAGAGTGCACACGCAGCTAGCAAAGTGCTAGCTGCGTGTTGCAAAAAAAAAGTATGCAAATCGACCCAGCAGGGCCTGAGAAATCCTCCTGCACGGCATAGCCCGTGCTCAGCACGGGCTTACCGCCAGGGAGGTTAATAGTAAAACTACAATCTAGATTTTTTTTCCTGAGCATAAAAACTACAAAGTGTAGGTTTTTTTTGCTTGTTTGGGTTTTTTTTTTTTTTTTTTTACTTTTTTTGTAATGTTCCCTTGAGCTCGGTTCACATTAGGTTTTGCCATCGGAACCGGACGTACGGTTCCGTGGTCCGTTTCGCTGAACGGACAAAAAATGCAGCAGGAAACAAATTTCCAGACTTTTTTGCTCAGCGGAACGGAAACAGAAGGTTTTGCAGCACAATAGGAACCTATGGAAAACTGATGTTTTACAGCACGCTGGATGTAAAAACGGACCGTTTTCCAGGATCCAGATGGCCGGATCCGTATGAAAAAAAATGCAGATGTGAACCGGACCTTACTGTTTGAGTTTAACTGAATTTGCTTTGCTTATAATGCATATTCAATCAAAGGCTAATGTAAACATTGTAGACTTAAAGAGAAACCGTGACCAAGAATTCAACATCCCAATCAGTAGCTGATACCCCCTTTTACATGAGAAATCTATTCCTTTTCACAAATGGATCATCAGGGGGCTTTGTATGGCTGATATTGCGGTGAAACCCCTCCCACAAGAAGCTCTGGGGACCGTGGTATTGTTGGCAGTTTCCTGTCTGTGAACCTCATTGCATTGTGGGAAATAGCTGCAAGGATTGAGGAAACGCTGACACCACCGCTGCACAAACCAAGGGAGCAGGAATCCACGGGTCTCAAGACTTATACACAGGAAAAGAGCATTCCGCTACACCAAGGCTGGGTATAAAAACTTTTCTTCAACTTTATTTGCACATTAGTGGACACATACAAAGACTGACGCGTATCGGAGCTCTAAGAGGCTCCTTAATCACCTGGCGGATCGCTCAGAAACAGCCGTATCAGTCTGCCGACAGTGCGTACACACGCCGGACTGTCGTTGGAACGCCCACCCAGCGGGAGGCAACGACGGACCCGTCGTTGCCTCCAGTTCGGCATGTGTACGGACCTTTAGACTTGTGTCTCTGCTGCTAATGTTTTTTTTTTCTTAGCTGTACTACACATACAAATCATTATATCATAATTTTTTTTGGGGCTTCAGTGTCTCTTTAACCAGTTGCCTAGCAGCCCTGCTGGTCTATTTGGCGGCAGTAGTATCTAAATAACTTTAGAGACAAGAATGCAGCTAATATTGTCAGATCTGACAATGTCAGAAACACCTGATCTGCTTATGCTTGTTGAGGGTCTGTGGCTAAAAGTTTTAGAGGCAAAGGATCAGCAGGATAGGCAGGCAATTGCTATTGCTTAAAAGGAAATAAACATGGCAGCATAAATATCCCTCTCATCTCATGTCCTTTAAGGTTCAAGCAGGCAGAGGTTAAATGTCACCCAAAAGGATGTTTCATGATCATGATAGGTGACAGCTTACCACCAACCTGTCTACCAATGAGGTAGTGTGTAAAGATTGTGGATGGGCATACCATCCGCTTCAGAGTTGGGTGCTTGGTATTATGGCATAGGCATACTACAATTGCAAAGTCAATCTTCAAATATACCAGCACTCCGTAGTTGCAAGAAATCACGCTCTTTTATTGAGCCGTAATATCCCCAAAGTAGTCTACTTTGTGGATATGACGGCTCAATAAAAGAGCGTGATTTCTTGCAACTACGGAGTGCTGGTATATTTGAAGATTACCTATGAGGTAGCTCGCAACAGAGTCTGAGGCAATCCTGGAGAGCCCTCCCACCTTCCATCAAGCAGCCAGTGCAGGGCCGTAGTACTCTTTACCACACTAGGCCACTGTCACCAGCCGCCCCCCTTCAGTATAGGTAGCGAGATGACCCCTCCCCCTTCCCTCTAGTATAGGTAGCCTAATGACCCCTCCCCCCTTTCCCTCTAGTATAGATAGCAAGAAGACTCCCTTAATCCCTCCTTTTCCCACCTCCTCACCTTTCAGTATAGGTAGCCAGCTCGCCTTCACACCGCAGCAGCCATTTGTCTCACTAATTTCTCTGCTCATCTCTAGTGCAGAAGCTTCCTTTTTTTTCCGTCTCCAATGCTACCCAAGTCCATAGCTGCCGGCCACAATGCAAACGTGCACAGAGAGCAAGGTGGCCGCTGCACAGGCAGCTAACAGCAGAGTATCACAGTCAGATGCTAGCCTGATCTCCCTGAATTGCAGCATTTGCAAGCTGCACCAGTTTAGCCTGCTGCTTTGGTGCCCTTGGCCTAAATCTGGCCCTGCCGAGAGATGGACATATATGATGCACAATCCTGCGCCTCTCGGCTGCACTATAGTAGAAATTCTGTTTTCTTCCTTCTCCACATGATGAGCACGGAATCAGATATGTCCACCTCTCAACCCACTGTACTGTTGCTCGCCGTCTGTCTCTGGGGTCTGCTTCAGAGCTGGATTATCCACCAGGCAACAGAGGCAGTTGCTTTGATCTAGTAAAAGGTCAAGGGTCCCGTGGCCCGAAAAAAGATTTATTGCCTCTGTTCATGTAACTCTTTATGGTCTGTTAAAAACAAAGTCTGTAGGAATGCTCTCTGTAACAGATAAGACAGATACAGTGTTTCTCTCCCTGCTGCATCCTCCCCTCTCCTTAGCCTGTAAAGCTGCCAGACACAGGCTGGGGGCTGGAATGACTATGTTTCTGTTTTATCTCTGTCCAGCCTTCAAACAGCAGAAGATGCTTGCTAGCCAGGAAGGATACAGGTATATCTGTAGTTAACTTTCCTTCCATGATAGCATTATCAGACAACCTGCTCTGCTAAAAAGTCTTTGGCTGGTAGCACACTCGTCTGTCATTTTTCTGTGCACGCTTTTCTGCATGCGTTTTTTACCATATGTGTGTCTGTACGTGGGAAAACGTAGGCATTTTTTCACAGAAGCTAATAAATTAATATAGAGAATCCACACTTTGCTTCACTGCTGTCAGGTTTTTTTTTCTTTATAGGAAAAACACAGAACAGTGTGCGCTGGCAACGATTTACATTAGTTCTTAGTTTTCCTGGGCAGAAAACACAGACAAGTGTGCTCCCAGTCTTTAGTTCTGTTTGTGATGTCTACAATTGGTTCCTGTCATTGCTAAGCTAATTAGCCTTAGTTTTATCACCCGAGTTATACCTGAGCGTGGCCACAGCCCTGCTCAGACGTGAATATTGTTAGTTTGACACGTTGTGGCATTACCCTGCAGCAAAAAAAGATGCAGTTCTCAGAAAGTGAGCAGAGGGAAGCAAAGTGTCTATCACCTCTCAAGGTTCCCACACCAGATCTTCTGTTCAGATTCGCCTCAGTGCTTCTTAGCGTCTGTTCGCCATGGCGACAGCTAGGGTTTCTTATCATGTGACCCACCTGTGAGACACTGGCTGGGAGAAATTTGGATCTTGTTACCTCCTCTGCTATGCATACTGGAGGTATCTGCCCACCTATACTGTGGAAAGAGTGGGCTGCCTGGGTGGGGGGACCCCTGGCTACCTGTAAAGGAAAAGTCATCTGGCTACCAATACTGGGGGGGGGGGGAGGTAACAGCTGGCTATACTGGGGGAGGGGGGGTCATCTGGCTACCTATAGGAGGGTGGTCATTTGGCTACCTATACTGGGGGGTTGTCTCACTTTCTATTCTGGGGGGACATCTGGCTATTACCTATAGTAGGGGATATCTGACTACCTATACTGCAGAGACATACGGTCACCTTTACTGGGGGGTCATCCTTTCAACAGAGTTGCTGATGAGGGGGCCCTAAATGTATTGCTCTGCTTGGGGCCCTGTGTGGTCTTAATCCGGCTCTGGTCTGCTTGATACTATGGAGAAAAAGAAGACAGACGAATGGGGGAACAGTGGCTGAGGTTCAGGGAACTAAACTTTTGACCTTATGATGCAACTGGGGTCGGCAAATATAATCTCACTGAATGGATTCCTGAAGAAAAGGATGCTGACACTGGAAGACACCTGTACTCACACTTATTTTTTTTTTTTTTTTACATGAAATCTAGTTAATTGAAAATCTAGTTTGTCTACTTGGCTATAGGCAGCTGGTATATGAAAAGAGGCCATGAAACCCACAAGTGAAATCTTATCCAACCTGTTCCTAGTGTCTACTGCATGACACCTCTAGCCGTTTGACATTCCTGTAGACTTCTGGAGAAGACATGCAGCGTTGGTGATGGTGAAATGTGAAAGTTTACTGTGTGTAATACATGGTTACACAGGAAAATGTTCCAAAGAATGTATGTGGTAGGAAAGTTTGCAAAAAGATGATCTTGCTCTTCTTAAAGGACCACTCCAGCAAATAAAGTAAGCAGTTAAAATCTGACAGAACCGACAGGTTTTGGACTAGTTCATTTCCGTGTGGGGGATCATTAGGATTTATTTTGTATTTTAAACATTTCCACAATAACAGTTGCTAAGTCTAAGTGCTGAAATAGTGTGCATGTGTGAATAGGGAGGCTGGTTGGTATCTTACTGTCTTGGCAGTTAAACTACCATACAGGTAATGCTTTTGTAAGCAAACAAATCCCCCATGAGGAGATGGACTAGTCCAAAACCTGTCAGTTCTGCCAGATGATTTTAACTGTTTACTTTAACTGCTTGCTTTTTTAGCTGGAGTGGTCATTTAATAGAAAGCTGAAAATTCTGTAAAAAAAAAAAAAAAAAAAGCCAATTTTAATTTAATATGATTAAGAGAATCTTTTCATTAATAGGGATAGTCAATAAGATGCAAATAATTCTGGAGTGTTGATACCCGATTATGCAAATCTATGTGGCATGAAAATGGACCAAATTAAACTTTTATGGGATTTGATTGGTTCATTTTCAAGCTGCATACGTATGCATACAAAATTTGCATAATCCTTCATTAACTCTGAATTATTTGCTTTTCACAGACCATCTCTACTCATTCAAGAGAGCCTGAGGTCAGAATCAGAATCAGAATCATGTTTATTTCGCCAAGTACAACGGGAGTTGTACCTGGAATTGGTTTTGGCACTACAGGGTCGGTGGTGGTACAATAGCAGAATGAAAGAAAAGTGCATTTAGTATACAGTAGAGACTGTACATACAGGTATATACAGTAGATACATACAGTGGGTATTGTGCAACATAGGAAAAGACAATATTAGGGCCCGTTCAGACTGCAAAACGCGGACGGCCACGCATGCAGAACGCAACACGTACGAACGCACGCCATCCGCGTTCGTAAGCGTTGCGTGGCTGATCCCATCACTGAAAAGTGAATAGGATAGCCGCGCGTTTTTGTAAAATCTGCGTGCAGCATGCGTTCCCGGACCGCACAGGTCCGGAACGCATGCAGTGTGAACATCAGACAGTGCACTCTATGCACTGTCTGATGTCCTGCGTGTCGGGCCACCCGCACGCGTTTCCAAAACGCGGCTGGAAACGCGTGTAGTGTGAACGGGCCCTTAGCAAGGATAGAAGGATACGTAAAAGATGGACCCAGGGGAAGGACAAGTGGGGTAATCCGCTGCCGTCTATGGCACTCAAAACGCTTCTGCAGCAATACTTTGAATCAGACCCCCACGATCTAGCCCTAGTAAAGAAAGAGAGAGGAGAGGAAAGAAGGCACAAGATAAAGAGAAAAAGATGCTGAAAAGTATTTAGAAGAGTCCCCAGGATTACGGTGTAACCTGGTCAGGTAGCATCCAGTTATTGTCCCGCTGGCTTGCTTGTCACTACGTCTGAGAGGAGATTGGTGCCCGATGTTACAGGTCGTGTTTGCTGCGGAGACTGGTGCCCAATGTTTGGGATTTTTCTGGGAGTATGATTAAAAGTCGCTGAGGTTGATGCATGGCATTGGCTCCTATGGTGCAATCGCCAGACTCTCCATTCTGGGCTGGGGGCTATGTTGGCCCTGCAGCTAGGACCCGTCCTGTGCTGGTTCTGTGGCTTGATGTAGTGCTGTTGGATCCAGTGTCCGTCCTCTGGAACTGTCTGTGTGGTTGGGAGATGATGGTTCCAGGCAGAGGGCTCCAAGATGGTTAGCTGGGGGGAGTGATGGCCCAGTCATGTGTGGGCAGCTGTGGCAGCATCTGAATCTGCGACCCCAGGCAGAGGGCTCCCAGATGATTAACTGGAGGAGTTATGACCTAGATACGTTCATGCCTTTGCGGCAGCATCTGTTCTTGTTTTGCGGTGGAGTGGAGTGGAGTGCCCCTGCACCTTTAATTGTAGCGTCCTCCCGGTTCCCCTGGCAGCGGTGGAGTAGCTGCCCATGTGATTTATCGTGTGAATGCAGAAGCCCGGCAGTGTTTGATCGGCACACAGCAGGAGCGAAGCAGCCTGGTACCCCGGTAACAGAGCGAGGAGGCTTTGTCCCAGTGCGGCAGCAAACTGCACCAACAGCGTCCTGTTTCCAGGTCCCCCAAGAGATCGGCTCCCGACCATCCGCAACATTGTAATGGCCCCTGGCCAGCCACATGGAAGATGGCTTGGCGACGGTACACCAGGATCCCCAGCTCAGTGTGCCCTGGCTCCCCAGAACGAGGAGAGCAGGGGGAGCACCCATGATCTCTCAGCCCAGGTGAGCTGCAAGGGGAAGAGGGAGGGGGCCGGAGCCCTGCGTGCCTGATCCGGAGGGCTGTGCGGATCAGGTAGCCACCAAAACCGTCGTTCTCCACTGCTCCCGTAGTTCAAGTTCGCAGCATCACTAGTGCGGATCCCCTGGTAACCCCAACATGAAATTCACTGCTCTTTCTTTAGATATAAGTAAATGTGCACTGCCGTTACGTTGCTACATTATCTGTCATTTACCCAATTTAAATGTATCCTTTTTTCCTATTGTAACTTTAAAATTGATTTTCTCCAAAACTATAAGGTCTTTTTGAAAAACATATCCTGCAAATTTGGTGATTTTAGCTGGTAAGGGGCTGTGCTATTAACCGCGAAAGTTGGCAGCTATTAGGCAAAAAAAAAAACCTCAAATATTTGGGTGAATTTTTGCTTGTCGAAAATTATATTTATTTTCGCGAAAGTAAGGCGAAACGAATATTAGCATTTTCGCTCATCACTGCCCCCACTGCCCTTTATAGGCCGAGGCCTTGTGTTTATTGGAGGCTTACAAAACATGAACCAGAATATAATGAACCAATATTAAATAACCATGAACTTCGCTCAAAGTGCTTAGCCACACAACAACCATAAAATCCACCATAACTGCCCCTCCACTTAGCGTGTAAACTTTACTGCGCTGTCCCTCACAATGGGCAGGCAACAAACCACAATGAAATAAGTGAAGAGGTAAACTAATAATAATAACGACACGGGTGTTGGTCCCACATTGTGCGCCTCTAATGTGCTGCTACAGCGCCTAATCAGCGTTATCGCTGGGAGCTAAACGACAACTAGGATATTATACCTTGGGTTGCCGGGAGTGTGACATGGAGCGCTGACAGCCACAAGGTGAGACATCGCCAGGGTGGTAAGGCAAGGTCTTTAAACTTCTTACTGCTAATATCCAGCGAATCCAAATGGGGATCATAACGGTGAGACCGCTTCATACTTTATTTGTCTCTGTTACAATCATGGTTAATATCAGGTGCAGCTAGCAGCATTATATGAACTTTATACTTACTGAGGCTCAATCAGACTATGCAATTATTTATGCGCATTGCTTAAATACAATACAGTTTGCCTCATGGACTTTTGCACAATTATGACGGATGTTTTCTTGAATACTGCAGTTACTGATGGATATATCTTTATGGACATTGTGACAGTCATTTGAGGCCTTATACCAAGTGCATAGGCGATTTTTATCGCCTTGTGTTATACATACACTGTGGGACTTTCACAGGTAGTACCCCATTAGAGGGCGTTTTAAATATAGGGGTTTGTAGGTTTTGGTACTATTTTTATATGCATGAGCAATAAAAGTAAATTTTTATATTGCAGTAATCCGTGCTGTGGTATTGATTTTGATAGTTTATGAAACTTAAATCTTATCTCATTAGTGTATTTATTAGTGATTAATAATAATAATAATAATAAAATAAAAAATAGCTGCCCAAAGTTCAGTGCCCTGTCACAATGGGCAGATGTGAGAGGGATATGAGGTAATAAACTAAATGTGATTGTAAGAGCACTTCTGAAGGTAACATTGGTTCCCCAGTCACAGCAGGTAACCACCACAATAGTTTTCTCATTGCAATATCTGAATGCAATACACATGAGAAGCAAATGCTCACTCCCAGCCAGCAATCTGCCATTTCATATGGTCCACAAACAGCCCGTCAGCCCGTGCATTTATATAGAGGCAGTGTGGGTGAAGCCCCTGGTGGCGGGAGCACCAGGGCTCACCTGCACTCCCCCTCTTGGTCTCGCATGGGGATTCGGGGGTCCCAGGCGGAAGCAGAGCTCGGGGTCTGCGCCTGCCATGTGCACCAGTGCAGTATTCTTTTTGCATTCATTTTTGCAAAAATAATGTTGATTTTCGCAGTAAAAAGTGTCACAGTAAAAATATTGTTTTTCTGTGTTTTGCTATTTTTTCAAATGATTGCAGTAGAATATCGATACTTTTTGTTTTCGTAAAAATACAAGCTATTTTCGTGAAAATGTTATCGAAAACGGCATTTTGGATAAGAAAATGACTTTGGCGAAGATTCGCAAGCAACACTGCCCATGTGCTTATGTACTCTAATAGGAAATAATGCGCAAGGACATCTCATGGCTTAAAGTGGATCCGAGATAAACTTTTACTCATTGCATAATTGTGTTCCTTTCATACAGTTTATAGGGCATTCCTCAAGCCAAATACGTATTTGTTTTGATTGATTTGATATTGATACAATAAAGAAAATAATGAACTTTATCACAATATGCTATTTTTTTTAGAAGGACCTGTACTGTAGACATGGTCAATTATATAGTAACGTAAAAGTCATGGAAAGTGGGGGGTTGGGAGGCATATGCAATAAACTCAATCAAACCGATTTGTTATAAAAATACAAAAAATACTTTAATTAATTACTCTTGCAAAGAACATTAAAAAATGTCGCACATATAATGCAGCCAGACACTCAGCACAGCCACAGCTCATATATCCACATACACCCACTCCTAACTGTGACCACCTGATGTGGTCAGGGATCCCAAAAATAATTATGGCCAATCCAGTGTAGCAAAATAGAAGTGTCCTGCTCAAATTCAGCAATAGTGTAAGCTGCAGCAATGAAAGAAACAGTTTAATAACAGGCTGTTAGATGGTATATATACAAGGAAGATGTATGACCCAGAAACCGGGGCCAACTCTCAGGTTAGTGGAAAAAGCTCATGCGAGCAGCAGCAGCAGGCAGTGTATCCATGTCATGTAATAGGCAGTTCATGCTGCAACATAAACGGGTAAAGGCTGTATACTATACCCACTCCGGGCGGCAAAAGTGGCAAGATGCGGCTCGTATTCCTGGTCCCTCAACCCACCGCCGGAGCTCACGGCTAGGGGAGAGACACTGCAGTCCCAGGGAGTCCACTTGTCACATTGCAGGATCCTCAGTTTGTAAGTTTTCGCAACAGCTGGTGTGTAGCAGGACCAAGGATTGCCAAAGATTGCCAGCAGCAGACAACAAATCCCAACAAACAGTGGAGGGCAGGGGCAGAGAGCAGCAGGAGGCGAGTCTGGCTAGCACCATGTGCGGCATCCGTAGCACGCCAGATGCCCTGACATGTTTCGCCGGAACTTCCGGCTTTCTCAAAGGGAGGCGTGGTAAACGTCACGTCCGTGCCCTGCCTAAATACACACACGCGGCCATTCAAACAGGCAAGCGTGTGCGTCATCCACCCACAAGAAAGCCACAACCAATCCAGCGCTATAAGGAGGAGCTGAGAACAATTGTAAACAGCTCCAGCGTGTGAAAAACACACACGCAGATGGTAAATAGTGGAGGATGGTAAGTGGCTATAACTGGGCGGTGCAGGCAGACAGCACATACGCACACAACAAACATATAGTTCACAACTAAATATTCCCACTACTCTCAAATAGAGGAGGGGATTGAGAAGAAACAAGTGAACGAACAAAAAAAACCACAAAAATATCTAGAATTTGTTGAATTGAAGCCAGCATGAAAAAACCTTTCATTAAATATAACCATAGGCATCATAAAAGCAACCTGGAACTCAGGTCAGATGTCCCCAATGTGAATGCTGAACTAGCAAACAGATATAATAATCAATAATTCAAAAAATATATATAATAAACATGCCATGTACAGGAATGTCGCAGAGGGAGGACCCGAGTCCCGGCCCAATCGAGGCAGCACGCCAGCAGACACAGGGCGCACAGGAAAGAACAATATACACAAAGGGAAGGAGCAGCACCACCAAAGGAGCCGAGGCGCAGACCAATGAAGGGGGGGGAAGAGAAAAAAGCCCATTCATCATAAACATGTGTCAAGTTGGCAGGAATGCCACATAACCCACTGAGTCGTTCAAACCGGGTGGGTCTGTGGCCTTCAACTCAAAAATCCATCGGGATTCTTTCTGGAGGAGCAGCCGATTGTAATTGCCCCCCCTAATTGTCCCACGACAATCGCCACCATGGACCGATTTAAAGTGCCTTGCCACAGGTGTGGTGGACGTGGTGCTCCTAATGTTGGTGAGATGTTCATCGATCCTGGTTTTCAGATCACGACCTGTCTTGCCAATGTAGAATGCTCCACACTGGCAATAGAGGAGGTATACCACAAACAGAGTGATACAATTAACAAAATGTTGCAGTTTCCAACAATGTCCGTTGGGGAGCAAAACCTCCCTCCCCACGGATAGAAACCGGCAGACACCACAGCCACCACACCCATATGTACCGGTAACATTGCAATGAACCCGTGTGGGCTCAGTGCCACGAAAATGACTACGAACTATAAGGTCCCGGAGAGATGGCGCTCTTTTGAAAGCAATCTTTGGTTCAGATGCGACCATTGTATTAATCTTGGGATCGTTTGTCAGGATATACCAATGCCGTGCAAAAATGCGCACAATCTCCTTATGTTGAACAGAATATTTTGTACAAAAACACACACCCTCGGCGCCATCCCTCCGGGACCTACAATTTTTTTGTAGATTGGATCTGGACCAATGAAAAACACTTTTATTTTGATGACAGACATATCATTTGCATCATTTTGCAAATATGAGCAGCCAAAATTCCCAGATTTAGTTACAAATTCGGCTAAACTTCAACTTGTCTAAATTAATAATAATAATGTAAATAATAATAATACATTTCACTTAGTGAAAATGTTGCAAAATTGCAACCATAATTGTCTTTCTTTGCATTTGCATTGAACTCTATGGGGCTTATTTTTCAGGTTGATTGTAAAGCAACCATGTGGGGGCTTGAGACAGAGACACTTTATTGTGACTGCATCATATGTGTATTACTGTATCCTTGTTTCCCATTCCTATATTTAGTGACACTATATTGAATTTTTGATATAGAGTTTGGCAGATGGGGATATTGCTATAATCTGCATATGCATTTTATTATTGACGTACAACTGTGCTCACTTAAGATATTTATATGAGATTTCATAAGTGAGCACAGCCGACTTTAACCTAGCATGTATATGGAGCATTACCTCTATTCACCTCCGTTGTCACAATCATAATTGTCTCAATATTTAATTTAAATATTTAGAATAAAAAATCTGTGCATAATTAATGAAATATAATGCTGTTCTAATTGCAAATCTCTCTCTCTCTCTCTCTCTCCCTCTCTCTCTCTCTCTCTCTCTCTCTCTCTCTCTCTCTCTCTCTCTCTCTCTCTCTCTCTCTCTCTCTCTCTCTATATATATATATATATATCTATATATATATATATATATATATCTCTATATATCTCTATATACCTCTATATCTCTCTCTCTCTCTCTCTCTCTCTCTCTCTCTCTCTCTCTCTCTCTCTCTCTCTCTCTATATATATATATATATATATATATATATATATATATATAATCAGACGTATGTACAGTATGTGTGTGTGTGTGTGCCTCCATCATTCGAAAATACCTTCACCGATTTTAACAGAACTTGGTATACAGATAACTTACTAACTTGGAGAGTATGTTCCGGGGGAATGTCCCCCCCCCCCCCCACACACACACGCACATACGTACACACACAACATGGGTGGAACAACAAACAGCCAGTAAGTAACCTGACTGTGATATACTGTAAAATGATCAATATGATCGCGTTTCAGTTATGCTGTATTTATAACATCAAAAGGCAAACTTTGTTTTTAACTTTAATATAAGCTAACTGTTGCTATTTAATTTGAATTTTGTAGGATTATCCTGTATGGTTATTTGACTATATGTATTTGAAAATCTAGGATGTTTATTTATTTTCTGCCGCTAGATGGCAATAAAGACTTTAGAAGTGCTAAAACAAAGCATTCCTCTACACAAATATGCTAATGTATATCTCTAAGGGCTGGTTTACACTGATCATTATTTTAACTGATGAGTTGTTCTGCAGCACTGCAAAGGCTTACAAGTAAAATGCGTAGATGTGAACTGTCTCATACAAAAACATGGACATGACTAAGGCTCAATACACACCATACAATCTTGGTTGTTCAATCTTACCACTTTCATGTAGTATAAGAGCTTATCCAATCAATCATTTAAGGTATTTTCAATCTGTTGGCCCTTATACTACATAGATTTGGTAAATCTGTACAACCAAGATTGTATGGTGTGTGTTGAGCTTAAGGGTGCTTTTCCACTTGCTGCGATCTACTCAAACAGAAAGCAGATAACAGTAGCTTTATCCATAGCAACTCACGGTGCTCCTTTTCCACTAGTGCAATATGTTTTTGCCTGTATCACAACCACTTACCTGCATGATTTTATGTGCATGTAACGATTGTGGAATTATCTCCGTGGTCAGCGCACAAGATGTGCGCTGACACTGCGGAAGTCCTCCACAAGCGTATTAAACGATAGAACCCAGCTTTGGTGCAATGCACCGGTAGAGAGAAAAGTGAGCACAGAGACAGAATGTATGTGTGTCCACCAATCTAATCGCCACCCGGCAACGGTGAACACACAACAGCGGAAACCAAGTGGGTACGCTATCACAAGAGTGGCGATTGCCAACAGTGACACAAGACCGAGTAGAGACAGAGCACAAGTGTAGCAAGAAAGACACAGCAAATAACAATGATCAGAATGCCAAGGAAAATAACAAACACTAGCTACACGCGAACTCCGCACTCATTCGCAACAGCGAACGCATTTAAGGCACGATCACCACGCGTTAGGCACCCAGTGACAAGCGTGCCACCCTAACTAACCAATGTAACACAAAAATGAAAAGAGAACGCGAACGCTTGCTAAATGGTTCCCTCACCGAGCCTACAGCAAGCGTTCGTACCAGACAAGACAGACAGAAGGAGTAACCAGTAGCAACCGCAGCTCTGGCCTACACTCCCAGACAGAGTACAGAAGAAACCACCGCCACTACCACTAGGGATCCGGACAGACAGAAAGATGGAGCAACCAGTAGCAACCACTGCTCTGGCTTGCACCCCAAAGACAGAGTACAGAAGGAACCACCGCCACTACCGCTAGGGCGAATGCGATCCCAACAGACAGAATGATTTCCTGTCGACCACCGCTGGCGACAAGACAATCGCAACAGACAAGACAAAATAGGCAGAACAAATTAAACACAAACCTGACTGCACTAAATAGGAGTGCAAGGAGCACTCCCCAAGAATTAACTACACTAAGATAGCAATGGCTGACAGTCCAGGTGAATTAGCAGGAACAAACCTCTATGACCAGCCAGGAATTCTGGGAGCAAAAGGTATTTATACTGCAAGCAATCAAAGGAAGCAGCTAAGCAATTTGCATGACAAGTGTATGCAAATTCCTCACCAGCAGAGCAACTCTGAAACTTGCAAAGGGAAGACAGGTCTCTTTTCCAGAGACCTGCAGCACTCAGGCCTAAAAAATGGTCAAACAGCTGTCTGCCTGTGTAGACAGCTAAACAGATCATTACAGTACCCCCCCCCCCCCCTTCCTCCAGGGACGGCTTCCAGACGTCTCTCAAAACTGATATTTTCAAAAAAAAATCTGACTGAACACTTATGAAGGTCGAGTCAGCCCGACAAGGCCCAATTCCAGTAGTCAATCCTCCCGAAACCGACCTCGTCGGAAGCAGATGCCACCGAAACATGCCCATCAGTACTACAGGTCTCAGCGTAACACCCATCCGAACTGTGAATGCCAGAGAAGAACCCATCGACACCCTCCAAGCAATACCCACCACCCTCCAGGGAGCGTCCAAAAATACCAAACCTGCCACAATACCTTTTCGAAGTGTCCCTTTTAACAGAGAAGCCACTGTTAATCCCGTCCAGGGTACCAAGAAATATTTCTCCCAGAATCTCCCAGAACACTTTGAAGCTCCGCAGAGATCCCAAGAGGCTAGAACGCTCACCAGGCTCACATGGTGAACTACCAAGAACCCAGGGGCGTAGGAATAGGCCCTGCAGCCCCTGCGCCCACGGGGGGGCCCGCCCCCCCCCCTGGGGCTCGCTTGGGGCCGTTTTGTGGGTGCTGGAGGGGTGGCAGCATGAGGGGAAAGCCTTGCCCACAGTCGGCGGGGAGAGGGGTAGTTCCCCCCTCTCCCTCACCTCGGGGCTCTCCCCTCTGTGCTCCCCTCCAGCTCGTAAGTGTCTGTGGGGCTGTGGTGGGCAGCGAGCGCGGGCAGATACATACCTGCTTCCGTGCGTTCCATCGGAGACTTCTCCCTCTAGCGGCTGACGTCACTTCCGGAAGTGACGTCAGCCGCTAGAGGGAGAAGTCTCCGATGGAACGCACGGAAGCAGGTATGTATCTGCCCGCGCTCGCTGCCCACCACAGCCCCACAGACACTTACGAGCTGGAGGGGAGCACAGAGGGGAGAGCCCCGAGGTGAGGGAGAGGGGGGAACTACCCCTCTCCCCGCCGACTGTGGGCAAGGCTTTCCCCTCATGCTGCCACCCCTCCAGCACCCACAAAACTCCGAGCGGGCCCCAGGGGGGGGGGGGGGGGGGGGCATATTACGATTTTCAGGTGACTGCTGCCCACATTGCGATTTTCTGGTCACTGCTGCCCACATTACGATTTTCAGGTGTCTGCTGCCCACATTACGATTTTCAGATGTCTGCTGCCCTCATTACGATTTTCAGGTGTCTGCTGCCCTCATTACGATTTTCAGGTGTCTGCTGCCCACATTACGATTTTCAGGTGTCTGCTGCCCACATTACGATTTTCAGGTGTCTGCTGCCCACATTGCGATTTTCAGGTGTCTGCTGCCCACATTGCGATTTTCAGGTGTCTGCTGCCCACATTGCGATTTTCTGGTGTCTGCTGCCCACATTACGATTTTCTGGTGTATGCTGCCCACATTAGGATTTTCTGGTGACTGCTGCCCACATTGCGATTTTCTGGTGACTGCTGCCCACATTGCGATTTTCTGGTGACTGCTGCCCACATTGCGATTTTCTGGTGACTGCTGCCCACATTAGGATTTTCTGGTGTCTGCTGCCCACATTACGACATTCTGGTGACTGACTGCTGCCCACATTAGGATTTTCTGGTGACTGCTGCCCACATTACGATATTCTGGTGACTGCTGCCCACATTAGGATTTTCTGGTGACTGATGCCCACATTGCAATTTTCTGGTGACTGCTGCCCACATGGCGATTTTCTGGTGACTGCTGCCCACATTGCGATTTTCTGGCCCACATTACGATTTTCTGGTGAACACTGCCCACGTTACGATTGTCTGGTGAATGCTGTCCACGTTACGATTTTCTGGTGAACGCTGCCCACATTACGATTTTCTGGCCCACATTATGATTTTCTGGTGAACACTGCCCAAGTTACGATTGTCTGGTGAATGCTGTCCATGTTACAATTCTCTGGTGAACTCTGCCCACGTTACGATTTTCTGTCCCACATTACGATATTCTGGTGAACGCTGCCCACATTACGATTGTCTGGTAAATGCTGCCCACGTTACAATTTTCTGGTGACTGCTGCTCACGTTACTATTTTCTGGTGACTGGTGCCCACATTACGATTTTCTGGTGAACTCTGCCCACATTATGATTTTCTAAAGGCCCACATTACGATTTTCTGGTGAACTCTGCCCACATTACGATTTTCTGGCCCACATTACGATTGTCTGGTAAAATGCTGCCCACTGTACAATTAATTTACAGTGAAACGCTGCCCCATTACGATTATTTGGCACCTATGGGGGGGGCCCCATCCAAATATTCGCAGGGGGGCCCAGTGATTTCTAGTTACGCCCCTGCAAGAACCCCTATAGAACCTATGACAATTCCGGATTCAGAATTACCAGGACAACCATCAAGATCAGGGCTCTCAGGGACCACTTCTGGGCATGCAGGCAGGCAATATCAGAACATGTCTCCACCGAGGAAGCATCTGAGCATGCTGGTAACCGAGACACACTTGGGCTTTCTGGGTCACAGAGCACATAGGGGTACACTAGCACAAGAGAAACCTAAGGACATGTCGAGGAACTGACGACCTCAGAGTCTGTCACGACAAGACCAAAACCAGGACCGGGCAAAGAATCATCACGAGTAGTGGTCACAAGCACTGGTCTTTCAAAAGCAGACTTGGACTCAGACTTGTAAGTCTCTATGACTGTAATTGTATCCAACCAGAACTCATCATTGACTACGCATGACTGGAGCTCCACAAGAGCTGCAAAGGTAGTCAGTATAGCAGCAATGCCTACTAAAGAAGCCAAAACCTCAAACGGCCCTGGGGGCGGGAGGCACCTCCTAAAAGTTCTGCACCCTTAAGGAGGAACTCGGAGACCTCCAGAACATCGAACAAGACTTCAGAAGCATCATTTCCTAAGTTTTCTGACAAGGATTCTGAACTATCCATGTTACAGGGCCGAACATCAAATACCTTCTGCGGACAGGGCAGATGTCCCAGGGATGGTTTTACCATACACTGGGACTGAATTTCATCTTCAAGAACAGGATGCACAGGAATATCCAGTGAAACCAACACTGACTCCCTGAGTCTAGTTTCACTGCAGGCAGAATCCTTCATAGCAGTCAAACCAGACTGCAATTCTGAAATGGCAGAACAACAGATGCAATTAGCTGCAATACCTAGAGGAGCCTCTGGGCTCCCTGCAGGAGGTTCATTGCAAGGTAATATTGACTCATCCAGAGTACAGGGTGGAAAGTCATTACTTTCCTCAGTATTAGATTCGCAAAACCAAAGCGCTGTCTCACCCTTAGACTCGGCTAACAATGTCGAATCCGAGGAGACAGAACGCAAAATTTGCGAATCCAAGATCGCTTTAGGTTGTGAAACTGAGGCTTCCAAAGCGCAAGCCTCCGCAATCTGTGGAGCAGACTGCAAAGTGTTCAGGACAGAAACACTGGAACAACTGTCATCTGGCAATATGCCTTTACAGGTGTGAACAGAGCGAGACATAGATTTATTTGCAGAAGAGGTTGTGACAACAACATGAGAAACTTTATCAGTCATATTAACATTACTCTTGAGGCCGCATGGCTTAGGAATTTTTCCCGTAGTAGGATCATAGATGGGAGATCTCACAGAATCACTGGGAGAAAAAGATCTTTTTTTAAATGACAAGGGATCCCACACATTTTTTATAAAACTGACACAATCATGTTGATCATAATCTGCCGGAACGCCTGAGAAACAGGCATTAGACCGCACAGATTCAAACTCCACACAAGCAGGAGAGAATCTTTCAGAATTCACACAAGTGTCAACCACAGTAGTACACCCATTCATTTCAGATCGCACAGTGTCTAAACTCACTTGCTTTACCCCAGAAAGGCAAGAACAATCATCAGACAACGGTGTCGCTTTATTGGAGTCAATTGGTTGGTGTGTGTGCAATTCATCCAAAATCGTCTGCCACACATGAATCAGCGGATCCACAAAACATTTGTCACACTCATCAGATCCAATCAAAGCGTACACAGACTCAATACAAGCATTAATAATCACTTTGCTTTTTGCGATGTAAAAATCGCAAAACGCCTTCCGATCAAACTTAAACTTCTCAATCAAAGCCCCAATCTCCCACGGAGCGAATGGAGGCTCAAACAACCCTGTATCAAAGAAACATTCATACGGGTTGGGATCAGAAACAAGCATAGACTTTCTTACAGCTTTAATATAATGTATCATTCTGTCCATAATAGGATCCACATATGCTTTTGCCTTGGGCAATGAAACCTGAGACAAATCGAAAATTCCCTCTACACTGGGAATTTCGGTTTGGCTGGTCATACTGTAACGATTGTGGAATTATCTCCGTGGTCAGCGCACAAGATGTGCGCTGACACTGCGGAAGTCCTCCATAAGCGTATTAAACGATAGAAACCAGCTTTGGTGCAATGCACCTGTAGAGAGAAAAGTGAGCACAGAGACAGAATGTATGTGTGTCCACCAATCTAGTCGCCACCTGGCGACGGTGAACACACAACAGCAGAAACCAAGTGGGAACGCAATCGCAAGAGTGGCGATTGCCAACAGTGACACAAGACCGAGTAGAGACAGAGCACAAGTGTAGCAAGAAAGACACAGCAAATAACAATGATCAGAACGCCAAGGAAAATAACAAACACTAGCTACACGCGAACTCCGCACTCATTCGCAACAGCGAACGCGTTTAAGGCACGATCACCGCGCGTTAGGCGCCCAGTGACAAGCGTGCCACCCTAACTAACCAATGTAACACGAAAATGAAAAGAGAACTCGAACGCTTGCTAAACGGTTCCCTCACCGAGCCTACAGCAAGCGTTCGTACCAGACAAGACAGACAGAAGGAGTAACCAGTAGCAACCGCAGCTCTGGCCTACACTCCCAGACAGAGTACAGAAGGAACCACCGCCACTACCACTAGGGCGGATGCGATCCAGACAGACAGACAGATGGAGCAACCAGTAGCAACCACTGCTCTGGATTGCACCCCAAAGACAGAGTACAGAAGGAACCACCGCCACTACCACTAGGGCGATTGCGATCCCAACAGACAGAATGATTTCCTGTCGACCACCGCTGGCGACAAGACAATCGCAACAGACAAGACAGAATAGGCAGAACAAATTAAACACAAACCTGACTGCACTAAATAGGAGTGCAAGGAGCACTCCCCAAAAATGAACTACACTAAGATAGCATTGGCTGACACTCCAGGTGAGTTAGCAGGAACAAACCTCTATGACCAGCCAGGAATTCTGGGAGCAAAAGGTATTTATACTGCAAGCCATCAAAGGAAGCAGCTAAGCAATTTGCATGACAAGTGTATGCAAATTCCTCACCAGCAGAGCAACTCTGAAACTTGCAAAGTGAAGACAGGTCTCTTTTCCAGAGACCTGCAGCACTCAGACCTAAAAAATGGTCAAACAGCTGTCTGCCTGTGCAGACAGCTGAACAGATCATTACAGTGCAATTACACCACATGGGAATTAAGTGTGTGGGTGTCTAGTGGACAAAAAGTAAAATTACACATATAAATATATTTAAAAAATAAATCTTATATAGGTATTAATCCCTTATACCCCACCCTATAGTTACCAAATTAAAACACTAAAAAGTGGTAGCATTAAATACATATATAGTTACCTTAGGCATTTAGCTTTTGAATATGTCATGAGGGTATATAACTGTTATTTTTGCAACTAATGACTTGTAATTAAAGTGAACCTCCGGACTAAAAATCTACTCAGCAGAACTGAAAAGACTTGGTATTTCTTTAACAGTTTCACAGCATCAGAACTTTGTTTTTCTTACCAAAGCATCATTTTTAACTGCATTTTTAGCTACACTCCACCCATCAAAGAAAAAAGCCCAGGTTTTTTTTTTCCCTGATGCTGTGCAGAGCATGATGGGATTTCCTATGTTGTTATTCACGTTGCCTAGCAACTGGGAGAGGTGCTCAGGACACAGGACAGTTGGAACTGTGTCTCATGCTCCCTGTCACCTCCTTTCAACCAAAAAGATGGCTGCCATCATGAAATCAAACATTTGCCTGTTCTTTTAAAACAGTGTGGGTAAGAGATTATGTTACCTATCTATTTTAATTAGCATAACTAATGTAACTTAATGGCAGTATGTTTGTTTAGGCTGGAGTTCCTCTTTAATAATATAGTATAAACCAACACAAAAATACACCATTATTTGCAAATAAAATATTGTCGCCATACATTGTACCAGGGACATAATTTAAAAGGAGTAGTACAAAGTTAAGAAGACTTGACGCTGTCTTGTCACTGATGTTTATTTCCCATAGGTTACAGCCCACATTGCATAAGTAGGTTTGCGTGTAGGTAGGGAGGGGAGGCGCACACGCAGACAAAATGTAGCTCCACTCCTCCTGCTTCCAGGAAGATTCAAAGGATACTCCAGTCTTTAGGAGGATCCTGTGTAATGCAGCCAGGAAGTATAGTGTGAGAGTGACTGTGTGTGTCTGTGCGAACTTTTTCTCCCTTTCTGTGTGGCTGCTGTGCATATTTCTCTGTATTCAGTATGAGCTCCTGAGCCAGGGGCGTAGCAATAGTCATAGCAGCCATAGCAGCTGCTATGGGGCCCTGGAGCATAGGGGGGCCAGTGGGTACTTCATGTATTCACCACTTGTGTTTCTTCACCATCTGGCCTTGTCTCAGTGCCCATGGACTATGTGCAGTGTTAATTGCATAAGAACGTAAATTGCCCAATTAGGGTAACTCATATCCATAGTGTAGGGGCAGGTGGCATCGCTTAAGTGCCTACATCTGAGGGCCCCATGAAGGTTTTGCTATGGGGCCCCATGATCTCTAGCTACACCACTGAGCTCCTCCATAAGTTGCTAGAAAATAAAGCAGACAGCTCAGTATTCTCCTTTTTAAACCGCAGTCTTTAACAACACAATTGAGGCCAGATGATCATTCTTCACACACTTGCTTTACTCTATGTGAATTAGCATCCTATTCTTAAGTTTAGGATTCAATTGTTAACTGAAGAATTGAATCTTTAAAGCGGTTTAAAATCCTGACATAATATTCAATAAAAACATGTTTACCTACTTTTTATAAGCCATACGGTTATCCTATTTGCATTTGTGCATAAGTATTATTATTCATTTAGAAGTTATTGGTTTCTAAAAGTACAGTTTTTTGCTTTGTGAGATGACTTTGCATTTTATTAATAACTGGTTTTATTTGTTGCTGTTTTGCAGGGAGACAAGCTTTCAGTGTCTCTGTCTCCAGCAGCTCCTGTACAGTCAGAGAATGTGTCACATTGCTCACTTGTTATCTTGTGTTTACTTAAATGTATCATAATCTAAAGTTCGGCTGCAGCAGCATTTCTCTGCACGGAACTTTCAAGCTCTGTGTGTAACCCTTCAAATGCTGGTCTAGTAAAAAAAAAAATTGCTGGTTGCATATATGTTGTAAATAATGTTTTAGAGCAAAGTTGAAATGCAGGGTTATATTCCACTTTAAGTAAAGGATTCGATCCTCAACTTAAAAAGGAATTGTAGTGAAAATAACATAATTAATAAAATAACTTTTTTTTTTTTAAATATTCATTTTTAAATTATTTAGTCATTGTTTGTTCATTGTAAAATCATTCTTCACCCTGATGTCCATTCTGAAATGTATCAGAGGTGGCGACAAGTTCTGTAAGGTGATCCTTCCGGAATGTTTGTTTACTAAATGTTCTATGCACAGAGAGAGATACTGCTTGCTGCGCAGTTGAAAACGGTTATTTCCTAAAATGCAATGTGGTTCATAGACAGGAAACTGTCAGGGCTATAGCCCTTATATCACACTGTGACAGGGTCGTCATCTCAATATCATCCATAGAAATGTCCTTGATGATCTATTCAAGAAAAGGTAAAGATTTCTTTGGATAAAGTTGGTATCGGCTACTTGTTGAAATGTAGTTCCATCCTGGGTTTCCTCTTTTAGGATTACATCCTTAGTCTAAGGACTGCATGAGGTAAATTGCTCAGTGACTACTAAATGATTTATCACCACAGTAATAACAGGAAAAATAGTTCAGGATTGTTATTAAAGACATGAGATAAGTTTAGTGAATTGTGGCCATTGTTGGAGAGAGCAACCAAGGTTGATTTGTTTTGGTAACTGTTGGCATTGGCATAGAGTCACGGGAGATAATAGATCCACCCCTTCCTGACTGAGTGATTTACCTCTTCCCTTGGTATGGTCTTTCTAATGGACAATCAGTAGTATATACGGTATGTAAGCTCAGAGCCTATGATGACATCGCCTCCGCCGCCTTTTCTCCCATAATGGGTATATTGGAGAACAGTTATTGGGCCTATACTATTCAGCATTTTGTAGTTTAGTGGAAATATACAGTGCTGCCCATAATTATTCATATCCCTGGCTAATTTTGACTTAAAGTTACTTTATTTCAACCAGCAAGTAATTTTTTGACGGGAAATGACATAGGTGTCTCCCAAAAGATAATAAGAATGTACAAGAGGCATTATTGTTAGAGATGAGCCGAAATTTTCGAAATTTCGAACTGCTTTTATTACGAATGCGAAATTTAACATTACGACCCAAATTCGTAATTTCGTAATTAATTTTCAAATCGTAATTTACAATTTCGTAATCGAAATTTCACTCCCGTAATGACGAATTTCGTGTCTCCAACCGAAATTTTATTGTTTCAGGTTTGTAAGGGTTTCTATCCCTCTAGATGCCTAAAATGAATAGCACAGCCAGCCACCTCCTCCTCCTCCTCCTCCTCCTCCTCCTCCTCCTCCTCCTCCTCCTCCTCCTCCTCTCTCTCTCTCTCTCTCTCTCTCTCTCTCTCTCTCTCTCTCTCTCTCTCTCTCTCTCTCTCTCTCTCTCTCTCTCTCTCTCTCTCTCCCCAGAGATCTGTAGTATTTCAAAACCATACTCACATTCATGACATGTCCAGGGATCAAACCCAGGCCAACCACATGGAAGACAGCTATGCTCACCACCATACCACCAAACACACACTAAATAGACTGCTAACCTAAATCTTACTTGTAGACAGTCATATGAGACACATGCTGGGTGCAGGGCTTTGTGATTGGACCATGGACCATGCGATAGAGTGAGGTGCAAAAATGAAATCATGCCTAGCAGAGGATGGTTTCACAATGCTAAATGCTAGGCTGGCTGTGGTGCAATTGGTTAGTGCGTCTGGCTGGTAACAGCAAGGTTACAGGTTCGATTCCATCCAGGCATGTCTTTTCCTTTTGCGTTCAACAGTTGTCCAAACAGAGCCAACAGAGCCCCAGATAGCCATGTAGAGTTAGGTCACAGCTAGCCTGGCTGTGGTGCAATTGGTTAGTGTGTCTGGCTGGTAACAGCAAGGTTACAGGTTCGATTCCATCCAGGCATGTCTTTTCCTTTTGAGTTCAACAGTTGTCCAAACACCGAGCACAAAGTTTTGCATGCGTAAAGTTTTACGCACGCAAAATACCCCATGGGGTTCAATGGCGCAGCGCGCGCACGCAAAAGGAAAAGACATGCCTGGATGGAATCAAACCTTGCTGTTACCAGCCAGACACACTAACCAATTGCACCACAGCCAGGCTAGCTGTGACCTAACTCTACATGGCTATCTGGGGCTCTGTTGGCTCTGTTTGGACAACTGTTGAACGCAAAAGGAAAAGACATGCCTGGATGGAATCGAACCTGTAACCTTGCTGTTACCAGCCAGACGCACTAACCAATTGCACCACAGCCAGGCTAGCTGTGACCTAACTCTACATGGCTATCTGGGGCTCTGTTGGCTCTGTTTGGACAACTGTTGAACGCAAAAGGAAAAGACATGCCTGGATGGAATCGAACCTGTAACCTTGCTGTTACCAGGCAGACGCACTAACCAATTGCACCACAGCCAGGCTAGCTGTGACCTAACTCTACATGGCTATCTGGGGCTCTGTTGGCTCTGTTTGGACAACTGTTGAACGCAAAAGGAAAAGACATGCCTGGATGGAATCGAACCTGTAACCTTGCTGTTACCAGCCAGACGCACTAACCAATTGCACCACAGCCAGGCTAGCAGTGACCTAACTCTACATGGCTATCTGGGGCTCTGTTGACTCTGTTTGGACAACTGTTGAACGCAAAAGGAAAAGACATGCCTGGATGGAATCGAACCTGTAACCTTGCTGTTACTAGCCAGACGCACTAACCAATTGCACCACAGCCAGGCTAGCTGTGACCTAACTCTACATGGCTATCTGGGGCTCTGTTGACTCTGTTTGGACAACTGTTGAACGCAAAAGGAAAAGACATGCCTGGATGGAATTGAACCTGTAACCTTGCTGTTACCAGCCAGACACACTAACCAATTGCACCACAGCCAGCCTAGCATTTAGCACTGTGAAACCATCCTCTGCTAGGCATGATTTCATTTTTGCACCTCACTCTATCGCATGGTCCAATCACAAAGCCCTGCACCCAGCATGTGTCTCATATGACTGTCTACAAGTAAGATTTAGGTTAGCAGTCTATTTAGTGTGTGTTTGGTGGTATGGTGGTGAGCATAGCTGTCTTCCATGTGGTTGGCCTGGGTTTGATCCCTGGACATGTCATGAATGTGAGTATGGTTTTGAAGTACTACAGATCTCTGGAGAGAGAGAGAGAGAGAGAGAGAGAGAGGAGGAGGAGGAGGAGGAGGAGGAGGAGGAGGAGGAGGAGGAGGAGGAGGAGGAGGAGGAGGAGGAGGAGGAGGAGGAGGAGGAGGAGGAGGAGGAGGAGGAGGAGGAGGAGGAGGAGGAGGAGGAGGAGGAGGAGGAGGAGGAGGAGGAGGAGGAGGAGGAGGAGGAGGAGGAGGAGGAGGAGGCTGGCTGTGCTATTCATTTTAGGCATCTAGAGGGATAGAAACCCTTACAAACCTGAAACAGTAAAATTTCGGTTGGAGACACGAAATTCGTCATTACGGGAGTGAAATTTCGATTACGAAGGCATCTAGAGGGATAGAAACCTTTGCAAACTTTAAAATACTAAATTTCGTAATCGTAATTACGAAAATTTGTGAAAATTACGAAATTTCGATTACTGCTAAAATCGTAATTGTAGTAATTTCGCGAAATTTCGGAAATTCGTAATTAGGTCATTACGCTCATCCCTAATTATTGTGGAAAAAAAACATTTCTCAGCTTTTAATAACATAAAGATGAATGGGCAAAAATACCTGTGGAGAGGTGCAAAAAGCTGGTCCGCAATTATAGGAAGCGTTTGATTGCTGTAATAGCCAATAAAGGATTTTCTATTGATTATTGAGAAGGGAATGAATCATTTTGGACTGGACACTTTTTGCTTAAAGGTAAATAAAAGCTGAGAAATGCTTTTTCTCCACAATAATGCCTCTTGTACATTGTCTTATTATCTTTTTGGAGACACCTATGTCATTTCCCATCAAAAAATTACTTGCTGGTTGAATAAAAGTAACGTTAAAGGACCTCTTTCGCAAAAATCTTAAAATTTAAAATACATGTAAACATATACATATAAGAAGTACCGTATGTTTCTTCCAGAGTAAAATGAGCTATAAATTACCTTTCTCCTTTGGTGCTGTCACTTACAGTAAGTAGTAGAATTCTGACATTACTGACAGATTTTGGACTAGCCCATCTACTCATTAAAAGCACTTAGTGAATGGCAGTTGCTCCATCCAACTGCCAAAGAAATGTACAGTGAGCACAGAGGCTGTCCAGCATATTTGTATAAATCTTTTTTAGGGAATGTCTTTATAAAAAATAAAGGCCATGCTGAGAATCCCCCATGAAGATATGGACTTTCCCAAAACCTGTCAGTAATGTCAGATTTCTACTACCTATTGTAAGTGACAGCAACATAGGAGAGAAGTAATTTATGGCTCATTTTACTCTTGAAGAAATGTACTTCTTATTTGTGTGCGTTTTAAATTTTAAGATTTTAGGGACAGTTCCTCTTTAAGTCAAAATGTACTAGTGGTATGAATAATTATGGGCAGCACTGTATCTGTGCACTTTTTAAGCGGGATGAGGTCTACAGACTGTGAGGGGGCTGTAGTTCAAACAGCACTTTTAGGGGGACATTTGCTTTCAGAATATATTTCGTGACTGTGTCTATAAATCTTATTTTTAGATAGCAATGGAAGGGCCCGTATGATTTATCCTTAATCTGCTCCCACATCAATATATCTACCTCTCTGTGTTTGATTGAAGTGTCCCCTATAATCTGTGCAATTATAACATTACTTGAAGGCAACATTGTCATTGTAGTTTCTTCTGCTCTACAGCAGTATGATGAAAGACAGGTGGAAGGACTCTGCGTAACAAAGATGAGTGGATTGAATGCTAGAGATGGGCAGAGCATGGGAGATGTAATGAAAAAAAGTAAAGGTAGCCATACACTGGTCGATTTGCCATCAGATTCGACCAACAGATAGATCCCTCTCTGATCGAATCTGATCAGAGAGGGATCGTATGGCTACGTTTACTGCAAACAGATTGTGACCGATTTCAGCCTGAAACCGTTCACAATCTGTTGTGGTGGTGGTAGTGCTGCCGCCGCTCCCCCCGCCCGCATGCCCGCATACATTACCTGCTCCGCCGGCGCGACTTCAGTCCCCAGGTCTCAGCTGTCTTCTCCGCTCTGGTCTCTAGGTCCGGCATGCTTTACTTCTTCCTGCCCGGCAGGAAGTTTAAACAGTAGAGCGCCCTCTACTGTTTAAACTTCCTGCCGGGCAGGAGGAACTGAAGCATGCCGGAGACCAGCGCGGACACGGAGTAGCTGGTCTCCGGCTCATCGGGCCAGTGTATGGCCAGCTTAAAAGCCAGAAAGAAATGGAGAGTTAGAGTGTAATAGAGTGTAAAGCTGGCCATACACTGACCCGATTTGCCGCCGTTTCGACAGCAGATTCGATCACTGGGATCGAATCTGCTGGCAATCGTTCGCGCTGCACGCCGAATTTCGATCCATTTCGTCCGATCCCGTCGATCGCTCCGTGTGGAAAATTACCGTCGATCGCCCACGGGTAGGGAGCGCGTCGCTAGCAGCGTTCGAGTGCCCGACGACCGACGCAATACATTACCTGCTCCGCCGGCGCGACTACCCCCGGTCACCGCTGCTCCGTGTCCGCGCTGGTCTCCGGCATGCTTCAGTTCCTCCTGCCCGGGCGCTCTACTGTTTAAACTTCCTGCCGGGCAGGAAGAAGTAAAGCATGCTGGACCTGGAGACCAGAGGGGAGAAGACAGTGGAGACCTGGGGACTGGAGTCGCGCCGGCGGAGCAGGTAATGTATGCGGGCATGCGGGCGGGGGGAGCGGCGGCAGCACTACCACCACCACAACAGATTGTGAACGGTTTCATGCTGAAATCGGTTCACAATCTGTTTGCAGTAAAGGTAGCCATACGATCCCTCTCTGATCAGATTCGATAAGAGAGGGATCTATCTGTTGGTCGAATCTGATGGCAAATCGACCAGTGTATGGCTACCTTAAAAGAAACAAGCATGTTAAAAAAGGAAGTAAGCCAGGGAGGGGTGGTGGAAAAAAGTACCGTACTAAAGAAAAGAGCATGTTGGAAAAAAAAAGAGACGGGGGTAATGTGAAAAAAGGTGTAGCACAAGTGCAAATCGTCAATAAAGGTTACAATACTTTTGTTTAGAGCAACTTAAGATATGTTCTTGGCATTCTGATCACGGGCATTTAAATGTCATAAGATCTAGTAGCTGTTGCTCTAAGATTTGTTACCAAAATTCATCAGGGTCTGGAGAATTTCTCATTGTAAACAAAGCCAATGGTCTTATTATTATTTTATCAGTATGCATTATACTGTCAACAAACGGAGGCGACCCCTAATGTGTATGTAGGGCGAAAAGCCCACCACCAGTGAGACTTGTGCCTCATTCTGAATTATTTACATTTTAGATCCCAAACGAAATTTATCACCTACATAGTTCAATAGATTGAACAAATCTTTGTTCAATGAGATTCCTCCAGCTAACAATAGTAGAATCCTCATTAGGCATGAAGTTATAATGTATCATTATCAGATTTATGTAATCCTTCATTTCCATGGTATTTTCCTCTATTTTTTTGTCTTGTTTTGACTTCTGCCTTGAACATTATTGCAAACTAGGGATGGGACGAATCCACAATTTCTTCGAATCCGGATCCGAATCTAAAAAGGTTCTCGAATATCTCTAACCTTTCGAATCCCGAATCTAACGAATCCTGCACATAAGAATTGTGCGATTCGTGGTATAGTTGTCCGCAGTATAGGTACCCAGGCATAGGTAGCAAGGTAAAGGTGCCTTCAGTATAGCTAGCTAGGTATGGGTGCCTTCAATATGGGTAGCTTTCAGTATAGGTAGCAAGGTATAGGGGCCTTCAGTATAGGTAGCAAGGTATAGGGCCCTAAGTATAGGTAGCAGGGTTTATGGGCCTTCAGTATAGGTAGCAGGGTATATGGGCCTTCAGTATAGGTGTCAGGGAATATGGGCCTTCAGTATAGGTAGCAGGGTATATGGGCCTTCAGTATAGGTAGCAGGGTATATGGGCCTTCAGTATAGGTAGCAGGGTATATGGGCCTTCAGTATAGGTAGCAGGGTATATGGGCCTTCAGTTTAGGTAGCAGGGTATATGGGCCTTCAGTTTAGGTAGCAGGGTATATGGGCCTTCAGTTTAGGTAGCAGGGTATATGGGCCTTCAGTATTGGTAGGTAACTAGGTATAGGGGCCTTCAGTATAGGTAGCAGGGTATATGGGCCTTCAGTATAGGTAGCAGGGTATATGGGCCTTCAGTATAGGTAGCAGGGTATATGGGCCTTCAGTTTAGGTAGCAGGGTATATGGGCCTTCAGTTTAGGTAGCAGGGTATATGGGCCTTCAGTTTAGGTAGCAGGGTATATGGGCCTTCAGTATTGGTAGGTAACTAGGTATAGGGGCCTTCAGTATAGGTAGCAGGGTATATGTGCCTTCAGTATAGGTAGGTAGCTAGGTATAGGGGCCTTCAGTATAGGTAGTAAGGTACATGTGCCTTCAGTATAGGTAGGTAGGTAAAGGGACCTTCAGTATAGGTATATAGGGTATGGGGCCTTAAGTATAGGTAGGTATGTAGGTAGGTAGGTAGGTATAGGGGCCTTTAGGTAGGTAGGTATAGGAGCCTTTAGGTAGGTAGGTAGGTAGGTAGGTAGGTATAGGGGCCTTCAGTATAGGTAGCAGGGTATAGGGCCTTAAGTATAGGTAGGTATGTAGGTAGGTAGGTATAGGGGCCTTTAGGTAGGTAGGTAGGTATAGGGGCCTTTAGGTAGGTAGGTAGGTATAGGGGCCTTTAGGTAGGTAGGTAGGTATAGGGGCCTTTAGGTAGGTTGCTTTAGGTAGGTAGGTAGGTATAGGGGCCTTTAGGTAGGTAGGTAAAGGGACCTTCAGTATAGGTAGCAGGGTATATGGCCTTAAATATAGGTAGGTAGGTAGGTATAGGGGCCTTTAGGTAGGTAGGTAGGTAGGTAGGTAGGTATAGGGACCTTTAGGTAGGTAGGTAGGTATAGGGGCCTTTAGGTAGGTAGGTGGGTAGGTAGGTATAGGGGCCTTTAGGTATGTAGGTATAGGGGCCTTTAGGTAGGTAGGTAGGTATAGGGGCCTTTAGGTAGGTAGGTAAAGGGACCTTCAGTATAGGTAGCAGGGTATAGGGCCTTAAGTATAGGTAGGTATGTAGGTAGGTATAGGGGCCTGTAGGTAGGTATAGGGGCCTTTAGGTAGGTAGGTATAGGGGCCTTTAGGTATAGGGGCCTGTAGGTAGGTAGATGGGTAGGTAGGTATACGGGCCTTTAGGTAGGTAGGTATAGGGGCCTTTAGGTAGGTAGGTAGGTAGGTAGGTAGGTATGGGGACCTGTAGGTAGGTATAGGGGCCTTCATGTAGGTAGCTGCCCCATGCCTCCTCCGCTCACCGCCAGCCAAGCCCCCCCTCCCCCCGGCCTCCTCCTTCCCCCGTGCCTCCTCCGCTCACCGCCAACCCCCCCACGGCCCCCTCCGTCCCCCGTGCCTCCTCCGCTCACCCCTGCATAAGTACCTACTCACCTTTCCCGTGGAGCGCAGAGCGGCAGACCTCTTCTTTACTTCCCTGTACCCTCTAGTGGCCGGAGCGGCTTTTACTGATGACGTCATTGTAAGAGCCGGTCACTAGGGGGAACCAGGAAGTCAGCGAGAGGTCTGCCGCTCTGCGCTCCGCTCAGGTGAGTTGATGCTATGCAGGGGGTGAGCGGAGGAGGCGCGGGGGGGTCGGAGGAGGTCGGGGGAGGACGAGTGCGAGTGGGGGGAGCGGCGGATGCGCGGCGATGCAGCATCGGGATTCGGCGGATTCGGAAAGTGAACAATGGCGTCGAGATTCGAATCCACGTATCTCGAATATTTCCCAATATTCGAGGGATTTGTGGATTCGCCTGATTCGTCGTCCCATCCCTATTGCAAACATATTAGCATTGTATGCTATGGTTGAAACTCTCATAAAAATTATTTGAACAAAAAAAAGAACGGTTAAGATACAAGTTAGGAGGTTAATCATAACAAAGACGCAGGGAAAGAACAAAAAGGCAGAGGTCAGAAAAAGAGAGATGGAAGTTGGCACTGCAAATAGAGTAAATGGAGCAAATCAGAAAAGAGAGGAAACAGAAAATAACCGAAGCTAATATTTCAGAATGACACTTTATTCACAGGGGAGATGGGGTGGCAGTGCCAGAAAGAAAATCCCATGCACACATGGCAAAAAGAAATGTGATGTTTGACAAATCAGTAATTTAATTTCCTTTGGATGATGCTGGTGAGTCTCAGCAGAGGAAGCAGAGTGAGAAAAGAAGGGGAGGATTTAAAGGAGAACTGGATTGAGAGGGATATGGAGGCTTCCATATTTATTTCCATTTAATGTTAACCTGTAAAAAAAGCCTCCCCTGGGAGGAACTCACATTGGGGGGGGGAAGCCTCTGGATCCTGCCCTGGCACCCTTGAAAAGCGGTTTTCTAGCACGTGCACACTAGCTCCATTCCGGTCAGACTCAGACGAAATAGCCAAGCTCAATTCAGTCTATGCTACTGCGGAGACGGGTTGCGTCTGCGCAGTACCGTGCACTTGACAAAGCTACTGCACCTGCGCGAGCTGACAGCATGCGTCGACAAGTTCTTTTTCATTGGTTCTAGCGCTGGAACGAAGGGACGGAGGAGGACGAGGGAAAGCCTCTTTTGGATCCAGAGGCTTCTCCCTGCCGAAGTAAGTACCCCATAGTCAGTGGCCAAGTAATAAATGATGCAGAGGCTGCAACCAAACCGAGGGACCCAATAGGGCCCCTCCCTCATCTTATTAGTTTTTCATTGGTGATGTGCTGGTAATGAACACCTCTCTAAGTGCTTTGCATAGAGGTAATCCTTAACAAACTGTTTCTTTACTTTAAATACAGCTCTCTGAATTTGGCTATCCTTGCTAGGTTTTGGGGCTCTATATCAATAGAGTACTTGGGGCACCATGTAAAACTTAGCTACGCCACTGCCCATAGGGACACTTTTTTCCTTACCGGTACATTTTAAAGTGTACCCAAGGTAGCAGTGATATAGAGGAAGCCATATTTATTTTCTTTAACTACTTTTGGAATCACGCTAATTGAAATCTATGCCCTGTTTTGATGGCTATCTGGCTGCAAGGGCGTAGATTTCAATATATCGACACCACACATTCTCGCTGCTTTCACTGCTCCCGATGATCTCGCCGTTGTCTTGCTCTGCTGTCTCTATGATGGCAGAACCCTGTGAACAGGTCAGGAGCCGATTTGATTGACGCCTGACCCTGCCTATCAATGTAAGCAGCTCCCATTGGGTTACATTGATAGGCAGGGCCAGGAGCCAATGAAAGTCGCTCCTGACCGGCTCACAGGAACTCTGCCGTCATAGAGACAGCAGAGTCGGTGACCCAGGTTCCCGATGTGTGGCGGTGATGGCGAGTGCGATGGGTATGTGTGGCGATTCATTGGTATTCGTTGTTATTCCGCCGTTTCTTGTACCAGTGGTCTCTGGTCGTTAAGTGGGCAGACACCGCTGGTACTTAAGTGGTTAAAACAATACTAGTTGCCTGGCATCCTGCTGATCTACTGGTACAGTAGTGCCATAGTCACGAGCATGAGGCTAATCAAGTCAGTTTCAAGTCAGAGCACCTGATTTGCATTCTTATTCCAGGTCTATGGCTAAAAGTATTAGGATCAGGGGGGCAGTCAGGCAGCCTGCATTGTTTTAAATTAAATAAATATGGCAGACAGTCTCTATATTACTCCCACCTCAAGTTCCCTTTAAATAATACACGTTGCCTGACTCTTCTGCTGTTTTTCTGCTTTTAATACTTTTAGCCATAGACCCCGAACAAGCATGCAAATCACATGGTTCACTGAAGTTTGGCTGGATTTGCTGTATGGTTGTTTCAAGGGGTTTGATTCAGACATTACTAATGCATGAAAGATCAGCAGAACATCAGGCAACTAGTATTTTTCAAAAGGAAAATAATATGGCAATCTCCATACCCCTTTCACTTAATCCCTCACTTTTATTCTCACTCTAATTTGCCCTCGTGCTCATCTAAACCAGCCATATGGTAAACTTTACGGCTTGGTTCTCTTATGTATAAGAGAATACAGATGTAAAGAGTTGTACACATTTTAAAGAGGGATTGTCAGTCACAAAATCAAATTCCATTTAAACACTGCACCAATGTAATGTTGCCAGAAATCTCACTCTGCAGTTTAAGCTCTCCAATCTATTTAGAAATGTCTCTGCTGTAACTATCTTATCTCAGTATATCAAGCTCTATTCTCTTGCCGATGCCAAGGACAGAGAGAGAGGAAAGCTTGTCATCTCCACTTCCATATTCCTACTCCTCTCTGATTGGGCTGAGCACACTGCAGTGTGACAGGCTTGGCTGAAATCTGATCCTGTGCTCAACACGTGGTTATAAAGCAAGCCAGAATGACACAGCAGATTGGAGGATAACTGCGAAAAGAAATGACACCAGGCTTTAGCTTCAGTCTGTGGGAAAAAGACATGGGGCTCGATTCACAAAGCGGTGCTAACCCAGTTAGAGACTTTAGGCATGATAACCATTGCACCACGCTGGTGAAAAGCCAGTTTAGGCGTGATTAGTTTAGGTGTGATAAGTTTAGGCATGCTAAGTTTAGATAAGTGTAGATAGCGTGCAAAGTCCCGCACGCAAAGCAGCGCCATTAAACTCTATGCAAAGTGCACCCGACTTTGCTAGCGCAAAACTTTTGATCAGCTGTGCATTGCGGTGCTAACGCAGTTGGTGCTTAAACTTATCATGCCTAAACTTATCACACCTAAACTTATCATGCCTAAACTTATCACACCTAAACTTATCACACCTAAACTTATCATGCCTAAACTTATCACACCTAAACTTATCACACCTAAACTTATCATGCCTAAACTGAGTTTAGGCATGATAAAGGGCTTTTCACCAGGGTGCTAACTGTTAGCACCGCTTTGTGAATCAGGCCCCTGGAGTCTGCCAGGAACAAAATTCTCTTCATTTACTATATAAAATTCACTGAAATCAAAGCATGGACAGTATAATACATCTGTTATGTAAGTAGATTACATTACATCTGTTATGTAGTAGAAGTATTTATCTACTTAAATGTTTTTTTTTTCTCCTGGCATAGTATGGCTGACCCTCCTGCTTCAATATGTGTCAGCTTGCAGTCCTGTTCGTACACAAGGGGAAGCGCGGCCTCAAGAACATATCTCACAAGCTCTTGTTGGATATGTTCAGAGGGACCCTGCCCGAGAGCGGTAGGCTACTGGATTGATCGGGAAGCCTCTGGAATATTTGGGGGGAAGTTACCTGTCTACTTTAAAAGAACGTCTTCCCACCAGGGACTGGAAATTAAAATCAATAATTAATAAGGAGAAATTCTATTGGGACACCTCAACTGAAAAGTGATCTAGGATATCTACTTATCAAGTAGAAATGGTGCTTACAAACACATCAGGTTCATTTAATGGTTTTTTGAAGAGATTAATATATTAATCCTATTTTCTCCTCAT
Source organism: Hyperolius riggenbachi (assembly GCF_040937935.1). NCBI lineage: Eukaryota > Metazoa > Chordata > Amphibia > Anura > Hyperoliidae > Hyperolius > Hyperolius riggenbachi. The sequence continues at coordinate 100,530,259 of NC_090653.1, read as the reverse complement.
TATGTCACTAATCCTTTATATTTGGTATGTAATGTCAAGTTAACCTCCTTAGTGATATTACTCTGTTAGGATTCTTTGTGCTGGGCTATTTTGGGCCTCACGGTACATATTTATTAGTGCATAAAACGAGTGACCAGAAGTCTAGTCATGCTCTCTGGCAACACTGCTGGAATTTCCTTGTCCTATGCCCCCCTGGTCTGTCTGCGTAATACCTTCCAGCAACACATCAAAAGGCAGGTTACTGTAAAGCCTCTGAAAACAACCAGTCAATGGAAAAACAAACACATAAGAAAGGCTCACTCTCTACTGGAGTTTAAGGAATTTGTTCAATTTAACAACAAAAATTAAAAGTATAAGAAAAACATTTTCAGAAGCTACCAAGCACTATTAGGGAGCATTCACACTGCATCAGTTGCGTTGCAAAATAATTCTGCATGTCAGCTCACTGCCCATACAATTCTATGGACCTTTCACATCTCTGTGTTGTAACAGATCACGATTTTCTAACACATAAATTATAGAATTAGTTTGATAGTTTGAACTGTTTCGGGAGGGCTTGAAAACCACGGCTTGATCTCAGAGCGGGGTTACATATGTACAATGTGATTATTGACTGGGGCTACTTTACAGGTCTAGAGTTTGCTATTTTTGGTGAATGATATGCATGCAAATACTGCTACTTGCTACTTCCATCTCAAAAATATTTTCAGAATTGGTCCCTTATTTTCACAGGAGGCTACTAAAATGTTTGTACATGCTGTAATCATATCCTGTCATGACTACTGTAGCAACCTACAGAGGTTGGACAAAATAATTGAAACACCTAACATTTTGGCATCATAATCTATGAACATGTTTTAAGCTATAAAAACTTGACATATGTTAATTTTTTTGTTTATTATTTTTGTTATTTGATATGTTTAATTAAAATAATAGTTTTTTTTACTGATATTTAAACCAAAGTCGGTTATAATTTATAAAAGTGGCAGATCTCTCAGACTTTCAAAGAGGCCAAATTGTTGGTGCTCGTATGGCATGCACTACTGTAACATAAACTGCCTGAATGCTTGGCATTTCAAAGAGGTACAGTCTCAAAAGTAATGACTGCCCTTGGAAGAGAAGGAAAAACGTCCTCAGCAAAGAACAGTTGTGGCCGAAAGTTGAAGTTGTCTGAGAGAGACTGCCAGACTCTAAATCGAATTGTTAGAAAAGCTCGCAAGACCGCGGCTCCTAAAATCACAGCAGAGCTGAATGAACACCTACAGAACCCAGTTTCCACAAAAACTTCGTCGGGAGCTGCACAAATCTGGATTCCATGAAAGAACTGCAATTAGAAAACCTCTGCTCTCTGTTTCAAAGTGTTTAGAGTGGTGTAGAAACCACCAGAATTGGTCCCTCTGGCAGTGGAAAAATTTGATTTTCTCTGACGAATCATCGTTTACCTTATTTCCGACCTCCGGCCGAGTGTACGTTTGGAGACAGCCGAAAGAAGCATTTCATCCAGACTGCCTTCTCCCAACCGTAAAACATGGCGGGGGTTCTGCGATGATCTGGGATGCTATTTCTTGGAAATCCGCCGGGCCAATGATTTCCCTTCATGTAAGAATTAACAGCCAAGACTATTTAGGAATTTTGAGCGACCAAGTTCATCCTATGGTTCAAGAACTGTTTCCGAAGGGAAATGCCATCTTGGTGATATCTCAAACCACATCATCTATGTATTGTATGTATGTATGTATGTATGTATGTATGTATGTATGTATGTATGTATTTGTACTTGTATTGATGGATGCCCTGAGTGTACAGAGTTTTTCATGTATCTATGACCCCCATTACTTCTTTTGTACTATGTGCAGCACTATGGAAGATGTTGCCACTATATAAATAAAAAATAACAATACTTGTCAAATCTAATATTACTCCCAGTCTAGTTATTTTTAATGCAATTGGCCCAGTTTTTTGCTGTATTATCATTGCTGTGACTGTTCTTTCTTGTTAACTGTCATGATTATTTTATTATTCTGGTTACAGCACCAAATATTTTTAAGATCATAACAGGGGTGTAGCTATAAATGACTGGGACCCATAGCAAAACATTTTTTATTCCCTCCCCCACGACCTTCCAACCCCACGGACCTCGGACCTCCCACCCAAACATTCTTCCAGGACCCTCCACCACCAACATTCCCACACCCCTCTAAGTACAGTATAAGTAGCCAGGTCTATAGGTGTCCCCAGTTTAGGTAGTAGTCAGGGGCGTAACTAGAAATCACTGGGCCCCCTTGTGGCAACAGCAATTTAAACTAAATACTGTACAAACGTTTTAACTCATACATGAACATTATGGAAAATCCAAGTTGAAAATAAACTGTGAAGATAAACAATTTCATCCATCCTACTCCTGAAAAATATATTCATTTTTTTTAGAACCTCCCAGTTTTATTTTCTGTTTTAAAAAGCTAAAAAAGTAGGTTTAATGCTATTGTCTCATATGATGATGATTCAGCTTTTCCCATAGTCTCGCAGTTAGCAATAATGTGACCCCCAACAAGACAAATTCAGCAATCATGAGGCCCCTATCAAGACAAATTCAGCAATCATGAGGCCCCCAACATGACAAATTCAGCAATCGTGAGGCCTCCAACAAGACAAATTCAGCAATCATGAGGCCCCCAACAAATCATGAGGCCCCCAACAAGACAAATTCAGCAATCATGAGGCCCCCAACAAGACAAATTCAGCTGTCATGAGGCACATAAATAGACAGCATTTCACATAAATAGGCAGAATGCCCCATTAATATGGTAGACACCTCTCACCTGGCTTCTGAATTCTCCTGTACTGGCTGCTGTGCCTGGCCATACTGTTTTTGGCTGGATTGGGGATGATGTGTGGGCTGAAAGGCCTGGCAGTGATGCTGTGGCCTGGCTGGCGGTGATGTTGTGGCCGAGTTGGCTGGCGGTGATACTGTGGCCGATGCTGTGGCTGGGTTGGCAGTGATGCTGTGGCCGGGTTGACTGGCGGTGATGCTGTGGCGGATGCTGTGGCTGGGTTGGCGGTGATGCTGTGGCTGGGTTGGCTGGCGGTGATGCTGTGGCCGGGCTGGCTGGCGGTGATGCTGGGCTGTGCTTGGCTGGTTGAAGTAAATGCTGGCCTGACTGGTGGTGATGCTGTGGCCTTTTTGACAGTGATTCTGGGCTGGTTGGCTGGTGGTGATGCTGGGTTGGCTGGCCTGGATAGTTTAGGTAGTGACATATGCCCCCTAGTTAAGGTAGCGCCAGGAGTCCCCCAGTTTTGGTAGTGACAGGAGCCCCCCAGTTCAGGTAGTGACAGGAGCCCCCCAGTTCAGGCAGTGACAGGAGCCCGACAGTTCAGGCAGTGACAGGAGCCCCCCAGTTCAGGCAGTGACAGGAGGAGCCCCCCAGTTCAGGTAGTGACAGGGACCCCCAGTGTATGTAGTGACAGGAGCCCCCAGTTTAGGTAGTGAGTGACAAGGACCCTCAGGTTAGGAGTGAGTGACAGGGACCGCCAGGTTAGGTAGTGAAAAGTGACCCCAGGTTAGGTAGTGAGTGGCAGGCGCCCCCTAAGTTAGGTAGTGACAGGGACCCCCAGTTAGGTAGTGACAGGCGACCCCAGGTTAGGTAGTGACAGGAGCCACCCAGTTTAGTTAGTGACAGGGACCCCCAGGTTAGATAGTGAGTGACAGGGACCCCCAGGTTAGGTAGTGAGTGACAGGTGCTCCCCCAGGATAGGAAGTGACAGGAGCCCCACAGGTTAGGTAGTGAGTGACAGGGACCCCCAGGTTAGGTAGTGAGTGACAGGGACCCCCAGGTTAGGTAGTGAGTGACAGGGACCCCCAGTTAGGTGGTGACAGGAACCCCCAGGTTAGGTAGTGAGTGACAGGGACCCCCAGGTTAGGTAGTGAGTGACAGGGACCCCCAGTTAGGTAGTGACAAGCACCCCCCCCCGGGATAGGAAGTGACAGGAGCCCCCCAGGTTAGGTAGTGAATGACAGGGACCCTCAGGTTAGGTATTGAGTGACAGGGACCACCAGGTTAGGTAGTGAGTGACAGGGACCCCCAGTTAGGTAGTGACAGGGACCCCCAGGTTAGGTAGTGAGTGACAGGGACCACCAGGTTAGGTAGTGAGTGACAGGGACCCCCAGGTTAGGTAGTGAGTGACTGGGACCCCCAGTTAGGTAGTGACAGGGACCCCCAAGTTAGGTAGTGAGTGACAGGGACCCCCAGGTTAGGTAGTGAGTGACAGGCACCCCCCAGGTTAGGTAGTGAGTGACAGGGACCCCCAGGTTAGGTAGTGACTGACAGGGACCCCCAGGTTAGGTAGTGAGTGACAGGCGCCCCCCAGGTTAGGTTGTGAGTGACAGGCACCCCCCAGGTTAGGTTGTGAGTGACAGTGACCCCCAGTTAGGTAGTGAGTGACAGGCATCCCCCAAGTTAGGTTGTGAGTGACAGGGACTCCCAGGTTAGGTAGTGAGTGACAGGGACCCCCAGGTTAGGTAGTGAGTGACAGGGACCCCCAGGTTAGGTAGTGAGTGACAGGTGCCCCCCAGGTTAGGTCGTGAGTGACAGGTGCACCCCAGGTTAGGTTGTGAGTGACAGGGACCCCCAGTTAGGTAGTGAGTGACAGGCGCCCCCCAGGTTAGGTTTGGCCGCCCCTCCCCCTCCCCCAGGGCCCGCTCAGGGCTGTTTTTTGGGGCTGGAGGGGTCGCAGCATGAGGGGAGAGCTTGGTAGCACGTCAGTGGGGAGGGGGATGGCCCCTCTGCGCTCCCCTCCAGCATTGAATACTGGGTATGCAGGCGGCAGGCAGCGGCAGATACATACCTTCCGTGTGCTCCACGGATGCTCCTCTCTCTAGCTAGCTTCTGACGCGACTTCCTGTATAAACAGGAAGTAGCGTCAGACACTAGAGGGAGAAACGTCTGCACTGGAGTGCACGGAAGGCATGCATCTGCTGCTGCCTGCCTGCCTGCATACCCAGTATTCAGTGCTGGAGGGGAGCGCAGAGGGAAGAGCCCGAGGTGAGGGAGAGGGGTCCCGTCCTCCCTCCCCACCGACATGCCACCAAGCTCTCCCCTCATGCTGCGACCCCTCCAGGTCCTAGCGGGGCTGCAGGCCCCCTGTGACGTAGGGGTCAGGCGGGCCCCATAGCAACGGCTATGGTTGCTATGGCGATTGCTACACCCCTGAAGCTAATCATTAAGCCGCGGCAGCAATCATCACCTAGTTGTAAGTGACAATGTCCTTATATACACTGTTCTAGCTCAGTCTCCAGTTACCCCTGATGATGGCAGAACACCAAAATTGGTTGGGTACTGTAGATTGGGCATCTGTCTACTACTATCATACCATATCATCTATCATCCTTTAGTGTATGCAGGGCTCCTCAACCCCCGGTCCGTAGCACACTGCTGGTCCATGGGCTGTTTTGTTTTGGAGTGGCCCCTTCCCTGTATTTTTTTTTTTAGCAGTAGCAGCAGAGCAGCATGCAGCAGAGTGTCAGTAGGTGGCGCTGTTCTCTGATTACAGTGTCAATTGTGCTCTCTCTGAATGGCTCCATGCTGAAAAACGGTGTCACATGCTGCTCTACTGTACTGAAAGAAAATAGAAGATGCCAGACCCGCGGTGGTAAGTCTGACTGAGGGCACATCTAGCCAGTGGTGCTCAGCAGAGCTCGAATATTCGAGTAGCTCGAATATTCGAGCTCTTTTCCAGCTATTCGAGCTCGGTATTCGAGCTCCGAATAGCTGGAGCTATTCGAATGGACTATCCGAGTACACTCGAATAGCCCATTCACTATTCGAGCTATTCGAGCAACCCGGCGCTATTCGAGCTCGGTACCGAGCTCGAATAGCGTCATAGCCCAGATTGATGTCCTTAGAGCCAATCAGAGGGCTCCCAGGCCCTCTGACGGCAGCCAATCACAGAGGGGGACCCTGGCCAGCCCCTACCCTATAAATAGCGGCCGCCATGTTCCGTTTCTCCATGCTTGCCTGAGACTTGTACAGAGAGAGAGTTGCTCCTTTGTGCTTTGGCTTAGCAAGTGCTCTATTGTGATCATTTACCTAGCGTTTTTGCTCACCTACACCTGCCATATACACCTATATTGTTGTTAGTTAGATAGACATTGTATTTTAGTTAGTAGCTTGTGTGTTACATTAGAGACAGGCAGCTGCTGCAAGCTTACAGGTTTAGGCCTCAGGGGGGCCTTGCCTCTGTGGGCAGCTGTCCTCTGTTTATTTCTCTCATCTATACCAGTATTTCTGCTGTCCTTTACTAATAGTATTGTAGTTATACTGTACTAGGAGTAGGACACTCACTGACTGTCACTGTTTATAGGCTACTAGCTAGCTCCTGCGTGTGTGCACTCACTCACTGTCTGTGTGTACACACACTCTATTTCCTTCTGATTACTGATAGATTATTGTTATTTAGTTGTACTTACTTACTACTTACTCTTACTGTACCCGTAGGGACACTCACTGTCACTGTTCATATAGGCTACTAGCTCCTGCGTGTGCGCACTGCACTCACTGTCTGAGTGTACACACACAACACACACTCTATTTCCTTCTGATCGCTGATTGATTATCGTAATTAGTTAGTTGTACTTACTGTTACTACTTACTCTTACTGTACTAGGAGTCTAGGACACTCGGTCACTGTCCATAGGCTACTAGCTCCTGCGTGCGTGCACTCACTGTCTGAGTGTACACACACCCACACTCCATTTCCTTCTGATCGCTGATTGATTATCGTAATTAGTTAGTTCTACTTACTGTTACTACTTACTCTTACTGTACTAGGAGTCTAGGACACTCAGTCACTGTGTTCATAGGCTACTAGCTCCTGCGTGCGGTCACTCACTGTCTGAGTGTACACACACCACCCACACTCTATTTCCTTCTGATCGCTGATTGATTATTGTAATTAGTTAGTTCTACTTACTGTTACTACTTACTCTTACTGTACTAGGAGTCTAGGACACTCAGTCACTGTGTTCATAGGCTACTAGCTTCTGCGTGCGTGCACTCACTGTCTGAGTGTACACACACCCACACTCCATTTCCTTCTGATCGCTGATTGATTATTGTAATTAGTTAGTTCTACTTACTGTTACTACTTACTCTTACTGTACTAGGAGTCTAGGACACTCAGTCACTGTGTTGATAGGCTACTAGCTCCTGCGTGCGTGCACTCACTGTCTGAGTGTACACACACCCACACTCCATTTCCTTCTGATCGCTGATTGATTATTGTAATTAGTTAGTTCTTCTTACTGTTACTACTTACTCTTACTGTACTAGGAGTCTAGGACACTCAGTCACTGTGTTCATAGGCTACTAGCTCCTGCGTGCGTGCACTCACTGTCTGAGTGTACACACACCCACACTCCATTTCCTTCTGATCGCTGATTGATTATTGTAATTAGTTAGTTCTACTTACTGTTACTAGTTACTCTTACTGTACTAGGAGTCTAGGACACTCAGTCACTGTCCATAGGCTACTAGCTCCTGCGTGCGGTCACTCACTGTCTGAGTGTACACACACCCACACTCCATTTCCTTCTGATCGCTGATTGATTATTGTAATTAGTTAGTTCTACTTACTGTTACTACTTACTCTTACTGTACTAGGAGTCTAGGACACTCAGTCACTGTGTTGATAGGCTACTAGCTCCTGCGTGCGTGCACTCACTGTCTGAGTGTACACACACCCACACTCCATTTCCTTCTGATCGCTGATTGATTATTGTAATTAGTTAGTTCTTCTTACTGTTACTACTTACTCTTACTGTACTAGGAGTCTAGGACACTCAGTCACTGTGTTCATAGGCTACTAGCTCCTGCGTGCGTGCACTCACTGTCTGAGTGTACACACACCCACACTCCATTTCCTTCTGATCGCTGATTGATTATTGTAATTAGTTAGTTCTACTTACTGTTACTAGTTACTCTTACTGTACTAGGAGTCTAGGACACTCAGTCACTGTCCATAGGCTACTAGCTCCTGCGTGCGGTCACTCACTGTCTGAGTGTACACACACCCACACTCCATTTCCTTCTGATCGCTGATTGATTATTGTAATTAGTTAGTTCTACTTACTGTTACTACTTACTCTTACTGTACTAGGAGTCTAGGACACTCAGTCACTGTGTTCATAGGCTACTAGCTCCTGCGTGCGTGCACTCACTGTCTGAGTGTACACACACCCACACTCCATTTCCTTCTGATCGCTGATTGATTATTGTAATTAGTTAGTTCTTCTTACTGTTACTACTTACTCTTACTGTACTAGGAGTCTAGGACACTCAGTCACTGTGTTCATAGGCTACTAGCTCCTGCGTGCGTGCACTCACTGTCTGAGTGTACACACACCCACACTCCATTTCCTTCTGATCGCTGATTGATTATTGTAATTAGTTAGTTCTTCTTACTGTTACTACTTACTCTTACTGTACTAGGAGTCTAGGACACTCAGTCACTGTGTTCATAGGCTACTAGCTCCTGCGTGCGTGCACTCACTGTCTGAGTGTACACACACCCACACTCCATTTCCTTCTGATCGCTGATTGATTATTGTAATTAGTTAGTTCTACTTACTGTTACTAGTTACTCTTACTGTACTAGGAGTCTAGGACACTCAGTCACTGTCCATAGGCTACTAGCTCCTGCGTGCGGTCACTCACTGTCTGAGTGTACACACACCCACACTCCATTTCCTTCTGATCGCTGATTGATTATTGTAATTAGTTAGTTCTACTTACTGTTACTACTTACTCTTACTGTACTAGGAGTCTAGGACACTCAGTCACTGTGTTCATAGGCTACTAGCTCCTGCGTGCGTGCACTCACTGTCTGAGTGTACACACACCCACACTCCATTTCCTTCTGATCGCTGATTGATTATTGTAATTAGTTAGTTCTACTTACTGTTACTACTTACTCTTACTGTACTAGGAGTCTAGGACACTCAGTCACTGTCCATAGGCTACTAGCTCCTGCGTGCGTGCACTCACTGTCTGAGTGTACACACACTAAATTTACTTGTGATTACTACTGATTATTGTAACTGCTAGTTGTACTTCCTGACTGTTACTACTTACTTACTGTACTAGGGGACACTCACTCAGTCACCTCACCAACCAACCCACTCCATTAAAGTACCCCACTTTTCAGCCGCCCTTTTAAAAAACTTTTCTCTATACGCCCAAAACATTGAAGATGTCTGGAAGTGGCAGCCAGCGCGGTTTGGGCAAGGGGAAGGGCAGCAAGGGAATCAGGAGGAGAGGGAGCAGCATTGTGGCAAGCCGCGGCCGCGGGCGCGCCACCATGCACAGTTCCGCAGCAGCAGCAGCAGCGTCAGTGGCTAACATTCCTCCCATAGCCACTGGCCGTGGACGCCTTGGGCGCCGCCCAGCAGGAGCATCTGCAACTCACGCTGCAGAGACACAGCAGCAGCAGCGTGTAGCACCTGCTCCCATTTTCCTCCAGCCGGGTCGGAAACGTCCCATTGAGGAAAAGGATGCAGACACTGTGGTGCAACTCATGACGGAGGATGAGCAGCCCGCCATCAGCTCTGCATCCGAGGCCTCCACCCTCACCACCACCACCACCACCACCCCTGTTCGCAGCAGCCGCCCAGCAGGGTCTGGGGAGGAGGCCAGTTCACCGTCACTCGCCGACCTGGCATTCAGCAGTCTTTTGACCCCAGGCATCATGAGTAAATTGTCTGCTGTTGTTGGCGATCTTGAGGAGGAGATGCTGATGGGCACTTTGGGGGATGAGGGATTGGACAGCAAGACTGTGGCGACAGTCAAGCAGCCCATCCATGCATCAGGAGAGGAGTTTGGGGGGTCCTCATCCCAGCAGGACATGTTTCAGGAGGGGGAGGATGATGATGACCCGGTGACAGACAGAGACTGGGTGCCACCACCTCCAGGGGATGTCGTCCTCAGCAGCTCTGAGGAGGAGGAGGAGGATGCTCTTGTGGGCCTTGCAAGGAGGCGCATCATTGCAAGCATTGGCAGCAGCAGTAGGCAGGTCCCACAGCCTGCTGGTGTCTCAGGCTCAGCAGCAGCAGCAGCAGCATCTGCCAGTACCACCACCAGCCGCACCCAAGCCCCCCAAGCCCCCCCCCCCCCAACCACCACAGGGAGACAGGCAGCAGCGCTTCCATGCCGTAGGGGGATGTTTAAGTCACCAATCTGGCGATATTTCACCATGCCCACTGTGTACAGCAAGTACGCCACTTGCAACCACTGTCAGCGGAAGTTGAGCAGAGGTGCAGACCCCTTAAAGTTCTGCACCAGCTCGCTCATCAACCACCTTGCGGCTAAACATTTCCACCAGCATGAGGAGTTCCAGAGGCTGAAGGCATCTGGTGCTGGCAGTGGCACCACACCCATCACTGCACAGCCTTCAGCAGCAGCAGCAGCAACAGCAGCCACCCGCCCTCCTGCTCCTCCAGCAGCACCAGCAGGAGTGCGGAAACGCACTGCTCCTCCCCCCTCTGCAACTCCTGCCGCCGACACTGAGGCCTGTTCTGGCAGCCAGTCCTCAGTGGCCTCCTCCGCTGTGTCTGCTGATTCCCGTGCCAGCAAAAGGCCACGCCAGAGCCTTTTGAGCGAGTCCTTCCAGGGGGTGGTTAGGGCTCTGCCTCCCAGCAGCCGTCGCGTGCGGCAGCTGAACGGCTTGCTGGCACGGGCCATGTGCTCCCAACTCCTGCCGTACACGCTCGTGCTAATGTTGGGCGAACAGTGTTCGCCACTGTTCGGGTTCTGCAGAACATCACCCTGTTCGGGTGATGTTCGAGTTCGGCCGAACACCTGATGGTGTTCGGCCTTTTAAGTTCGGGTTCGCCCCGAACTTCTGTATGCCCCCGAACAGGGCCCCTGTTCGGGCGAACAGGGCCCTGTTCGGCCGAACAGGCCGCAATACGGCCCCCCTATGGGGTCGCAGGCATAAGGGGGGAGCATGCCCCGATCGCGGGGGGGGTCGGAAATTCCCCCCACCCCCTCCGCTAGCGCTCCCCCCTCTGCCCGCTTCCCCATAAAAAAAGTTTAAATCAAGTTCAATAGTAGTGTACCTGGGCTGGTGGCATTGGCTGGCAGTGGAGTGAGGAGGAGGAGGAGTCCGAGTAGCAGAGTGACGTTGAGGCCGGGCAGCGGGCGGTTCAGCGCTAGTACCCTTGTGGTACTTCCGCCCTTTCTCTGACCTCACGTCCTCTGCATACGAGGGTACGCATCACGCGTACCCTCGTATGCGTTATCACGCAGAGGACGTGAGGTCAGAGAAAGGGCGGAAGTACCACAAGGGTACTAGCGCTGAACCGCCCGCTGCCCGGCCTCAACGTCACTCTGCTATTCGGACTCCTCCTCCTCCTCACTCCACTGCCAGCCAATGCCACCAGCCCAGGTACTATTGAACTTGATTTAAACTTTTTGTATGGGGAAGCGGGCAGAGGGGGGAGCGCTAGCGGAGGGGGTGGGGGGAATTTCCGACCCCCCCCCGCGACCGGGGCATGCTCCCCCCTTATGCCTGCGACCCCATAGGGCCCCCAAAATGGGCATGTTCGGGGGTCCCATTGACTCCCATTGAGTTCGGCGTTCGGGCCGAACATGCCGAACATCTGGCCCATGTTCGGCCTGTTCGGCCCGAACCCGAACATCCAGGTGTTCGCCCAACACTAGCTCGTGCAGGAGGGGAGCGACATTCGTGCGCTGCTTGCTTGCGCAGCCCCAGACTGGCAGCTCCCCAGCAGACACTTCTTTGCCCGCAAGGCCATTCCTGCACTGCACCGCTTTGTGATGGCCAATGTGGAGCGAGGGCTGGAGCACGCGGTTGGTGAAAGGGTCCACGTCACCATGGACTCCTGGAGCAGCCGCTTCGGGACAGGCCGCTACCTGTCCTTCACTGTCCACTGGGTCAGCTTGGTGGAAGGGGGTGAGGATGGGAGAGCAGCAGCGGGCACAGCAGCAGCAGCAACACAGTGGGTGGTGCCACCCCGCAGGGTCAGGGGAACTGCAGCAGGTTCCTCCGATCCTCTGCCATCCTCCGGCACACCTGGCCAAACCCCCCGCCTCAGCAGCAGCGTGAAGGCCCGCCACTGCCAAGCGCTGCTGCACTTGGTCAGCCTTGGGAAGACCAAGCTGACGGCAACCCATGTGTTGGCCAAACTCCAGGAGCAGGAGAGGATTTGGCTGACCCCCAGAGGCCTCAGAGTCGGAGAGGTGGTGGCCGACAATGGGGCCAATCTGGTTGCCGCAATAGACAGGGGAAACCTGACCCACATCCCCTGTCTTGCCCACGTGCTGAACCTGGTGGTGCAGAAGTTCCTGCGCACCTACCAGGGGATGGGCGAACTGCTGGAAACGGCAAGGAATGTTGTGCGTCACTTCCGGCGCTCGGCTGCAGCCTGTGCGAGCCTGGAAGACGTGCAAAAGGAGCTGGATCTGCCACGCCATCGGCTGATCCTTGACGTTCCGACTCGCTGGAACTCCACCCTGGCGATGTTGGAGCGTCTGGTTGAACAGAGGCACGCTGTCAACCAGTACCTTGCCCTGGCCACTGTTTCCGCAGCTCAGAGAAGGGACAAGACCAGCAACATCCCGTCCATCGTACCCGATGATGACTGGAGGCACATGCAGCAGGTGTGCTTTGTGCTGGCTCCCTTCCTGCAGGCCACAAACATGGTGAGCAGGGACCATGCTATGGTCTGCGAGTGGGTGCCCCTGGTTTCTCTGCTGAACAGGGCCCTCGATGCTTTGCTGGAACAGGGAGCGGCAGCCTTGGACCAGCAGGAGCGGCAACCAGCTGCGCAGTCCACCTCTGAGGGGGAGGAGGAGGAGGACTTGGTGGAGGTCCCTGACCTGGCTGCTGATGAGGGGGATCAGCACAGCGCAGCTGAGTTGGTGCGGGGGTGGAGAGAGGATGAGGCGGCAGAGGAGGAGGATGAGGACAGCACTGACGTCGATGTGCCAGCAGACGTGGCCCGCCTCTTCCCAATGGCAGCGCACATGCTGACGTGCCTGCGCAGGGACCCCAGGGTGATCCAGATGAAGCAGAGGGAGGACATCTGGATCAGCATGATGTTGGACCCACGCCTCAAGGGGAAGTTGAGCCAGTTCCTGCCGCCTGCAGGAGGAGACCCAGCGCAACAAATAAGGAGCTTGCAGCAGGCCCTTGTTGAGCGCTTGGAGGAAGCCTTCCCCCAGCCTTCCACCCCCACTGTCCAGCAGCCAGCACAGAGGCAGCAGCAGGTGCCTGCATCCAGCAGCAGCAACGCCCCACAGACCTGCTGTCTCTCAGCCACGAGCTCTACAGGACTGTAGAGGCTCCGGCAGCAGTGACTAGAGAGGAGATGCATGCAGCAGCATCCTCCTCCGGTCACAGCCAGCGCCTGACCCGCATGGTGGCTGACTACATGGGGTCGTACAGCGGGCTTGACAGCGATGCCCCTGTTGATCCCATGGAGTATTGGGTCAAGCGCATGGAGATCTGGAGCGAGCTGGCGCAGTACGCCCTGGAAGTGCTGTCCTGCCCCCCTTCCAGCGTGCTGTCCGAGCGCTGCTTCAGTGCAGCTGGTGGCGTGGTCACCGAGAAACGCTCACGTCTGTCTCACAAGTCTGTGGACAGACTGACGTTTCTCAAGATGAACCAGGCGTGGGTGGAAGGCGAGTTCCTGGCCCCTGTTGTCGGCGAGAGGGGGACATGAACTGGCTGCCGGAACCATCGTTAATGTGCCTTACCACCCTTTACCACCTCCTGGCTCCTGCTCACTAAGCCAGCCTGGTTCACTTTGACTATTACGTCGCCTGCAGCCACACATTTTACACCTACAGTGGGCTGCTGTGTACTGCCCTTCTGCTGTCTGTCTGTGTTTCCCACTGCCAGGGTACACAGAATTACCTTCTTCTGCTGCCACTCTGCCACCAGCTATTACGTCAAACAATAGCTATATTGGTTGCAAAACCAAAACCAAACAAACCATTAAAAAAAATAAAAGGTTTAATTTTTCGGAGGTGCCCGGGTTGAAAACTGTGTTGTCCCAGTTGTGTATTGGACACAATGTGGGCTGCACGACCGCTGTCTGGGACCTCCTGTTGTGTTTATTTACAACCCTGGTATCACCGCTAGGTACCAGGGCTATTATGTCACGCTGCCTACCTGCTGCCACACTCACACTGCTCCTCCACACCTCCTCCTGCTGCTGCTGCTGCTGTCTGTCTGTGTTTCCCACTGCCAGGGTACACAGATGATTTACCTTCTGCTGCCACTCTGCCACCAGCTATTACGTCAAACAATAGCTGCTCGCCTACTCCTCCATTCCTCCTCCTGCTGCTGCTGTCTGTCTGTGTTTCCCACTGCCAGGGTACACAGAATTACCTTCTTCTGCTGCCACTCTGCCACCAGCTATTACGTCAAACAATAGCTATATTGGTTGCAAAACCAAAACCCAAACAAACCATTAAAAAAAAAAAAAGGTTTAATTTTTCTGAGGTGCCCGGGTTGAAAACTGTGTTGTCCCAGTTGTGTATTGGACACAATGTGGGCTGCACGACCGCTGTCTGGGACCTCCTGTTGTGTTTATTTACAGCCCTGGTATCACCGCTAGGTACCAGGGCTATTATGTCACGCTGCCTACCTGCTGCCACACTCACACTGCTCCTCCACACCTCCTCCTGCTGCTGCTGCTGCTGTCTGTCTGTGTTTCCCACTGCCAGGGTACACAGATGATTTACCTTCTGCTGCCACTCTGCCACCAGCTATTACGTCAAACAATAGCTGCTCGCCTACTCCTCCATTCCTCCTCCTGCTGCTGCTGTCTGTCTGTGTTTCCCACTGCCAGGGTACACAGCATTACCTTCTTCTGCTGCCACTCTGCCACCAGCTATTACGTCAAACAATAGCTATATTGGTTGTAAAACCAAAAACCAAAAAACCATTAAAAAAAAAAAAAGGTTTAATTTTTCTGAGGTGCCCGGGTTGAAAACTGTGTTGTCCCAGTTGTGTATTGGACACAATGTGGGCTGCACGACCGCTGTCTGGGACCTCCTGTTGTGTTTATTTACAGCCCTGGTATCACCGCTAGGTACCAGGGCTATTATGTCACGCTGCCTACCTGCTGCCACACTCACACTGCTCCTCCACACCTCCTCCTGCTGCTGCTGCTGCTGTCTGTCTGTGTTTCCCACTGCCAGGGTACACAGATGATTTACCTTCTGCTGCCACTCTGCCACCAGCTATTACGTCAAACAATAGCTGCTCGCCTACTCCTCCATTCCTCCTCCTGCTGCTGCTGTCTGTCTGTGTTTCCCACTGCCAGGGTACACAGCATTACCTTCTTCTGCTGCCACTCTGCCACCAGCTATTACGTCAAACAATAGCTATATTGGTTGTAAAACCAAAAACCAAAAAACCATTAAAAAAAAAAAAAGGTTTAATTTTTCTGAGGTGCCCGGGTTGAAAACTGTGTTGTCCCAGTTGTGTATTGGACACAATGTGGGCTGCACGACCGCTGTCTGGGACCTCCTGTTGTGTTTATTTACAGCCCTGGTATCACCGCTAGGTACCAGGGCTATTATGTCACGGCGAGCTGCCTGCCTCATTGACTGCCTGCTGCCACACACTCATCCTCCTCCTCCTGCTGCTGAATTTACCTCCTGCTGTCTTTGTGTTTCCACTGCCAGGGAGCACATACAATGGCGCTTCCAACATGCGTGCGCCCACCAGCTATTTGTTACGCTCAAAAATAGCTGCATTTCTTTAAAAAAAAATTGAAAAGAGAAATTCGTGAAGATGATGAAGAAGAAGATGAAAAAGAAGAAGAAGATAAAGAAGAAGAAGAAGATGAAGAAGAAGAAGATGAAGAAGAAGATGAAGAAGAAGATGAAGAAGAAGATGAAAAAGAAGATGAAAAAGAAGATGAAAAAGAAGAAGAAGATGAAGAAGAAGATGAAGAAGATGAAGAAGAAGAAGAAGAAGATGAAGAAGAAGATGAAGAAGATGAAGAAGAAGAAGATGAAGAAGATGAAGAAGAAGAAGATGAAGAAGAAGAAGATGAAGAAGAAGAAGATGAAGAAGAAGAAGAAGAAGAAGATGAAGAAGAAGAAGATGAAGAAGATGAAGATGAAGAAGAAGATGAAGATGAAGATGAAGAAGAAGATGAAGAAGATGAAGAAGAAGATGATGAAGAAGAAGAAGAAGAAGAAGATGATGAAGAAGAAGAAGAAGAAGAAGAACAAGAAGAAGAAGATATAGAAGAAGAAGATCTAGAAGAAGAAGAAAGATAAAGAAGAAGAAGAACAAGTATATACAGTAACACTACTGAACAAAATTTAGGACACAACTTCTCTTTCCACATTTTTTTTTAAAGGAACATCCCCACATAATCACTTGCTGTTGTTACTTGGAAAAAAAGATGTTTCTTGCATCATTCACCCTCAAAACAAGTGTTGGAAGCTATTTAAGGCCAATTCGAATAGTCAGCTCGAATAGTGAGCTCGAATACCGACTCGAATAGTGAGCTCGAAGTCCGAGGTCGAATCGAATAGTAAAAATTATTCGACTCGAATATTCGACTGACCTCGAATAATTTACTATTCGAATTCGACCAAACTCGAATTTTAAAAAGGGGTATTTGAGCATCTCTGCATCTAGCTACCTAACCTGGGAAGGGGCTACAGAACACTGGGGGCACATCTAGATATATAACCGGGAGGTGGCCCACTGAACACTGGGTGCACATCTAGCTACCTAACCTGGGAGGGGGGATACAGATCACTGAGGGCACATCTAGCTACCTAACCTGGGAGGGGGGATACAGAACACTGGAGACACATCTAGCTAACTGGGGAGGGGGCTTCATAACACTGAGGGTACATCTAACTATCTAAATCGGGGAAGGGGCTACATAACACTGAGGATACATTTATCAATATATTCTTGAGAGAGGGCTGCATAACACTGGGGATACACCTAGCTATCTAAACTGGGGGAAGGGGCTACCTAATACTGGGGGAACATCTGTGCGAGGTAGGTTTTCCATATACCCACACCATAGCCCTGCTCCCTGTTCAATCCAATTTAATGACAACACCCCTGCCCCCTAACCCTCCCCCCCCCCCCCCCCGCTCCCTGGAGAAATGTTTGGACTGAAAAGCGGTCCCCAGGCCAGAAAAGGTTGGGTATCCCTGGTGTATAGGATATACACAATATGTTGAATACTGCTTGAGGGTCCCTGTCCTAAGGACCCGCAAAGTCAGTAATTGTACACTGCTTATATTGTTTTTACTGTTGAAAATAAATGGTTACTACTTTTATTGGAACAAGTGACTATTGGTTCCCTTATTTGCCATGGTGGTGGTCACCTATGTGTGGAACACTTTGACTGCAGGCATCATCTGAACACCAAGCACTGAAGATTTCCTACATATCTGATGACACCGGAGTGGATGTGGTAGACTCAGCAGCTGATTATTATTTTTGGCTTGTGACTCTATTTTGGAAAGTGCTTGTATCCCATTTCGGATCTACAATTCTGTGCTTTCACTTGCGTACAGAGCAGCTTCCATTATTCCAAAAAAAAGGATGTGTTGACTGTCAGATTGTCTGAGAAAGTTTCTGACCATAACTTTGAACCAGAAGACAATAACCTTAAGCCTCAGTTAAAGCATCTGGGCTTTGTCTCTGAAAAGGAACTTGCATTATGGTGGGTAATAGTATACTTGGAAGAACAGACTAAGCATGGCTATTTTCCAAGGAGATTTAGATAAAACTTTAGCCCAGATGAGCAAGAGACTAAATACATCACCTTACTTACCTGGGGCTTTCTCCAGCCCACCGTAGTTCGGGAGGTCCCCCAGCGTCGTCCTGGCTCCTCTCCCGGTCCCTCCGCCACATACCGCACCAGCGACACCCGGGCCGAGTGCCGGGCTCTCACTTCCTGAACCGGGACACTCGTCATCACGCCGGCCGCTGCGTGTCATCACGGTGGCCGGCGTGACAGTACTGCAGATGTGCGCCGGTGCGGTATGCGGCAGAGGGACCGGGAGAGGAGCCAGGACGACGCGGGGGGACCTCCCGACCTACGGTGGGCTGGAGAAAGCCCCACATAAGTACCAATTTTGTTTATTTTTAGAGCTCGGAGCCCCTTTAAAGCCAAGAGACTGATAAAGTTAGATTTTAAGATATCTATAGAGGAGATAAAAACTAAACTTAATCCATTCAGAGACTTAGAAGACTATAAGAAAATATCTTGCGACCTTCAATCCCACCTTAAAAATGTGGATGAGGATTTAAGGGCCAAAAACAAGAGAAATATGTATGTGATTTCAATGACTTCAATAATATTGCACATAAATGGCAGACCAAGCCTGCTGAAGGATTATTACCTCCAATCAAACCACCACCCACCGAGCCATCTCCCTGTTATCTCTCATCCAGACCTTATCCTAGGCTCCCAGATCCCCCCACTCACCCCTTACCTGCCATTTTCATTATGGCACTCCTTATCAGAATATCCGTCCTGGCTGGCATCCCAGACAACCCTCAGTCTGGGATGCCACTCTCAGTCTGTCCAACCCCACCACCCTATAGGATCCTTTTAAGGAAAACCCAGGCCCTAACCTGTTCCACCTAGATATCCTTCCAGACCATACCCAAAACCAAATCATCATCCTCACCCTAACTGGAAACCCAGGCCTCACTATAACCCCTATACACCTGCTCCTAGTTACCACACACCCATGTATAATAGATTCACTGCTCTTACATTACCAGACTTAGCTAGCCCTAGCATGAGTGAAAACCCTGACCAGATTTCTGTTTTAGAAGAGAGACCACCACAGAGAGAGAAGATGAAGATTTTGAGATGAAGAAGAAAAGGAAATGGGGGAGGCTATGGATCCCAAAGGAGAAAACAAAAGAAAGAAAGGGAAGTAGGAAACAGTATTTTTAACCTCCGCAGCAAAACCCTGAATGACTCAGAACTTGAATTATTAGATAAGGGCACCCCCAAAGGCACATAACAAATTTCAGTTATTTATTAGCGCGAACCAGCACCCAAATGGAGATAGAAAATGTGCTTCAGTATGGACCCGTTAACCCAACGGAGTCTGGAAATAGCACAAGCAAAAGATTCTGCAGCACCACCACACTCAGCAGCTCTGAGAGACAGCCACCACAGCTTGAAAAAGGACGGAAAGTCGTAAAACAGCATCTGTCGCTGTTCATTTTAACAGTTTTCTTACATAAATGTGAAAAAAAAAAAAAAAAAGAAAACTTAGCATCAAAAAATTATTCTCTACCATCTGGCACCTACAACCTCCACAGTTGATGTCAATGTAAGTGGACAGCATCTCAAAAGTGGATTAAAAAATAAATTCCATTTCTAATCCCCAACTTTCAAATAACCACCACACTGAAACATTCAAATCTGTAAGGGCCTGAGCCCACTAACGCAGTTGTGCGCAGTTGTATCCGCTTCTGTCCGCTTTTCAGCATCTGTAACATTGATGTGTTGCTGAAAAGCGGACACAACAGCGCACAACTGCATTAGTGGACTCTGGCCCCTTAGAGACATTGAAGCTCTCCTGATAAAACAAATCTAATTGAATAACCAGCTGGCCACTAAAGGTCCAATTTCTAGCGAAAAATCGTTCGAGCGATCAGAAATTCTGATCGGACGAAAAATCGTTTACTACACCATCAACGAACCAATCATTACTTCCTATCTATCATGACCAACAAGAAAATCCAAATTTTCATTCGACGAAAATTCAATCGGACGATTGTTTTTATAATCGTTCATTATCGATTGTGCCCATCAACTGAGATCATTTACAACCAATCCGATCAGAATTTCTGATCTCTCGAACAATTTTTCGTTAGAAATTGGATCGTTAGTGGCCACCTTAGAGACACTTTGAAAGACCTTGCCACAAATAAAAACCTGACTGTAAAAACGGTTGATAAGGGTGGGGGTGTGGTTTTAATGGATACCCTTAAATATATAGAAATGGTCATTACACTCCTCCAAAACAAGCATATACCTACCGTAACTTGAAATCAGATCCTGGTAAGATTTTTTTTATAAAGAACTCCAGATATTGGTTGAGAGGGTTATTGAATGAGGTTTTATATTAGGAAAAGAAGGTAAATATCTTGCACCCTCATATGTGAGAACACAGTGTTCCCCCAGGAAGGCCTGTAGTAAGTGGCATCGATTCAGTTACATTACAGCTGGGACATTTTTAGACAGTTTTTTTTACAACCTCTGGTTTTAGACATCCCTTCCTACCTTAAAGAGAACCCGAGGTGTTATCTGCATACAGAGGCTAGATCTGCCTATACAGCCCAGCCTCTGTTGCTATCTCAAACCCCACTAAGATCCCCCTGCACTCTGCAATCCCTCATAAATCACAGCCTTGCTGAGAGGCGGTGTTTACATCTGTATTGTCAGTTTCAGCTGCTCCCCCGCCTCCTGCATAGCTCGTGTCCCTGCCCCCGTCCCTTCCCTCCAATCAGCAGGGAGGGAAGGGATGCAAGTGGGGACTGGAGTTCTGCAGGAGGTGGGGAGAGCAGCAGACTGACACTATAGAGATAAACACAG
The DNA here is from genome assembly GCF_040937935.1 of Hyperolius riggenbachi. Taxonomy (NCBI): domain Eukaryota; kingdom Metazoa; phylum Chordata; class Amphibia; order Anura; family Hyperoliidae; genus Hyperolius; species Hyperolius riggenbachi. The sequence goes on along the minus strand of NC_090653.1, from coordinate 100,509,627 downwards.
CCAGCTCTGACAAGCTGTTTGTCAGCAGCGTGGCTGTGATTTATGAGGGATTGCAGAGTGCAGGGGGACCTTAGGGGGGTTTGGGATAGCAACAGAGGCTGGGCTGTATAGGCAGATCCAGCCTCTGTATACAGATAATATTCTTCAAACCCACCTCGGGTTCTCTTTAAAGACTCTAAGCATCTTATACACATTTTAGAGGATTTTACTTTTTTTGAACCCTATTTTTTTTAGTTAAGGCTGATGTTTCATCTCTGTATATGGTTATTGATCAGCAAGCAGGCCTAGAAGCTGTGGAATATTTTCTTACTAAGAATTCTGCAATGAATATTGATATGGTCTCCTTTCTTATTAAGACCCTCAAGTTTGCAATGACTCATATTTATTTTGCTTTCATTGGCACATTATATCAGCAGGTTACTGGTGTGGCAAGGGGGGCTAGATATGCCCCAAGCCTCGCCAATATGTTTATAGCAAAATAGGAAGAGGCATACATATATGAACAACATCATAAACATCTCCTTTTATGGAAGAGGCATACTGATGACGCGATTTTAATTTGGAAATGGGATGAAGGTACTCTAAAAGATTTTATTACGTTTATCAATGACAAGGACAATTTGGTTTTTAACTTTGAATATAGAAAGAAAAGGTACATTTCTTAGATTTTATCATTCACAACCAAGAAACAGTGCAATACCTCAACCTTCTTCAAAACTATAGTCCGTAATAGTTATATACCTCTGGACAGCTGTCGCCATCCTAGCTGGTTAAAATCAATTCCCTTGATCCAATTTTTATGAATTTTTAGAAACTGCACCAATCAGGAAGATTATATTGCACAATCAGACCTGCTAATTAAACATTTTGTGGAAAAAGGATATGACCATTGGAACACTGCCATTCCAGCGCAGGAGACTTGGGCACAGCAGTGAGTAACTTCAGTGCCGTTGAAGACGGAGCTGAAGTTACTTATAAAACACTATAATTCGGCCTCTAGCAATTGCTGGAAGCCAAATTATTTCATTCCCCACCATCCATGGCGGCCTGGAGGGGGAATAGTATTTAACATCAATGGGAATTTGTGCAGGAGCAGGATAAGCCATACAGGCTGTATCCTGCTCCCAAGTCTCCTGCGCCCAAGTCTCCTGCGCCCAAGTCTCCTGCGCCGATTCCTCTCGTACGCATGACCATCTACAGATGACAGAGAGTTAGGCCGAGATCAGTACCAGAGATAGGTTGGCCATTATACAGAAGATCATTGACCCTGCAAAGGAAGAAATACAAAGATATTAAGAGACTTTTGGAAAAGCACTGGCCCACTCTACTTTTGGATTTGGATTTAAGAGACATCGGAGTTAATTAACAAACATAGTGCGCCTAACCTTCTGTTACGCGTGCTATTTAATCTTGCTCGCCTTAATGCATGCTACCACACACTAGTGGCAGCATAGTGTACATTCTCAAATGTAGTCAGAGTTGTGCTCTCTATGCACAGTTTAACAAACGCTATGAACTTACGGCAGCTAATTGGCAATAAGGATCGGTCAACTCATCCCGCCTTGAGTCCCAGCGGGTCCAGTAACTAAAGGACGTGATCCCCGCACTTTGATTGGCTCAATAGGCTGCCTGTCACTTGACAGTGTTGGAAAAACTGTAAGTAAATTCAAAGGGAGAATAAACGAGCATACACATAATATCGTTAAAGCAGAAGTGGACCACTTTGTACCTAATCATTTTAAAGATGCATATAATACTGACCCTACCTTATTAAGATACTGTTACGATTTGCATGGAGTTTGTGCGCTGCACCTGGAGCAAACAGAAACCAACGCACAAACCCACAACCAGGCAGAGATGTCACTGTTTAGGAAAAGACTGACAAGCCAGGAGTAAATGAATAATAAGGATTTATTAATAAATGAAAATAAAGTAATACTGTGCATTAACCTCATGCACGGGAACAATCAGTATTAACTTGCAGGCAACGTATATATTCAATAAGCATACAAGGTATGAAAATCAGGGTTTATACAAGGACCGCTCTGCATAAAGGGAGTTATGCAGAGTAGATCCAGTGTATAGAATTGTGTGCACACAGACCCTGGATCCAGAATAGTAACACAACATAAACCAAGAAATATATATACAAAATACAGATTCACAATCGAGGAGGAGACACACGGATAGTCAGCAAGCATAGGTCATACACAGGAGATCAAACAGTACAGTAATCGCTAAGCAAAGAGTAGTCGGTATACAAAGCACAAGGTCAAAAACACGGGAGATCAATACAGCAGGGAATCAAGGAACTAACACCAGGAACAGGGAACTCAAGGCAGGATGGCTAGAACCAGGAACAAAGAGCTAGCAACTAGTTAGTTTACAGGTGTGGCTTAAATGGCATGCTGAGAGACCATGTGACAGTCCAGGCCTCCTCCCTGTCTGGGGAGATCTCTAGACAGTCCACCCTCTGCTGGTGGGCACAGGAAAGTTCAGGTTGTAAATTCATGGAGGAGGCTGGTGACATCTGCTGGTGAAGCAAAGTTAGTTCATGCAGGAATTTACCAGCAGATGCAGATCGTAACATTAACCCCCCCCCCCCCCCCCCCCCCTCAAGGAGCAGCTTCCGGATGCTCCACTTGGACTTATGCCCACCTGGGTCCCAGAAAATACTGGCAAAGAGGCAGGCCATAAATTGGTCAGCAAATGAGGCCACAACCCGGGTATTACCAGGCTGACTGGACAAAAGGACCCAGAAGCAATAGGACATGTTGCAAGTCCCTCTGAAGACCTTTGGGTGAAACAGAAAAATGAAGGACACCAGGAAGAGCCATAGATTGGACATCTACAGGAGCAGGGCATCTGAGGTCATCAAATAAAACAGAAAACTGGATGCCATCAGGAAGGGATACATAATGGCCATAAACAGGAGGAGCAGGATACCACCAGGAGAGGCACCAGCAGGAGCAGCAGATGGGAGGGCATCGGCAGAAGCAGCAGACGGGAGGGCATCGGCAGCAACTGCGGACTTGGAGGCAACAGGAGCAGGAACTGCAGACTTGGAGGCAACAGGAGCAGGAACTGCAGACTTGGAGGCAACAGGAGCAGGAACTGCAGACTTGGAGGCAACAGGAGCAGGAACTGCAGACTTGGAGGCAACAGGAGCAGGAACTGCAGACTTGGAGGCAACAGGAGCAGGAACTGCAGACTTGGAGGCAACAGGAGCAGGAACTGCAGACTTGGAGGCAACAGGAGCAGGAACTGCGGACTTGGAGGCAACAGGAGCAGGAACTGCGGACTTGGAGGCAACAGGAGCAGGAACTGCGGACTTGGAGGCAACAGGAGCAGGAACTGCGGACTTGGAGGCAACAGGATGGATAAACTGAAAGTCATTTTTCAATAGAGCAGGCAAAGCAGCAGAATGGATAACAGTTTGTAAATGCAGGGTATCTGGAGGAATCTGTGGGAACTGAGTACCAGAAAATGTTTTTGAGGACAAGCCATCAGCAGAAATGAGTGTGCATTTAGCCTCAGCAGAAAACTGTGGGAGCCCTCTTTCAGCAGAGCATTGAGGGAGCTGGATCTCAGCAGGAGTCTGTGGAAACAGGGCATTAACAGGGGTCTGTGGTGCCTGAGTGTCAGACATCTGTGCGGGTTGAACTTCAGCATAAGTCTGTGCTCTAGCAGAAGTTGAAGGGCAAAGGGCATCAGCAGAGACTCGAGAAAGCTGGACCTTTGGCTGAGCGACTGGCTGGACCACTGGCTGCATAGCTGACAAGACCTTTGGCAGAGCAATTAGCTGAACCTCAGATCGAGCAACCGGCAGACCAACTGATCGAGCACCTGGCTGAGCTGTGGAGTATGATTCTGCTGGAACGGCAGACTGAGATTTTGCCGGAGCAGCTGGCAGGAGACTTTCTGAGACGTCTGGAGGACCCACTGCCGGACCAACTGACAGAGGTTCTGCCAAGCTGTCTGACTGGGCCACTGCCAAACTGACCAACAGGGACACTGCCAAGCCGACCGACAAGGACACTGCCAAATATTCTGAAAGGGGAAACATTGGACCGACAGACACAGGTAGGGCTGAGGAGACTGGCACAGGCAGGGCTGAGGAGACTGGCACAGGCAGGGCTGAGGAGACTGGCACTGCTGAGGAGACTGGCACTGGCAAGACAGGAGTAACTGGCACTGGTATGGCAGGAGTAACTGGCACAACTGAGGTAAGTGACACGGGCAGAGCTGAGGTAACTGGCATAACAGGAACAGCAGGCTGGAGAGAAGCTGGATTATGTTTCGGTAAAGATACAGTCTGTAGATCTGCAGGAACCAGCAACATAACCATGGGAGTCTTTGCGGTGGTAACTGGAAGGATGGAGGCTGTAGGGAAATATTTCCGTTTGAACTTAGATTTTTGACTCAGTCTAGAAGCTGGGGTGAGTTTAACAAAGTCCTGATGTGCAGAAGAACAGGGCAGGTATGATGTAGGAAGCTGGAATGACCACGGAGTGGATCCAACCGCAGTCTGTAAAGGAGCAGTTCTTTTATGATTTTTGGATACAGGTAATTCCAAGTCCATGGAACAGGTTACTGAGGACAGAGGGCACGTCTTTCCCTTGATGCCTGGGGCAGAATTAACAGGTGGTGTGCTCTGAAAATCATAAGAATGAGACAAAATTATTTGCCAAGCGATTACTAGTGATGCTCGGATACCCCTTTTTATAATTCGAGTTTGGTCGAATTCGAATAGTAAATTATTCGAATTCGGTCGAATATTCGAGTCGAATATTTTTTACTATTCGATTCGACCTCGGACTTCGACCTCACTATTCGAGTCGGTATTCGAGCTCATTATTCGAGCTGACTATTCGAATTGGCCTTAAATAGCTTCCAACACTTGTTTTGAGGGTGAATGATGCAAGAAACATCTTTTTTTTTCCAAGTAACAACAGCAAGTGAATATGTGGGGATGTTCCTTTAAAAAAAAAAAAAGGTGGAAAGAGAAGTTGTGTCCAAAATGTTGTTCAGTACTGTATATACTTCTTCTTCTTCTTTATCTTCTATATCTTCTTCTTCTTCTTCTTCTTCTTCTATATCTTCTTCTTCTTCTTCTTCTATATCGTCTTCTTCTTCTTCTTCATCTTCTTCATCATCATCTTCTTCATCTTCTTCTTCATCATCTTCTTCTTCTTCTTCATCTTCTTCATCTTCTTCATCTTCTTCTTCTTCATTTTCTTCATCTTCTTCTTTTTCATCTTCTTCTTCTTCATCTTCTTCATCTTCTTCATCTTCTTCATCTTCTTCTCCTTCTTCTTCTATATCGTCTTCTTCTTCTTCACTTATTTCTCTTTTATATTTTTTTTTAAAGAAATGCAGCTATTTTTGAGCGTAATAAATAGCTGGTTGCGCACGCATGTTGGAAGCGCCATTGTATGTGCTCCCTGGCAGTGGAAACACACAGACAGCAGGAGGTAAATTCAGCAGCAGGAGGAGGAGGATGATTGTGTGGCAGCAGGCAGTCAATGAGGCAGGCAGCGTGACATAATAGCCCTGGTACCTAGCGGTGATACCAGGGCTGTAAATAAACACAGCAGGAGGTCCCAGACAGCGGTCGTGCAGCCCACATCGTGTCCAATACACAACTGGGACAACACAGTTTTCAACCCGGGCACCTCAGAAAAATTAAACCTTTTTTTTTTTTTTTATGGTTTATTTGCTTTGTTTTTACAACAAATTACACAGACAGATATAGCTATTGTTTGACGTAATAGCTGGTGGCAGAATGGCAGCAGAAGGTAAATCTGTGTACCCTGGCAGTGGGAAACACAGACAGACAGCAGAAGGGCAGTACACAGCAGCCCACTGTAGGTGTAAAATGTGTGGCTGCAGGCGACGTAATAGTCAAAGTGAACCAGGCTGGCTTAGTGAGCAGGAGCCAGGAGGTGGTAAAGGGTGGTAAGGCACATTAACGATGGTTCTTCAGTTCATGTCCCCCTCTCGCCGACAACAGGGGCCAGGAACTCGCCTTCCACCCACGCCTGGTTCATCTTGAGAAACGTCAGTCTGTCCACAGACTTGTGAGACAGACGTGAGCGTTTCTCGGTGACCACGCCACCAGCTGCACTGAAGCAGCGCTCGGACAGCACGCTGGAAGGGGGACAGGACAGCACTTCCAGGGCGTACTGCGCCAGCTCGCTCCAGATCTCCAGGCGCTTGACCCAATACTCCATGGGATCAACAGGGGCATCGCTGTCAAGCCCGCTGTAGGACCCCATGTAGTCAGCCACCATTCGGGTCAGGCGCTGGCTGTGACCGGAGGAGGATGCTGCTGCATGCACCTCCTCTCTAGTCACTGCTGCCGGAGCCTCTACAGTCCTGTAGAGCTCGTTGCTGAGAGACAGCAGGTCTGTGGGGCGCTTGCTGCTGGATGCAGGCACCTGCTGCTGCCTCTGTGCTGGCTGGACAGTGGGGTGGAAGGCTGGGGGAAGGCTTCCTCCAAGCGCTCAACAAGGGCCTGCTGCAAGCTCCTTATTTGTTGCGCTGGGTCTCCTCCTGCAGGCGGCAGGAACTGGCTCAACTTCCCCTTGAGGCGTGGGTCCAACATCATGCTGATCCAGATGTCCTCCCTCTGCTTCATCTGGATCACCCTGGGGTCCTTGTGCAGGCAGGTCAGCATGTGCGCTGCCATTGGGAAGAGGCGGGCCACGTGTGCTGGCACATCGGCGGCAGTGCTGTCCTCATCCTCCTCCTCTCCCTCCTCAGCCTCATCCTCTCTCCACCCCCGCACCAACTCAGCTGCACTGTGCTGATCCCCCTCATCAGCAGCAAGGTCAGGGACCTCCACCAAGTCCTCCTCCTCCTCCCCCTCAGAGGTGGACTGTGCAGCTGCATGACGCTCCTGCTGGTCCAAGGCTGCCGCTCCCTGTTCCAGCAAAGCATCGAGGGCCCTGTTCAGCAGACAAACCAGGGGCACCCACTCGCAGACCATAGCATGGTCCCTGCTCACCATGTTAGTGGCCTGCAGAAAGGGAGCCAGCACTAAGCACACCTGCTGCATGTGCCTCCAGTCATCATCGGGGACGATGGACGGGATGTTGCTGGTCTTGTCCCTTCTCTGAGCGGCGGAAACAGTGGCCTGGGCAAGGTACTGGTTGACAGCGTGCTTCTGTTCAACCAGACGCTCCAACATCGCCAGGGTGGAGTTCCAGCGAGTTGGAACGTCAAGGATCAGCCGATGGCGTGGCAGCTCCAGCTCCTTTTGCACGTCTTCCAGGCTCGCACAGGCTGCAGCCGAGCGCCGGAAGTGACGCACAACGTTCCTTGCCGTTTCCAGCAGTTCGCCCATCCCCTGGTAGGTGCGCAAGAACTTCTGCACCACCAGGTTCAGCACATGGGCAAGACAGGGGATGTGGGTCAGGTTTCCCCTGTCTATTGCGGCAACCAGATTGGCCCCATTGTCGGCCACCACCTCTCCGACTCTGAGGCCTCTGGGGGTCAGCCAAATTCTCTCCTGCTCCTGGAGTTTGGCCAACACATGGGTTGCCGTCAGTTTGGTCTTCCCAAGGCTGACCAAGTGCAGCAGCGCTTGGCAGTGGCGGGCCTTCACGCTGCTGCTGAGGCGGGGGGTTTGGCCAGGTGTGCCGGAGGATGGCAGAGGATCGGAGGAACCTGCTGCAGTTCCCCTGACCCTGCGGGGTGGCACCACCCACTGTGTTGCTGCTGCTGCTGTGCCCGCTGCTGCTCTCCCATCCTCACCCCCTTCCACCAAGCTGACCCAGTGGACAGTGAAGGACAGGTAGCGGCCTGTCCCGAAGCGGCTGCTCCAGGAGTCCATGGTGACGTGGACCCTTTCACCAACCGCGTGCTCCAGCCCTCGCTCCACATTGGCCATCACAAAGCGGTGCAGTGCAGGAATGGCCTTGCGGGCGAAGAAGTGTCTGCTGGGGAGCTGCCAGTCTGGGGCTGCACAAGCAATCAGCGCACACATGTCGCTTCCCTCCTGCACGAGCGTGTACGGCAGGAGTTGGGAGCACATGGCCCGTGCCAGCAAGCCGTTCAGCTGCCGCACGCGACGGCTGCTGGGAGGCAGAGCCCTAACCACCCCCTGGAAGGACTCGCTCAAAAGGCTCTGGCGTGGCCTTTTGCTGGCACGGGAATCAGCAGACACAGCAGAGGAGGCCACTGAGGACTGGCTGCCAGAACAGGCCTCAGTGTCGGCGGCAGGAGTTGCAGAGGGGGGAGGAGCAGTGCGTTTTCGCACTCCTGCTGGTGCTGCTGGAGGAGCAGGAGGGCGGGTGGCTGCTGTTGCTGCTGCTGCTGCTGCTGCTGCTGAAGGCTGTGCAGTGATGGGTGTGGTGCCACTGCCAGCACCAGATGCCTTCAGCCTCTGGAACTCCTCATGCTGGTGGAAATGTTTCGCAGCAAGGTGGTTGATGAGCGAGCTGGTGCTGAACTTTAAGGGGTCTGCACCTCTGCTCAACTTCCGCTGACAGTGGTTGCAAGTGGCGTACTTGCTGTACACTGTGGGCATGGTGAAAAACTGCCAGATTGGTGACAAAAACAACCCCCTACGGCCTGGAGCCGCTGCTGCCTGTCTCCCTGTGGTGGTTGGTGCGGGGGCTTGGGTGCAGCTGGTGGTGGTACTGGCAGATGCTGCTGCTGCTGAGCCTGAGACACCAGCAGGCTGTGGGACCTGCCTACTGCTGCCAATGCTAGCAATGATGCGCCTCCTTGCAAGGCCCACAAGCGCATCCTCCTCCTCCTCAGAGCTGCTGATGACGACATCCCCTGGAGCTGGTGGCACCCAGTCTTTGTCTGTCACCGTGTCATCATCATCCTCCCCCTCCTGAAACATGTCCTGCTGGGATGATGACCCCCCAAACTCCTCTCCTGATGCATGGATGGGCTGCTTGACTGTCGCCACAGTCTTGCTGTCCAATCCCTCCTCCCCCAAAGTGCCCATCAGCATCTCCTCCTCAAGATCGCCAACAACAGCAGACAATTTACTCATGATGCCTGGGGTCAAAAGACTGCTGAATGACAGGTCGGCGAGCGACGGTGAACTGGCCTCCTCCCCAGGCCCTGCTGGGCGGCTGCTGCGAACAGGGGTGTTGGTGGTGGTGGTGGTGAGGGTGGAGGCCTCGGATGCAGAGCTGATGGCGGGCTGCTCATCCTCCGTCATCAGTTGCACCACAGTGTCTGCATCCTTTTCCTCAATGGGACGTTTCTGACCCGGCTGGAGGAAAATCGGAGCAGGTGCTACACGCTGCTGCTGCTGTGTCTCTGCAGCGTGAGTTGCAGATGCTCCTGCTGGGCGGCGCCCAAGGCATCCACGGCCAGTGGCTATAGGAGGAATGTTAGCCACTGACGCTGCTGCTGCTGCGGAACTGTGCATGGTGGCGCGGCCGCGGCTTGCCACAATGCTGCTCCCTCTCCTCCTGATTCCCTTGCTGCCCTTCCCCTTGCCCAAACCGCGCTGGCTGCCACTTCCAGACATCTTAGATGTTTTGGGCGTAAACACAAAAGTTTTTTAAAAGGGCGGGTGAAAAGTGGGGTACTTTAATGGAGTGGGTTGGTGGGTGAGGTGACACTAATCCCTAAGTGATTAGATCGCTAACTGATTAGTACAGTACAAATACAAAATACAATAATCGGTAATCAGTAAGTGTGAACAGTGAACAGTGAGTGTGTCCCCTAGTACACTAACTAGAAATTACAATAATCAGTAGTAATCACAAGGAAATAGAGTGTGTGTACACTACAGACAGTGAGTGCACGCACGCGCACACACGCGGAGGAGCTAGCCTATGAACAGTGACTGAGTGAGTGTCCCTAGTACAGTAAGTAAGTAGTAACAGTCAGGAAGTAGAACTAGAAATTACAACTTAATCAGATTCAGTAATCAGTAGTAATCACAAGGAAATAGAGTGTGTGTACACTACAGACAGTGCACGCGCACACACACGCAGGAGCTAGCCTATGAACAGTGACTGAGTGAGTGTCCCTAGTACAGTAAGTAAGTAGTAACAGTCAGGAAGTACAACTAGAAATTACAATAATCAGTAGTAATCACAAGGAAATAGAGTGTGTGTACACTACAGACAGTGAGTGCACGCACACGCACACACGCGCAGGAGCTAGCCTATGAACAGTGACTGAGTGAGTGTCCCTAGTACAGTAAGTAAGTAGTAACAGTCAGGAAGTACAACTAGAAATTACAATAATTAATCAGTAATCAGAAGGAAATAGAGTGTGCGTACACTACAGACAGTGCACGCACACACACACGGTCACACGCAGGAGCTATGAACAAACAGTGACAGTGAGTGTCCTAGTTAGTCCTAGTACAGTTATATAACTACAATACAAAATACAATCACTCAGTAGTACTAGTAAAGGACAGCAGAAATACTGGTATAGATGAAAAATAAACTAACAGAGGACAGGAGAGAACAGCTGAGCTGCTCACACAGGCAGGCCCTGAGGCCTAAAGTTGTGTAAGCTTGCCTGCAGCAGCTGGCTCTCTAGTAACACACAAGCTACTAACTAAAATACAATGTCTATCTAACTAACAACAATATAGGTGTATATAGGAGGTGTATGTGAGCAAAAACGCTTAGTGAATGACCACAATAAAGCTCTTGCTAAGCCAAAGCACAAAGGAGCAGATCTCTCTCTGTACAAAGTCAGGCAAGGACGGAAAAACCGAACATGGCGGCCGCTATTTATAGGGTAGGGGCTGGCCAGGGTCCCCCTCAGTGATTGGCTGCCGTCAGAGGGCCTGGGAGCCCTCTGATTGGCTCTGAGGACATCAATCTGGGCTATGACGCTATTCGAGCTCGGTATTCGAGCTCGAATAGCGCTGTTAGCTCGAATAGCGCGAATAGTGAATGTGCTATTCGAGCTCACTCGAATAGCCCATTCGAATATCTCCAGCTATTCGGAGCTCGAATACCGAGCTCGAATAGCTGAAAAAGAGCTCGAATATTCGAGCTCTGTTGAGCACCACTGGCGATTACTAGACCAGAACCTGATTCATATTTACAAGTCTTGTGATCAACCATAGACTGGACAGCACGCATGCATGCAAATATATATGAATCACCTTTTTCTAGATAGAACTCAAGAAATCGATCCCAGTCACTCTTAAGGTAACCAAACATCTGATCAATCTGTTCAGGATGGAATACTGGATCAAAGCTGACAAACTTATTGCTGGAACTGACAGGGTTAACATTGGCTGCTGAATGCTGCACAAACGGACTACCAGAAAACTCAGAAGGATCTTTTTTATGCAAAATCTTTTTCCATTCATCAATCAAGGGAAGTACACAGTCAGACTTGCAAACATTCAGGTTCATCAGAGAAGTTGCAGATTGTATACATGCATCCAAAAATGTCTTATCTTTAGTGGAATAGAATTCATTAAATGACTCCCAATCATACTTTAATTCATCATTCAGTGCATTAATTTCCCATCTACTGAATGGGGGATCCCAATCACTCTTAATGGGAGCTTGCAGATTACCCTGAGCATAATTGCAGGACTGAGACTCCTAGAGAGCGGAATAGGAGGGAAAACATATGATGTCATAAAGAGCTCATACACTGGGAACAAGTGCAGTGTGAAAGTAAATGGGAAAAGAACACCTTTTTTCCTCCAGGGTCGGGGGGTAAGACAGGGTTGCAGCCTGAGTCCAACACTTTTCAACATATACATCAACAAATTAGCCTCAGCCCTAGAGGCTTCATCAGCACCAGGACTCACCCTGCATGACACAACAGTGAAATTCTTACTGTATGCAGATGACCTCTTACTGCTATCACCAACTAAAGAAGGCCTACAAGACAGCCTAGAAACCCTGGAGAAATTTAGCACAACATGGGCACTCCCCATTAATCTAAAGAAAACCAAAACCATTGTGTTCCAGAGGAAAAACAGGTCAGCCCAGAGCCCATCCTTTATACTCAATGACTGTGAAATCAGCAGAACCGATAAATATACCTACCTTGGTCTGGAAATCAACCAATCAGGAAGCCTTAAGTCAGCCATGGAGGCCCTAAAAGCCAAAGCATGCCGAACGTTCTATGCCATCAGGAAAGAACTGTACCACCTCAAACCACCAGTAAAGGTCTGGCTGAAGGTTTTTGACAGTGTCATCACCCCAATCCTACTGTATGGAAGTGAAGTATGGGGCCCCACCACCTACCCAGACCAATCAAAATGGGAATCCAGCCCAACAGAAATATTCCACCTCGAGTTCTGCAAACACCTTCTCCATGTCCATCGGAGTACCTCAAACAATGCCTGCCGAGCTGAGCTGGGGAGATTCCCATTACTGCTTGAGGTACAGAAAAGAGTGTTGTCCTTCTGGGCCCACCTACAGAGCAGCAGCCCCGACTCACCCCACTACAAAGCCATGCTGCACAATGAAGACAAAGAAAAGCTGTGTGCACTGAAAGTCGTGGTCAGCTCTATACTCCCTCCAACCCCCGACCCACAGGTCATAACAAAAGTCCAGATAAAACACACCACAGCTAAGAGCAAAGAAAACTACCGTATTTTTCGGACTATAAGACGCTCCGGACTATAAGACGCACCCAGGTTTAGAGGACAAAAATCGGGGGAAAAAAAAAATCTACTAAACCTGTTGCCTCCATGGTCCAGGGGTGTCTTATGTTAGTCCTGGGAAACGTGCATAGTGTGTGGAAGCAGGGGGAGAGGGGAGCTCAGTGACAGGGGAGCCAGTTATTACTCCACGGTTTGAGCTGACTGGGATGGAAATGGGAAAGTAGGAAAGAGAGATCCACAGCACACATGGATTAGTTGAAAAGCTAGTGCACACACAGAGTCAGTGCAGCATATAGTGTGTCTGAGTACCGTAATCAAATACTTACATATTGCAAAGCCCTACAAATCATGTTCAAAGTTGCTGCAGTATAAAAAATGAAAATACAGTGCACATTTTAATAGAGCCATGTACAGAAAGTGAAAGTATGCAGTAGAAGTGGTAGGGTGTAATGTGCAGTGTGAGAGCCACTCTGCCAGTCCTAATTACATGTATCAGTAAGTGTAGCAAGGGTGAAGTTGGGAAAGAGGACAGGATCCTTTTTTACTTACAGCTTTTTTGATTATTGTGGCGGTGGAGTGCGCTGCGGATCACGTGGGTCCATGAAATAACGAGCGTGATCATCAGCTTACGATACTTCATCCCCCTGTGTCCTCCCGGTGTCTCTGGGTCCCCCTTCCTCTGCCGCGCTGCTCTCTGTCCCCATGTCCGCGTGTATGCGGCTTACGGTACTTCTTTCCTCCCCGTGTCCTCCTCCCGGTGTCTCTGGGTCCCCCTTCCTCTGCCGCGCTGCTCTCGGTCCCCATGTCCGCGTGTATACAGTATACGAGTTGCAGCCACGCCGCCATCAATAGCAATAAGCCACGCAGATTTGGGTGCCATCTTCCAATCAGGCGAGGGGGCGCTGCCCCAGATGGCCAATCACACCGCTCATTGCTGCCTTCTTCCGGGCCCGCTGGTCTTGAAGGCGGGACCACAGGTCTCATTGGGGCCAATCACTATGCAGTGAAGGCAGCAATGAGCGGTGTGATTGGCCGTCTGGGGCAGCGCCCCCTCGCCTGATTGGAAGATGGCACCCAAACCTGCGTGGCTTATTGCTATTGATGGCGGCGTGGCTGCAACTCGTATACTGTATACACGCGGACATGGGGACCGAGAGCAGCGCGGCAGAGGAAGGGGGACCCAGAGACACCGGGAGGAGGACACGGGGATGAAGGAAGTACCGTAAGCCGCATACACGCGGACATGGGGACAGAGAGCAGCGCGGCAGAGGAAGGGGGACCCAGAGACACCAGGAGGAGGACACGGCGATTAAGGAAGTACCGTAAGCTGCATACACGCGGACATGGGGATGACATCAGCGCGGCAGAGAAAGGGGGACCCAGAGACACTGGAAGGAATGGAGGGGAGACGGGGACAACATTTTTAAAATACATGGCGCAGGTCCAAATATTGCATTCGGACTATAAGACGCACTGACTTTTTCTCCCCACTTTTGGGGGAGAAAAAGTGCGTCTTATAGTCCGAAAAATACGGTATGTGGAAAAATGGAGGAGTGAAATAAAACAGTCACAAAAGCTAGCCATATACCAGTCTCTACAAAGAGAATATAAAATGGCCCCATACCTGGAAAAGCTGCAAAACTCTCAAGAGAGGAAAATCCTGAGTGTATACAGATTGAGTGCTCACAACCTCGAAATAGAGTCTGGGAGACACAGGCAGACGTACAAACCCAGGGAAGAGAGACTATGCAAACACTGTGAGCAGAAGACCCTTGAGGATGAAAGCCACTTCCTGCTGCACTGCCCCAAATATACTGCAACCAGGGACACTTACTTTAAGAAATTGTCGGAACTATTCCCAGACTTTCTCACACTAGAAGATGAGAGAAAAACATATATCCTACTAGGAGAAGAGGAATCCACAGTGACAATCGCTGCACACTATGTCACAGCATGCCACAGACTGAGAGGAGCATAACAGAACTGTAAACCTAAAAATGTCCACTGACTGCTTAGCCATTGTCCCCCTACCCCACCCCCTCCCATGTCCCCTATTTCCCCTTGCTTTGGCAATACCTGTAATGAATCTTGGTCATGCCAATAAAGCTATCTTTGATTTGATTTGATTTGATTTGACTGACCTGTCTGGAAGTGGCAGGAATATGATTAGTTTTAATTGGCTTGGTTTGGTTTATTACTGAGGAGGAGTTATTGCAATAAACAAGCAGGGATCTAACTTGAGTCCAGGAGGTAGAAGGATCTCTTACTGCAATTAGGGTTTGTAGAATCTGCAATAATGCTTGCATCTCGGATTCTGCAGAGTTGCCCTGCTGCATAAAAGATCTAACATGCACAACAATTTGCATTAACTCTTCACGGGAATATGCTGACAATTCCTTATAACACTCATATGGGTCTTCCTCTGCTAGCAAGGAGTAGAAGTTATTGTGCTGAATAGTCCAATCAACTTCCATAGCTGAAACAAATGAGATTCCAGTGTTAATGGAAGTAGCAGGATCATGAGTGGACTTAATTGATTGAACCTGGTTAATTACTGGCCAGGATTTGGCTTGATTCAAAGGGGCAGCAGGACTTTTAACAGGGCCTGATAAATTACCCAGAACATGTATTGTGGAATAAGCAACTGAATTTTGTTGGGCTTCAGAACAACATTCATGCAAAACTGACAAAAAGTCTTTTAAATCATAAGGAAAGGTTCTTTCATTACTCACGGACTGAACCCATGAAATCAGCTGCTGCAGATCCTCATAGGAATCGTCTGCAAACACATGGTAGCAAAGTTTCCTTTTGTTTTTTTGCTAGAATAGCATATTCAGACAGGTGCATTAAATCCATGTCAATCATGGCTGGAGAAACAGGATCTCAGACCTTTTCCTAGTGACAAGTTTTTCTGGCTAGCTCTTCTGCTAGGATTTGCATGGAGTTTGTGCGCTGCACCTGGAGCAAACAGAAGCCAACGCACAAACCCACAACCAGGCAGAGATGTCACTGTTTAGGAAAAGACTGACAAGCCAGGAGTAAATGAATAATAAGGATTTATTATTAAATGAAAATAAAGTAATACTGTGCATTAACCTCATGCACGGGAACAATCAGTATCAACTTGCAGGCAACGTATTCTACACACATACAATACACTGCATCAAATAATACAGGCAGATATATTCATTAAGAATACAAGGTATGAAAATCAGGGTTTATACAAGGACCGCTCTGCATAAAGGGAGTTATGCAGAGTAGATCCAGTGTATAGAATTGTGTGCACACAGACCCTGGATCCAGAATAGTAACACAACATAAACCAAGAAATACAGGATCTTCTCAAAAAATTAGCATATTGTGATGAAGTTCATTATTTTCTGTAATGTACTGATAAACATTAGACTTTCATATATTTTAGATTCATTACACACAACTGAAGTAGTTCAAGCCTTTTATTGTTTTTCTTATTAATGATTTTGGCATACAGCTCATGAAAAACCAAATTTCCTATCTCAAAAAATTAGCATATTTCATCCGACCAATAAAAGAGAAGTGTTTTTAAAACAAAAAAAGTCAACCTTCAAATAATTATGTTCAGTTATGCACTCAATACTTGGTCGGGAATCCTTTTGCAGAAATTACTGCTTCAATGCGGCGTGGCATGGAGGCAATCAGCCTGTGGCACTGCTCAGGTGTTATGGAGGCCCAGGATGCTTCGATAGTGGCCTTAAGCTCATCCAGAGTGTTGGGTCTTGCGTCTCTCAACTTTCTCTTCACAATATCCCACAGATTCTCTATGGGGTTCAGGTCAGGTGAGTTGGCAGGTCATGTGAGCACAGTAATACCATGGTCAGTAAACCATTTACCAGTGGTTTTGGCACTGTGAGCAGGTGCCAGGTCGTGCTGAAAAATGAAATCTTCATCTCCATAAAGCTTTTCAGCAGATGGAAGCATGAACCCACTTTTGAACCAGAAACAGCGGCAGAAGCGCCTGACCTGGGCTACAGAGAAGCAGCACTGGACTGTTGCTCAGTGGTCCAAAGTACTTTTTTTGGATGAAAGAAACTTTTACATGTCATTCGGAAATCAAGGTGCCAGAGTCTGGAGGAAGACTGGGGAGAGGGAAATGCCAAAATGCCTGAAGTCCAGTGTCAAGTACCCACAGTCAGTGATGGTCTGGGGTGCCATGTCAGCTGCTGGTGTTGGTCCACTGTGTTTTATCAAGGGCAGGGTCAATGCAGCTAACTATCAGGAGATTTTGGAGCACTTCATGCTTCCATCTGCTGAAAAGCTTTATGGAGATGAAGATTTCATTTTTCAGCACAACCTAGCACCTGCTCACAGTGCCAAAACCACTGGTAAATGGTTTACTGACCATGGTATTACTGTGCTCATTTGGCCTGCACACTCTCCTGACCTGAACCCCATAGAGAATCTGTGGTATATTGCGAAGAGAAAGTTGAGAGACGCAAGACCCAACACTCTGGATGAGCTTAAGGCCGCTATCGAAGCATCCTGGGCCTCCATAACACCTGAGCAGTGCCACAGGCTGATTGCCTCCATGCCACGCCGCATTGAAGCAGTCATTTCTGCAAAAGAATTCCCGACCAAGTATTCAGTGCATAACTGAACATAATTATTTGAAGGTTGACTTTTTTTGTTTTAAAAACACTTTTCTTTTATTGGTCGGATGAAATATGCAAATTTTTTGAGATAGGAAATTTGTTTTTTCATGAGCTGTATGCCAAAATCATCAATAAGAAAAACAATAAAAGGCTTGAACTACTTCAGTTGTGTGTAATGAATCTAAAATATATGAAAGTCTAATGTTTATCAGTACATTACAGAAAATAATGAACTTTATCACAATATGCTAATTTTTTGAGAAGATCCTGTATATATGTTACGGCCAGAACCCGAAGTTTCGCCACTTCTAGTTCTGGCCGGCCACTTCGGGTTCTGGCCGGCCAATGCGCGAAGTGGCCGCTGCGCTGCGGCCAATGTTAGAAATGGATTGATTCCTCTGAGGTTAATGTATCTTCTGGCCGCAGCGCAGCGGCCAAACGTATAACAACTTCGTTAATTTATTGCAATTCAGCCGGCGGCAATGTAACAATTCAAGCCGCCGGCTTTTTCTCTGCCTCTCTCTCCTTCTCCCCCCCGCCTCTCTCTCCTCCTTCCCCCCGCCTCTCTCGCTCTTCTATGGGCAGCCGGCGGGGACACGCGTGTCCCCCCTCCGGAGTCGTTCGTCGCGGCAGGGTTATCCTGCCGTTCTTGCAGAGCGGGTGCTGGCAGAAGCGATGTCTGCAGCCTCCCCACTCTGCTGCCCTGGCGCCATGAACGACTCTCGGGGACACGCATGTCCCCGCCGGCTGCCCATAAGGGGAGAGAGAGAGGCAGAAAAAAAAAGCCGGCGGCTTGAATTGTTACATTGCCGCAGCGGCCACTTCGCGCATTGGCCGGCCAGAACCCGAAGTGGCCGGCCAGAACTAGAAGTGGCCAAACTTCGGGTTCTGGCCGTAACATATATACAAAATACAGATTCACAATCGAGGGGGAGACACACGGATAGTCAGCAAGCATAGGTCATACACAGGAGATCAAACAGTACAGTAATCGCTAAGCAAAGAGTAGTCGGTATACAAAGCACAAGGTCAAAACACGGGAGATCAATACAGCAGGGAATTAAGGAACTAACACCAGGAACAGGGCACTCAGGGCAGGATGGCTAGAATCAGGAACAAAGAGCTAGCAACTAGTTAGTTTACAGGTGTGGCTTAAATGGCATGCTGAGAGACCATGTGACAGTCCAGGCCTCCTCCCTGTCTGTGGAGAGATCTCTAGACAGTCTGCCCTCTGCTGGTGGGCAGAGGAAAGTTCAGGTTGTAAATTCATGGAGGAGGCTGGTGACATCTGCTGGTGAAGCAAAGTTAGTTCATGCAGGAATTTACCAGCAGATGCAGATCGTAACAGATACTCTGTTATTATTGAACAAGTGGACATTCAATCTGAAAACACTAAAACCCAGAGGACTAAGCATAGATTTCAACTCAACTTAAATTGCTTTATAGATAATTCCTGAAATCATATGTTTTATGATGGCTGGATAGTGTAATGGTTTTAGTGGCTGGATAGTGTAATGGTTAAGGGCTCTGCCTCTGACATGGGAGACCAGGGTTTGAATCTTGACTCTGCCTGTTCAGTAAGCCAGCACCTATTCAGTAGGAGACCTTAGGCAAGTCTCCCTAACACTGCTACTGCCTATAGAGCGTGCCCTAGTGGCTGGAGCTCTGGCGCTTTGAGTCCGCCAGGAGCAAAGTGCGATATAAATGTTATTTGTCTTGTCTTTTATTGTGTACTCTTTCTATGTGTTTTGTGGTAAGAGTGCAATATATATTTGCACCGCTAGATGGTGTTTTAGTACATCCATAATTGTGACTATGCAGAGCAGGGGTCCCCAAACGTTTTGGGTCGAGGGCCGGGTCAACATACTTCAGACTGCTGGGGGGGCGAAGTATACATAAAATTATGTCTTTGCTGGCCAGACAGTGAAGCATACTTAGATGACAACCAGAAGTCCAATAGGACAGCCGTGTCGCCTGATGTGGAATTTGATTGTAAACCAGCAAATTACTGCTTTCTGGCATCCATGTGGATGGGTAGTGCCAGCACTACGATTCTATATGCAGAAAACCAATATTTAAAGATGTAGCTGACTGCATCTATAAGAGATACAATTTGTATGTGGGGGGCTGGTAAAAAAGCCTCAGGGGGTCACATTCAGCCCACGGGCTTTAGTTTGAGGACCACTGATGCAGAGTGTTTTAGAGTACAAATTTACCCACCTGGTACATTATAGCCTATCACTGCTGCTTATATCACTGTGACATCTGGCGGATTCCCTGCCTTTGTATAAGTCCTTGTGCCTCAATCTCCTCCGCAGTCTTCACCTTGTGTAGCGTGTCAACCAAGGAATTACAAAGTACATCGTCCCAGCACCTGGTTAAACCCAGGCCTTGATATGCGCAAGGTATAAGGACTGATAAGGTCCTTTTAGGAGCACCTACTTTGAATCTGGCTAAAATCTTTCTGTTATTACTTCTGTTATTACTACTATTAGTCAAATTTATTTTACTGATATGATTTCTATGTAAAATGAAAAGTGCAGAATTGTCATAGTTTATTTCTACTATTATACTTCTGTGTTTGTACATGTTATTTATTTTATACCGCAAAGCACATAGGACCCATTTTTAGAATCAACATCAAATATGTAGGCTGCTCAGTAGAGCCTCATGTCCCCAGAGGTGGGCCCTAGATTTTACCGCTGCCACGCAAACCATAACTGGAATGAAGGGGTTCATGTACAGAGTTCAGCCTACAGCCATTTGTCTTCTAACTAACCCCGCTAATGGGGAAATGTGTGTCCTATTCGCTTTTGAAGATGTGTTGTCATTTTTCTTAATCAGATTGTGTTTGTACAGTTTCCAACTATTTCTGAAGAAGAAATTCTTTAGATATTACTCACACATTAACTGGTTCAATTTTTAATACAGTTTCCAATGGGTTTGTTGATTTGGATTAATTTATCTATCATGTGATTTCTATGTAGTTTGTTATTTTTATTCATGTCCAACTTGCAATGTGGTTGATAATTTTTTTTAAACTGTAGTATAATAAATAGATCAATATGTTTTAATCACTATAAAGTAGGTAGGGAACCTATGGCTCGGGAGCCAGATGTGGCTCTTCTGGCTCACATACAATTCAGTAGCATTTGATTCACTAAGCTACACTGATCAAACAGCGCAGCTTAGTGTGGCAGCACACATGCAATTTTCAAAGTAGGCACACTCCTGCTGTAGCATGCACTACTAACTTACTCGCGCTACCCCAAAATGAACGGCTACTCAAATTGCTCCACTCTGGGCCCTGTCAGTTCCAGTGACTTTGTAGGTTGAAATCCCTGCACTTTGATTGGCCCAAGAGGCTGCCTGTCACTTGACCGGCAGCCTATTGGGCCAAAGTGCAAAGATCTCTCCTACGAACTGAATCAACCCCCAAGTCAGCTAGCTAATTGTACAAGCTGTTAGTCTGTATTTCTTCTGTCTGGCTCTTGGGGAAATTGCTGATGTTGCTGAAACCTAAGAGAAGCTGAAGACGTGTCTGACACTTCCGCTGCCCAGAATATCAACTGTATACACATCACCATGGCAACGGGGCAACTTGGCCCTCTGCTGTTCATGCACTGTCCCAGTTTGAAACATATTGCATGGCTCTCACAGAATTACATTTTAAATATATGTGGCGTTTATGGCTCTCTCAGCCAAAAAAGGTTTCTAATCCCTGCTCTACAGAAAGGTTAGCCCATCTCTTTTTTTTGCCCCTTCTTTATTCATTAGTTGGGCAATACTTTTAAACAAATGACTGTTATTTAAGGGCCTGCTCACATGGGCTTTGGGGGGTGGCACATTGAGGCCCTTTCACACTACGCCACCATCTTTGCATTGCGTTACTCTTTTTGCACGCAGGGTAATGCAACAGCAATGAAATTCTATGAGGCCTAGAACACTAACAGCGTTGCGTCGCATTGCGCTGGAAGTTTCCTAATTGCCACCAACCCGCAGCAAAGTCCACAGCACAGTACCATCGGACTTAGACAGTGACAGAATTTATGGAAGTCTATGGGTGATGCAGAAATTTGAAATACATTGGCAGCGACAGTGTGGCATGCATGCGCAGAACAATGAAAGGCGACGGGGAACCCGTGAATCCCAGTCATGTACTTCCTGTCCAGCAGGGAGTATGTCACTGGGTTGGGGGCATCTACGGCTGTGCAGGGGAGGCACTATGCATATGACACTTTCGGCACACTCTCCCGCAGGGTCATTTTAACCTATTTTTTGCTTTGGGCCTTAGCCGATGCTAAATGCCTTTCTGCAACCAAGTAGAAAAGCATTTGGTATCATTCCCCATCAGTTCCCATTGTCAAAACACACTGAGTCCCATGGTGGCACGGAACCGACATATGCAACCACCACAGAACATTAAATGCAGCATCCCAGGAATTTCAATTGACTGTGATGTTTGCACAATCGCCATCAAACAATGGTAAACACCCTCACATATCCTGGATTACCTGGATTAACAGGGACATGTGAGGGAGCGGGCTGTTGTGGTACCATATTTTCTGGTTGAACTTGATGGGCATATGTCTTTTTCAAATCAAAATAACAATGTAACCATGAATCTTCCCATTTATATCAATGAGGGAGCCCAAGTGAACAAAGCCTTAGGTGTGACCACTGTAAATGACATTTAAAAGCCCTGTTATTAAAGTGATGTGTTTTACTGATCACCACTAAAAATATACACACTCTGTTTCACTACAGTTCATTATGCACTGAAAAAATATTGAGAGTCTGAGGCCAGTATTCTCCCAATGTAAAGACCTGATCAATTTGTTGGCATCCCTCCATAAAATATAAAAATACCTTGAAAATGGCAAAAGTAATTGCCATCCATCATTGTATATTCTGCATTTCACAAACAACAAACTTTGCTTTACAGTTTTAAAGCAGATTTTTTATATAATCATTAGAATAAGTCACTTAGGTGACTTCTCTTCTCAGTGACAATGCCTCCAGCTGCGCTGAAGGTCCTTTCTGATAGGACGCTTGAGGCAGGGCAAGACAGAAGTTGGATGGCAAATTGGGACAGCTCTGGCCACAGGTCAAGCCTGTGCATCCATTAGTGCAAGGGTTCATCGCTGCTCACAGTGTCTACATACACACTTAAGGCCAGGTAGTCGGCTTCCTGTCGATCCAGGGGTTGGTGGAGTGTGAATCCGGAAGCGCTAAAGTGAGGCGTTGGACTAAAGAATGTCCGCATGTCCGACATCACCATGAGATCGCTGGAGCGTCCTGTCCTTGCCAGCGTGGACATGAGAGAAGGATTACTGGCAGTGGTACCTTTATTGCGTTGTGCTGTGACATCACCCTTTAACGCATTGTAAAGCATAGTTGCCAGCTTGTTCTGCAAGTGCTGCATCCTTTCTGCCTTCTGGTGAGTTGGTAACATGTCCCCCACTTTGTGCCTATACCGAGGGTATAGTAGCGTGGCCACCCAGTACAGCTCATTCCCCTTGAGTTTTTTTATACGGGGGTCCCTCAACAGGCTGGACAGCATGAAAGACGCCATCTGCACAAAGTTGGATGCAGACGTACTATCCATTTCCTCTTTCTATTCCTCAGTGATGTCAGGTTAGTCCTCCTCCTCCCCCAGCCACGAACAATACCATGGGAACCTTGAACAGCACAAGCCCCCTGCGACGCCTGCTGCGGTTTTTCTTCTGCCGCCGCCTCCTCCTCCTCCAAAGAAACACATTCCTCATCATCCGAGTCTGACTCCTCTTCCCCCTCTGTGCTGCCGCAGGTGATGGGGAAACACCTGGTTCTGCTGAAAATTGCTCCCACAACTGTTCCTCCCATAACTGTTCCTCTTCATGCTCCTCCACAGCTTGATCCACCTCTCTACGCACGGCACGCTCCAGGAAGTAAGTGTACGGGATTAAGTCGCTGATGGTGCCTTCACTGCAACTCACCAGGTTGGTCACCTCCTCAAACGGCCGCATGAGCCTGCATGCATTTCGCATGAGTGTCCAGTTGTTGGGCCAGAACATCCCCATCTCCCCAGAGTGTGTCCTTCTACTGAAATTGTAGAGGTACTGGGTGACAGCTTTCTCCTGTTCTAGCAGGCGAGAGAACATAAGGAGGGTTGAATTCCAGCGAGTTGGGCTATCGCAAATGAGGCGTCTCACCGGCAACTTGTTTCTCTGCTTAATCTCGGCAAAGTGTGTCATGGCCGTGTAAGACCGCCTGAAATGCCCACACAACTTCCTGGCCTGCTTCAGGACGTCCTCTAAGCCTAGGTACTTTAACACAAATCTTTGAATGACTAGATTCAGCACATGTGCAATGCAGGGTACATGTGTCAGCTTTCCCAAATTCAAAGCGGAAATTATATTGCTGCCATTGTCACACACCACGTTGCCAATCTCCAGCTGGTGCGGGGTCAGCCACTGATCCACCTGTTTGTTAAGAGCAGCCAGGAGAGCTGGTCCAGTGTGACTCTCCACTTTGAGGCAAGACACGTCTAAGATGGCGTGACACCGTCGTACCTGGCATGCAGCATAGGCCCTGGGGAGCTGAGGCTGTGTAGCTGGAGAGAAGATCGCAGCACCAGTAGAGGTGAACTGGCACTCAGCCAAGGAGGAGGAGGAGGATGACAGCGAAGAAGATGTAGCAGGAGGAGAGGAGGTGGCAGCAGGCTTGCCTGCAAGCCGTGGAGGTGTCACAAGTTGGTCCGCTGCACAGCCACGTACGCCCTGCTTGCCATCAGGCACCAGGTTGACCCAATGGGCTGTGTAAGTAATGTACCTGCCCTGACCGTGCTTGGCAGACCAGGCATCCGTGGTCAGGTGGACCCTTGACCCAACGCTGTGTGTCAGAGATGACACCACTTGCCTCTCAACTTCACGGTACAGTTTGGGTATCACCTTTTTAGAGAGATAATTGTGGCCTGGCATCTTCCACTGTGGTGTCCCAATGGCCACAAATTTACGGAAGGCCTCAGAGTCCACCAGCTGGTATGGTAACGAGCTAACAGTTCCGCCAAGCCAGCTGTCAGATGCCGTGCAAGTGGGTGACTGGCCGAAATTGGCTTCTTCCGCTCAAAGATTTCCTTTACAGACACCTGGCTGCTGTGGACAGAGGAGCAGGAACCTCTCAAGGTCAGAGGTGGAGTGGAGGAGGGTGGCTGTGAAGGTGCAAGGGGAAAAGCGGCTGAAGATGATGCACCTGAAGGAGGAATAGTAAAAGGAGGGTGGATTTTCTTTTGTTTGCTGCTTTTGCTCAGGTGCTCTTGGTGGCGATACATGGCGCCGGACACTGCCACCAGCTGTTTATGATGACGAGCTCCCCCTGCTTCTTTCAGGAACTCGTCTCCTCCTACTACTCTCTGACTCCCTCTCTGAACTGTGCCCTTGTTCATCCCCTCTATTGGGAACATATGTGGGATCCGTATCATCGTCATCATCATAATCATCCTGCCCAGCTTCGCTTGCCTCAGACACCTCCAAAACTGCACCAACAGCAGGTACTTCATCATCCCCCTCCGCACACGTTACGTCCATAGTGTCGCCTAACTCAGACATATGAGGTGGTGTAACTTGCTTAGCGCTTTCATCTGGTTGTAACAATAATGGCTGTGCATCAGTGATTCCTCCACCAAATAACTCCTGCGAACTGTCAAATGTAGCAGATGTGGTAGTTGGAGTAGCGCTGGTGGCTGCAGAAGATGAGGTGTTCTGTGTTAAATAGTCAACCACGTCCTGACAATCCTGGGAGTTGATGGGACCTGCCTTCTTCTGAGCACTGTACTTTGGTCCAGGGCCGCACGAAATCACATAACCACGACCTCGCACAGACCTGCCGAGTGGCCTTCCTCTGGGTCTGCCTCTACCTCTGCCTCTACCTGTTTTGTCCATATCGGGGGGGATGAAGTGAAAGGTATGCACTGACTTGAGTAATACAATGTGCAGCCACACAGGTGCAGTTAACAGGTATGCACGGAGTGGTATATCACACTGCGCGCACTCACATAGGTGGGTGGTGTCAGGGAAGAGCCATGAGAAAAGAGAACGCAATCGGTTTACTGCACCGATTGTCATTGCATTGCCAGATCTGGATTGTCTGTCTGTGGATACCAGGCAGACAAACCTGGGGTCACTCCTTCTCTCAGCAGAGAAATAGCATTAACTTCAGTGCAGGATGACTGTTGATTTGCTAATGAACTAGGAACAAACTCTTATGTCCAAGAGGCTAGTGTTTATTTTTAATTAACTGAGAACAAAGGTTCTGCACTCTGGCAGAACCTCAGATAGGTGTCAATTGCTTCCACCATTTGGTGAGCCCAGCAAAGGGAGCTTCCCTCACACCATGAGGCCTGACGGCCTGACTCCGTCAGCAGCAGAGAGAAGATGAATGCTGTATATGATTTTTTGCCTATTTACGGAATACCGTAAATAGGATAGTTATGAGAGTGGTATCATTGGGTTTGTAGTGTCTTGCTGAACTTTTTTGATACCAGTCTTGAAGGGCAGGGGGTATGCTACAACCAAGTTATTAAACTTCTCAGGAACTGGACCCTCTACCCTAATCAAGTCTAATGTCATAGGAATTATCATAATCTGAGGAATATTAATCTGTTATCAGCGCAACTGTGGCATTTATCGGTTTTGAATTACAGCGTTTTGTAAGTTTAAACCTAAATCTCTCTCCGAGGGACTTGAATTTTGATTGGTTTGTAATTTCTGGGGGCAGGCATTGCCACACCCCCGAACCAGCTTCATCAAAAGCACATTGCCAGCAGGCGGACCTCATTCCTCCAAATTCCATCTTCTTGGGAGCATGCTGCTGCTTTGAGGAACAGTGGCGGCCATCTTGTCTGAACTTTGGTCCTGAACTGAAACAAAGGAATTTTACGAGTTTTCCCAGAAAGGACATATTTCCACGAACTTTAACCTGCTGGGCGGTCTGGACGAGCTCAGCTCGTCCAGTACCGCCGGAGCCTGCCGCTCAGGCCCTGCTGGGCCGATTTGGCTCAAATAAAGTGCAGCACACGCAGCCGGCACTTTGCCAGCCGCGTGTGCTGCCTGATCGCCGCCGCTCTGCGGCGATCCGCCGCGAGCAGCGGCGAAAGAGGGTCCCCCCAGCCGCCTGAGCCCAGCGTAGCCGGAACAAAAAGTTCCGGCCAGCGCTAAGGGCTGGATCGGAGGCGGCTGACGTCAGGACGTCGGCTGACGTCGATGACGTCACTCCGCTCGTCGCTATGGCGACGATATAAGCAAAACAAGGAAGGCCGCTCATTGCGGCCTTCCTTGTTTATTCTGGGCGCCGGAGGCGATCGGAAGAACGCCTCCGGAGCGCCCTCTAGTGGGCTTTCATGCAGCCAACTTTCAGTTGGCTGCATGAAATAGTTTTTTTTTTATTCAAAAAAAACCCTCCCGCAGCCTGCCTGGCGATCTTAATAGAACGCCAGGCAGGTTAAGTATCCATATTTTTTTCCCTTTTATTTTTTTATACTGTGCTATTATTTGTCTCTATAATTGTTGATTTTAATGATTTTCTGTATATATTAATTATTTATATTGCATATTTAATAAACAACGCTAATGTCCTTTATTTGTTCAGCTACCCTATTATTCAGCCGCACAAACTGAACCCTGGTTTCTGAAGAGTCGCTACTATTGTTGATAGCTAGATAAAATAGAGTGTGTTTAACCGTTTTCTATTTGCAGGTCTAGAGTCAGTCAGTCAGTGGGTTCCTCTGTCCCATGGTAACAGAGGTGGTGGCAGTTATACCCTGAAATAGTGTGTAATTTGTATTACAGTAACTTACAGGCTCCCTTAGTCGGTCTGCTGCCAAAATCCCAGCAGTTTCTGCGCACCGATTGCGACCACAGATTGCATTGTCTGTGTGCTGAAATCGATTAGGAGGCATTGTGCGGTCCGGCTACTAGGGGCCCTGTGACAGGTGGGTGCACTGAAGTGAACAACAGGTAGTAGTAGGTATATGCAGTGATGGGTATTACAATGTGCACCTGTCACACACAGACAGGTACCGGACAGGCACAGTGACACTGCGTGCACTCACGTAGGTGGGTGGGTGCACAGTGAACAACAGGTAGGTATATGCAGTGGGTATTACAATGCGCACCTGTCACACACAGACAGGTAGCGGACAAGCACAGTGACACTGCGTGCGCTCAACTCACATAGGTAGGTGGGTGCACTGTGAACAAAAGGTAGATATATGCAGTAATGGGTATTACAATGTGCACCTGTCACACACAGACAGGTGGCGGACAAGCACAGTGACACTGCATGCGCTCAGCTCACGTAGGTAGGTGGGTGCACTGTGAACAACTGGTAGGTATATGCAGTAATGGGTATTACAATGTGCACCTGTCACACACAGACAGGTAGTGGACAGGCACAGTGACACTGCGTGCGCTCAACTCACATAGGTAGGTGGGTGCACTGGGAACAACTGGTAGGTATATGCAGTAATGGGTATTACAATGTGCACCTGTCACACACAGACAGGTAGTGGACAGGCACAGTGACACTGCGTGCGCTCAACTCACATAGGTAGGTGGGTGCACTGGGAACAACTGGTAGGTATATGCAGTAATGGGTATTACAATGTGCACCTGTCACACACAGACAGGTAGTGGGCAGGCACAGTGACACTGCGTGCTCTTAGCTCATGTAGGTAGGTGGGTGCACTGTGAACAGCAGGTAGGTATATGCAGTGATGGGTATTACAATGTGCCCCTGTCACACACACAGGTAGTCACTGAATGTGCTAAGCCTGGCAGTGGCACAGACAGTATGAATTATCAAGCCTGTCTATGCAACACAAGTGTCAGTGGGACACACAGAAAAAAAATAGATCACAAGACCAAGATTAGCTCTCAAAAGAGCTGTTCTGGGGTGCTATTTTAGCAATAAGAATCAGCAAGGAGCAAGCTAAGAAGCCTACAAAAGCCTAACTAATCTTTCCCTATGAGTGTCTGCAGCAGCTGTCCCTTCTCTATTTACTGCAGGCACACGAGTGAGTAAAATGGCCGGCGCTGCCTGCCTTTTATAAGGGGGGGGGGAGTGGCTCCAGGAGGGAGTGTAGCCTGATTGGCTACAATGTGCCTGCTGACTGTGATGTAAAGGGTCAAAGTTGACCCTAATGATGCACTATGCGAATCGAACTTCCGGTAAAGTTTGCGGTTCTCCGCGATCGCGAACCCCCGGAAGTTCGCCTGGATCCGTTCGCCAGCGAACCGTTCGGGCCATCTCTACTCCTAGGTGATATTTTAACAACTTGTCGTAAAATGCATTCTAAGCCACCAGCAAGCAAGAAAATAATCAAAATAAATTTGCTAGTACATTTTCACCAACTCATTTTCACCAACTTGTGAGTATTTTTCAATTGTAAAATGCAGAAGAGCAAAGCATTTAAAGAGAAGAGGAAAATTATCACCTAAGAGATAACTCAGGTTAAAAAGTAAATTGCATATGGCTCTGTGTGAGAGAATGTTAGAAATATCAATTTGTCTCAATCTCCAATAGGTGTAGAAGTAATTAAACTCACAGGTCCTGCCCACTTTTCCTCTGTGAGTGGATCATCCTCAGCGCTGGAAATCTGGGCACTGCAAAGGCCGTAATCTATATTACAGCTATAGCGGCACTCAGACATTAATTTGGGGCGCCGTCAAAAGACTGAGCCCAACTTACTTTAAAAATTGTGCAATTTAAGGCAGTAGAAAATAATTTGTGCATCTTGAAAAGACAGTTGTCTGGATGCACATGACAAATATAAGAACCAATTTTTAGATCTTTTTATTAGTATCTCCTCCTAGATAGTTTTTTCCTCCTTTTCTTGCGTATATATATATATATATATATATATATATATATATATATATATATGCTTGATTCACAAACAGTTAGCACCCTGGTGAAAAGCCCCTTATCACACCTAAACTCAGTTTAGGCGTGATAAGTTTAGGCATGATGAGATTAGGCGTGATAAGTTTAAGCACCAACTGGGTTAGCACAGCTGGGTTAGCACAGCTGATCAAAAGTTTTGCGCTAGCAAAGTCTGGTGCACTTCGCATAGAGTGTAATGGTGCTGCGTTGCACGCGGGACTTTGCGCGCGATCTAAACTTATCTAAACTTATCACGCCTAAACTTATCACGCCTAAACTTATCACGCCTAAACTGGCTTTTCAGCAGCGTGATGCAATGGTTATCACACCTAAAGTCTTCTACTGGGTTAGCACCGCTTTGTGAATCGAGCCCTATATGTTTTATCTATGTTTTATCTATCTATATTATAATTTAGGGCTACTTATCTTTAATTTGAGCTGTTTAATAGTACTGATCTTGCCCTGTTCCTTGAATATTTCAGTTTTGCTTTGTTACTTTTTATTACACATTGTTTTTCATACATGAAAATATGTAATGTGAGTTCAATTACAAAGAGACAGGTTTGGTAACATTTCCCACTAAAGTTTAAGTTGATGCTTAAAGGGACACTGTAGGGGGGTCAGGGGAAAATGAGTTGAAGTTACCCAGGGCTTCTAATGGTCCCCCACAGACATTCTGTGCCCACGCAGCCACTCCCCAATGCTCCGGGCCCGCCTCCGGTTCACTTCTGGAATTTCAGACTCTAAAGTCTGAAAACCACTGCGCCTGCGTTGCCGTGTCCTTACTCCCGCTGATGGCACCAGGAGTGTACTGTGCAGGCCCAGTATGGTCTGTGCCTGCGCAGTGCGTTCCTGGTGACATCAGGGGAAGCGAGAACACGGCAACGCAGTCAGAAGTGAAACGGAGGCCGGGCCGGAGCATCGGTGAGTGGCTGCGCGGGCACAGGATGTCAGTGGGGGGCCATTAGAAGCCCCGGGTAACTTCAATTCATTTTCCCCCGACCCCGCTACAGTATCCCCTTAAGACGCGTTATCTCTCTGTATATTTTTATGTAAGAGACACAAATAAATCAAAAATTATCCTTCTGCAGTCTTTGTGATGCTTCTAAATTCAAAATGTATTTATAAAGGGCTTACTGTTAATGATGAAATACTCTGGAAGTTCTTCTTCTATCTGTGTAAGTGTAATCACTTCTTGGGTAATAATTAAATGTGGCTTTTGTCTCTAAGAGCATTAAACCTCATTTTAAAGGGAACTCTTGGTCCTGCTGACCTCTCTTTGGCTGCAGTAGTTTTTGGATCATAAACCCAGGGCCGGCCTTTGCCCTGACTCTGAGCGACCAGAACAATCACTCAGGGTGCAGCAATATTCTCCAGGGAACCGTCACTAAGCCTCGCTTCAAAATTAGCAAAAAACTCCAGCCCCAAATTGCCATGAAGCTCTCTGTCCAGCATGGGAAGTGATTATTTCCCAGCTGTGGCTTCTGGAGGAGGTGAGTTAAATCACCCCTCCACTGCCCTCACTCTCACCAGGTAAACTGGAGGGCTCTCTGGCTACCTACAAAGGGGAGGGCTCCTTGTCTACTTATATTAGGGGACTCTTTGGCTACCTATACTGGGCTGGGGGACTCGCTGGCTACCTATGCTGGAGGGCTCTCTGGCTACCTATAGGGTGGACTTTCTGGCTACTTATATGGGGGGGGGGTCTCTCTGACTACCTATACTAGAGGGCTTCAGGGCTACCTATGCTGGGAAGGATGGGGCTCTGGTACCTATACTGGGGGGGGGGGTGTTCTCTGACTACCTATACAGGGGCTCATTAGCTACCTATAATGGAGGAGGCTCTCTGGTTACCAAAACTGGTAAGCTCTCAGCATCCCTCTTTGTTCTCGCTCATTCAACAGCACCCTCAAACCAGCCCTCACTCTTTCCCCTCAGATCCTCAATAAAGTGCCCACACATGCATAGTAACTGTTGCCCTTAAAGATCATGCATCAATTGTTAGGACAACAGTTTGTGACACGAGTGCTTTACAGAAATTCTACCAGAGAAGCTTGTGCTGAGGGGAGGAGGGACAACATAGTATTAGCGCAGCTCTCATTATCAATGTAATGTGCCTGTTGCTATTGAAACACATGCTACTAGAATAAGTACCTGCAAAACTGCCTTTCCTTTGCAGGGGTGTATCTGGGTCATATAGCTCATATGGCAAACACTGAAATTGCGCTCCCTAAGACCCCCCAGATCACCCTTCCCCTCTAAAAATAGCATCCTTTATAGCATACTTGTGTTATGGTTGCTTGTGTGTTTTGACTCAGAATATTGCTGAGGTTACTTTTTTGGAGATGTCCTGTTTTCTAACACTAAGCAAAGTGTGCCATACATGCATATGTTAAGTAGCCATGTTCCCCAGATAACAGCATTAATCTGATCTGAGGTCTGAGTGACAGGGAGGCTTGGGGGCAGGCATGGCTGCACAGCACAGGGGCAAGCATAGCGCCCATGGGGCTGTGGCGCCTGTGGCACAAGCCATGCCTGCACCCCTCTAGATACGCCTCTGTTCCTTTGCAATGTTGATCCACGGGGGATTTAATAGCTTCCTTCCAGTTCTCTACAGTATGCTGAAGCAACAGCTGGGCAGTTGTTGGGTGGGGTAAGTACCAGTTGTTTTCACAAGGAAATTATTTGTTTTGTTAAGCTCGATACACACGCTCAACCAGCGTTGTAGAAGAACGAGTGATCAAAGACGGTATGTTGATTGGATTATTAGCAGAATCGAAAATAAGGACCCGAAAGTGCATAACTAGCCACATGTATGTAGTTTCAATTGAGCAATCATTTGTTATAGTTCAATATGAACAACTAACAGCACTTATCATCTACATGGATGAAGGACCATTGTCTTTTTTGTCTTTTACCATCTTTGGGACACCTTTCTTAGTGGACTTGTCGTTTCTTGTTTGTTTTGAGCAATGGCTGTTGAGTGTGCAGTCTTGTTTGACAAGGATTATCTCAGTGGGGAAAGCTATGTCTATAGCCTATTGGGAGATCTGATCACTTCTGCAATTTTCCTTTGGAGCACTGTTGTTGCAGCAGAAATATCTGTGAAAAATGATCAGTGGGTTTATCATGCACAGATGATAGTTGTTTGTGGAGTATGCTGAAGGAGGACACTCACTGTAATGAGTTTCTAATGTTGCTAATGTTCTACTTCTGCTGACCGAGGTCAGCTTTTTTCTCCCCCTTTTCTCCCCTTAGTGTTTGAAGAGAGAGGAGTTTGCAGAGATTAGTATGCTTCTTTTAGTTGCTTCATCATGCAGTGACTCACTGGCTGCCAGCTGTTTTTACTCTGCTTTATGCTGCAGTAGAAGTGGCGCTACTGACTGGCTGACTTGTTGGTGCTGGAAGTGCTGGAGGCGGGGGAGACTGCTGTTTTGGCTCAGTTGACGCCTTGGCTGTTCTTTCCCAATCTCTAGCTGGGGAAGAAGTCCATCACTTTCTATGGGCCTTCCTGGAGAAGTTTTCTCGCTACCAGCTCTTTTCCCGAAGTTGCACACAACTGGCTGCAATGCAAATTTGCAGTGTATTCAGGGAACAAGACACTACATGTTACGGATAAACTCCTTCATCAGGTGTCAAACAGCGACTGAATGCAATTACACAGATATATATACCTCCCCAGGTGCTCCACCCGAGTAACCACAAACTCCACCCACATACCAATTTAACCCTACACGTTCATAGTGTGCATACTATACAGTCCATAAAACCCCAACGGTCCTTTGGCACTCGTAATAGGCTACCACAAATATTATCAAACTGACCATTATTATTGGCACTTCCATCACAGACTACCGCAGAGTCACCTGTAGAACAAACATGTTGTTAAAATACAGTACAGATAAAATTCATTACAAAAAATATTTGGGAGGTAACCTCTCATTGACTCATTCATTCCTCTAGGAGATACCACATCTAATAGATGTATCCACTTTGCTTCTTTTTGTTTTAACAACTTCTCAAAATCACCTCCACCTTTTGGAAGACTGACAGCTTCCAGCACGCACCATCTTAACCCTCCTGGCGGTATGAAACATTCCGCCAGGAGGCAGCACAGCAGTTTTTTGTTTTTTTTTAAAATCATGTAGCGAGCCCAGGGCTCGCTACATGATAGCCGCTGCTCAGCGGCATCCCCCCGCCCGCTTCGATCAGGAAATCCCGTTCAAAGAATGGGATTTCCTGGAGGGCTTCCCCCGTCGCCATGGCGACGGGGCGGGATGACGTCACCGACGTCACCGACGTCAGCGACGTCGTGACGTCATTGGGAGTCCCGATCCACCCCTCGGCGCTGCCTGGCACTGATTGGCCAGGCAGCGCACGGGGTCTGGGGGGGGGGGGGCGCGCGCCGCAACGGATAGCGGCGATCGGGCGCGGGGCGGCGGCGATCAGTGTGCTGCCGCAGCTAGCAAACTGCTAGCTGCGTCCAGCAAAAAAAATTATGTAAATCGGCCCAGCAGGGCCTGAGCGGCACCCTCCGGCGGCTTACCCCGTGTCACACACGGGGTTACCGCTAAGGAGGTTAATTGAGCAGCATTGTGCCCTGCATCCTTGAAATGCCTAGCCACTGGCGTATCATGGTTCTTTTCCCTCTCTGCATGTTTAGAAATCGCCCTTTTGTGTTCTTGTATCCGGGTACGAACCTGTCTCATAGTTTCCCCTACATACATTGAGCCACATGGGCATTTTAACCCATACACCCATACAATAATGTCTTCCCTTTAGTTTATTCTAATCCTTTGTCCTGTATGTAGATGGCATATGGTGTCACCTTTAATTATACCATTGCACACATTGCAGTTGAGGCATGTTGCAGTTCCTGCTTTGCCCGTACTGGTCACGCTTTCTCCAGGAGTTGTATCTATATGTCTCACCTTATCCTGTATTGTTCTGCCTCTTCTGACAGAGAAAATGGGCTCATCCTGAAACAATGGCCCAAGTTCCCTGTCAGCACTCAGCAAGAGCCAAAACTTCCGCACCATCCTCTTGATCATGTGGGTGTTTTTACCTAAACCGATTACTAGAGGTGTGCCCTTGGACTTGACAACATTCTCCCTCCTAGCTAGCAAAGTGGACCTGTCTATGGAGCCCTGCCCACTTCCTCTTTGATCGTCTCAATTCTACGGGCACTATACCCCTTTTGTACAAGCTTGGTTTTAAGCTGTCTGCTGGCGTTTTCATATGTGTGAGAAAACGCGGAAAAGCCGCCGCGAGTACTCAGAGCAAGGCGGCTGATTCCACGTCCAACGCGGCAGGTTGCGCACATGGGTCTGCATCCACTGGCATGACGGAGCGCGATGAAACCGCCGCATGCCTTATGAACAAGGCGGCGGATTCCGCATCAGACGCGGATGTTTGCACGCATAGGCATAATTCTGACAGTACTGCTGAACGCGGAGGAACCGCCGCATGCTTGGACAGCGGTGCGGCTGGTTCCGCATCCAACACAGCAGAAACATTACACCACATGTCTGGTGTGGCTGGGACTGATAGTCCACACAGGTTCAGGAGGACGCACGCGCGGAGAGGCAGAGCCTTTATGACAGTCAGAAGGGCGTCAGCTGACCAAGCCGGTCAGCTGACAATTCCAGCAGTTTTCATTGGTCCAGCACTTAGGGGTGGCGCTGGAGAGCGCTGGGGTATATATACTGGGTGCTGGTCATTTCTCTGGTGTCTGGCGTTGCGATCACTACGTGGTAGCACTCAGACCTTCTGTCAGTATCTGTGGTATTATCTAGACCAGTTTCCAAGGTGTTGATGACCAAGGAGCTCACACCTTAGTCTAGGAATCCTGTTATTATCGGTGTTATTATCTAGATCAGTTTCCAAGGTGTTGATGACCAAGGAGCTCACACCTTAGTCTAGGAATCCTGTTACCATCTGTATTATTATCTAGACCAGTTCAGGGGTGTTGATGATCTAGGAGCTCACACCCAAGTCTAGGCATTGTTGATTATTTGTTATGACCTTCTGCTTTCCTGACCACTCTTCTGATCTCTGATTAGGTACTTCTCTATATCTGATACTCTGTTGCCAAACTCTGCTGGTCTTAGGATTCTGCATCTGTCTCCTGTCTCTGTACTTTATCTGTGTGTGTGAACGACCTGGCCTGTCCGACCTCGAGAACTATCTTCCCTGTTGGGAGATAGTTCACAGACCTGTCAGTGACACTTCACCATTGGTGTCACTCACTCTCTGGTCCTTCCTACTCTCAGCCTGGCTCCACCCCTTGGGGAACATCAGACCAGTGGAAGGAACCTGATCTCTAAGCAGTATCTCGTACTGCCTAGCGGTGCTCTCCTCAAAGTATTACGGTTGCACCAAACACTCATATTACTCAGGTGTCCAGAGGTTAGAGATATATCTGATTATCGGTGATACTGCAGATCATCAATAATCGGGTATATATCTGCATTCTCGGTGATACTGCAGATCACCGGTAATCAGATCCTCTCTGTGTTACACCGATCGTTACAATATGCCTGATCCTCAGTACAAATTCGTCTGGCCCTGAGGAACTGCCCCCTTGGAATGGCTTTAACTACATGGCTGGTGTGATAACTGTCAGAACGCAATAAAGATCAGTGAGTTTACGAAACAACTGGGTAACAAACCG
The DNA here is from genome assembly GCF_040937935.1 of Hyperolius riggenbachi. Classification (NCBI taxonomy): domain Eukaryota; kingdom Metazoa; phylum Chordata; class Amphibia; order Anura; family Hyperoliidae; genus Hyperolius; species Hyperolius riggenbachi. The sequence continues at coordinate 100,473,830 of NC_090653.1, read as the reverse complement.
ATGCTCACTGCGCTTGATAGTGACATCGAGAAAATTCACTTTTTCTTTGGACAGCTCACATCAAAATTTGATGGTAGAATGGGCCTTATTTGCCTGTTCAACCATTTTCAAGAGCAATTCCTCAGGGCCATCCCACAACAACAGCACATCATCAACAAATCGGAGATAGTGAAATTAATGTCCTCTGTATCTCGGGTTGTTCAAAAACAGAGTCCTCTCTAGCGACTCAACAAACATATTAGCAATAGATGGAGCAGCAGGTGACCGCATACTGGCTCCTTGCCGCTGGATATAAATATCCTTGTGGAACCTAAAATAGTTTGATTTAAGTATCAGTTCTAGGCTGTCCAGCAGAAAATACACCAGGCCGTTCGATAAACTTGTTTCCAATAATTGGTCCTCAATGACCGTAATGGCCTCATCTTGCGATATTGCTGTGAACAGGCTCTGTATATCCAGACTACAGAAAATGATGTCCTCAGGTATATCCTGCACTGCCTCAAGTCTATTCAATAGATCTGTTGCATCTTTGAGACAGTGCTGAAAAGTTGCCACAATGTCCTGAAGATACCTGTCCAAGAAACCGTCCAGTGAATACAAGGCTAAACCCCTTGTATCCTGCCATTATCCTGCCAGGAACTGCCATTATTACGCTATTCAGGCAGCCTTTGTTATGTTAATCAGTAGTACCCATTTAGGTGTTAAAATTACTATTCACCCAGGGGTCGAGTGGGGCGTAGTCGCGGGTGGAGGACGTCCACTTACTATTTCCAGAGAGTGGACGCCGTCCACCCTGCCATGTTCGGAGGGGAGCAGCGCAGTGGAAGGAGAGCTGTGAGCAGCGGTGGAGAAGGGGGGCCTTCCCCCCCCCCCCTTCCCTCACCTTGGGGCTCTCCATCCCTCGCTCTCCCCTCCAGAAAGTAACGTGCGGGCAGCCGGCAGCGGGCGGGACTTACCTCTCCTCGTTCCGGCGCCGGATCTGCGTGCCGCTGCTCTGGTCTGGACCAGACCAGACTTGTGGCAGTGGAATGCTCGCGCCGGAACGAGGAGAGGTAAGTCCCGCCCGCTGCCGGCTGCCTGCACATTACTTCTGGAGGGGAGAGCGAGGGATGGAGAGCCTTAAGGTGAGGGAAGGGGGGGAGATGGCCCCCTTCTCCACCGCTGCTTACAGCTGTCTTTCCACTGCGCTGCTCCTCTCATGCTGGGGGGGACACCTGACTACCTATTCTGGGCACATATACCTCTGGCTACATATATACTGGCCACATATACCCCCTGACTACATATACTGGGCACATAAACCCCCTGACTACATATACTGGGCACATTTACCCCCTGACTACATATACTGGGCACATATACCCCTGGCTAGATATACTGGCACATATACCCCTGGCTACATATACTGGGCATATATACCCCTGGCTAAATATACTGGGCACATATACTCCTGGATACATATACTGGGCACATATACCCCTGGCTACATATACTGGGCACGTATACCCCTGGCTACATATACTGGGCACGTATACCCCTGGCTACATATACTGGGGACATATACCCCTGGCTACATATACTAGGCACATATACCTCTGGCTACATATACTGGGGACTACTATACTCATGGCTACTTATACTGGGGACACCTATAGACCTGGCTACCTATGCTGGGGGTACCTATTTTGAGGGAACTGCTGTCAGATTATCTGCATTTTTGTGGAACCGCTGTTATGTATTTTGGGGAACAGCTGCCAGATTATGTGTATGTTAGGGGAACGTCTGCTGCCAGATTACGCATATTTTGGGGAACTGCTGCCAGATTGTGTATGTTTGGGGGACCACTGCTGCCAGATTATATGTATTTTGGGTTTTACGTGTATTTTGATCCGCTGCCAGGTTTCGCGTATTTTGGGGAACTGCTTCCAAATTATGTGTATGTTGGGGGAACAATCCACAGTAGAGTCGGCACCACCAATATGTATTAAAGCTCTTTTATTTCTACTTTATGAAGAAATAAAAGAGCTTTAATACATATTGGTGGTGCCGACTCTACTGTGGATTGCTAATTGGAGTACTGGAGTGCGGAGTACTGAGAGTCTGGGCACACCAAGTTTTCAATTCCTGAGTGCTTGCTTCACACTGGAAACATATGTTGGGGGAACTGCTGCTGCCACATTATCTATTTTAGGGGAACCACTGCCATATTATCTATATTTTGGAGGAACTTCTATCAGATTATGTGTCTTTTTGGTGAAATGCTGTCAGATTACATCTATTTTGGGGGGATACACTACGGCAGAGCTCAAACTTCCCCGGCAGACCTTTTACATCACTGCTAAGGTCATGTACATTTGGCCCCACCCATGACCACGCCCACATTATGCTTGACCACGCCCATTTTGGGGGTTTTCCAGGTGAGTCCACTCACCTCTTTTCCCAGGACTAGACCCCTGCATTCACCCATGTCTTAATGGAGATAACAGTTGTGTATAAGAATTGCAGTCTGCTAAGAATAGCTCCTTTGTATCCCCTCCAGCAGCTGACACCCCAAGCCTCTGCCTGGGCTGTCTATGTCTAAAAACTGCACTGGATACATATATACGTATAGTGCACTTTGAAAATATGACTAGATGGTGGATTCACTGTATCCTGCATAAGTGGGAGACACAATTAATTTACCTGACTGTCATTGCCCCCAGGACGGATCAGATAGTAGTTGATCCAAGGGATCAAACAAACTCGATTATAAGCTAGGATTCATACATACCAGATCAGATCGCAGATCGACCAAGGGCAGAGGCATAGCTATCGGTGGGCAAGGAGGGACACATGTCCCCGGGCGCAGCTCTGTAAGGGGGCACAGAGCATGGCCACCGCACCTTTAAGTGAGTGAGAGGTGGCTCGCTGCAGCCTGAAGTGCCCTTGCCTCTCTCCCTCCCTCTGCAAAAGAGTGCAGAAAAGTTAACAGCAGCAGAACCAGGGGGCACACCTGGCTAACCATAGGGGGTACATCTGGCTATCTAAACATGGGAAGGAAGGCACGTCTGGCTATACAAAAGGGGGCATATTTGGCTATCTAAATGAGGGAAGGAGGGAACACCTGGCTATCTAAACAGCATTTGTACATTTGGCTCCACCCATGACCACACCCATATTCTGTTCATGCCATGCCCAATTTGTCCAGAGGAGGGTGCAAAAACTGTTTTTGTCTCTGGGCGCCGAAAACAACAAATTTGGTGTTTATAGCATGTAAGAGGGCTTTGCTATTAACCGATAAATTCGGCGGGTCTTCAGGTAATAATCACAGCCGTGATCACGGCTAAATCTGTGATCATGAGCCGGATTTGGATCACGATCACAAGTGCATTTGGAACTGAATCCGTGATCGAGAAGTGATCACGAATTCGGAATTTCGACCTCATGATCAGGAAAAACAGCTCGTGATCAGGGGTTACCCATAATCACAAGGCCATGGAGAGCAACACTGTTTTACAGTTGGAATTTCCTATCAGTGAGGGTCACACTGTAGTCACTTCCTGTCTAAGTCAGGACTGAGTCAGCCACTTACATACCTGATATTTAACTCTTTCAAGCAGAGAAAGAAAAAAAGGAATAACATCGTTATGTGCTAGGCACTGTACATACCCATGTCTATCTCATCATGTCACATGTCACCTCGGGTATCCTTTAACATATGTAGCAATAGCATGTATGGGGGCTTTACTATTCACAGCCAAAGTTGGCACAAAAATATGCGTAAATTATGTGGAAATTCATGAATAATTAGGAATGTTTACAATAGCATACAAAATTAATTACACTTTTCCCTGAAATTTTTCATTACGATGTGTAATTGTGAATTACGATGCGTAATTACGCATAGGCATAATATCTGCTCATTCACTGATAGGTATCTCAGACTGGAGTACTGTGAAGTCACAACTAGATTGGGACAACTTGCCTCCTGCCTCGGTACCCAACACAGAACCTCAATGGCAAGTAGCCAGCATATGGGCATACGTAGACCAGGGCAACAGGGGTGGCTGTCTGTAGTCCAGGAAACCACAACCTCTGTGGGGGTAAGCAATGGTGCAGGGTTGTGGTAAGTACCAATTACTGACACTACAGTTTTCAAGCCCTGCATGTTGGGGCACTGCATGTTGATCGATACCCTGCTACATTATTATTATTATTATTATTATTTTGCTAAACAAATTATATAAAAAAACATCCAAAAAGACCATGGCCTTGTTTTGTCCCCTAGTAATACTATTCCCATGCATATGTAGATAGGTCCTGAGGATGGAAAATATGGGGGAATCTCGAAGTTCACTTTATCAATATAGGCCAACAGGAATGTTTGGAGAATTATTCATTTATTTGAACTTTTCCAATATATTCTCATATGAGTAAAATATGAAACTGGCAGGAAATTCAAATGAGCCCCCAAAGGGGGAAAAATATATGGTACACAGCAGGCTGCAATCTTAAAGAAAATACAAAAACAGAAGAAGAAATAAGACTAGATATACAGAAGTAGGCAGAAAAAAATCTTAACATGTACAAGAGATTTAGAGAAAAAAAATTGGTGTACAGAAGAAAATAACAAGAAGAAATAGACAAAAGAGAAAAGGACACAGTTCAGAAGTATAAAGTAAAGTACAGAGGAAAGGCTATTTATTTAAAGGACCACTAATGTTAACATTTAAAATACAGGTAAACACATACAAATGAGAAGTACGTTTCTTCCTGAGTAAAATAAACCATAAATTACTTTCTTCCTATGCTGCCTTCACTTACAGTAGGTAGTAGAAATCTGACAGTACTGACAGGCTTTGGACTAGTCCATCTCCTAATGGGGTATTCTCAGCATGGCCTTTATTATTTATAAAGACACTCTCTGCAATAGATTTATACAAATATGCTGCCCAGCCTCCCTGATCACTGTACACTTTTTTTGGCTGTTGGACGGAGCAACTGCCATTTACTAAGTGCTTTTGAAAATAAAGAAAACCCTGAGAAACCCCCATGAGGGCATGGGCTAGTCCAAAACCCGTAGGTTCTGTCAGATTTCTAGTACCTGCTGTAAGCAACAGCAGCATAGGAAAAAGTAATTTATGGCTCATTTTACTATGGACGAAACGTACTTCTCATTTGTATGTGTTTACATGTAGTTTAAATTTTAGCATTTTTGCGATAGTGGTCTTTTAATTTCTTTTAATAACTGAAACAAAATGTAAGGAAACGCGGAAAGGCCGCTGTCTCTCGAGGTGAGGCGGCCGTTTCCGCGTCCAGCATGGCGTCACAACGCGGAAAAAACGCCGCATGCCGCATAGGCAGTGCGGCGGAATCCGCATCAGAGGCGGCCCCCGCACTAGATACATTGCATGACAGTACTGGTGTGGCTGGGACTGATAGTCCACCAAGATTCAGACTTACACGCGCGCGAGCACAGAGGCAGAGTTTAAATAGCAGTTAGAAGGGAGTCGGCTGACCAGCTGGGTCAGCTGACAAATTCCACTGCTCTCATTGGACCAGCAATTAGGGAGGTCCTGGAAAGGTCCTAGAGTATATATACTGCTGGTTGTTCACTTGCTCTTTGTCTGGCGTGCGATCACATATGTGGGAGCACCCAGATCCGTAGTTAGATCCGTTAGTGTGCCGGGACCAGCTGGAGCTGTAATCCTACACTAAGCTAGATTCTGTTGATAACTAAAGTACTAGTTTGATTGTGATTATCTGTTATGACTTTTGCCTGCCTTGACTATCCTCCTGAACTCTGATCTTGTACTTCGATATTTCTGATACTCTGTTGCCGAACCCCGGCTCGGTCCTTGACTCTGCTTCTGCCTCCTGACTTTGTATCCCCGATATATCTGATACCCCGTTGCTGAACCCTGCCTGTACTTTGACTCCGTCTTTGCCTCCTGATCTTGTACTTTATCTGTCCGTGTGTGTACGACCTGGCTTGTCCGACCTCGAGAACCGACCTTACCGTTAGAGGCGGTTCCTCGCTCTGTTAGCGACCCTTCCTCCTGAGGGTTACTTTCAGACTATCCTTCCTACTGTCAGTCTGACTCCTCCCGTCTTGGAGAGCTCAGGTCTGCGGAAGGAATCTGTGCAGTACTCCTTGCTGCACTGAGGCCTAGTCCTCAAAGTGTTACTGTTACACCAAACACTACACTCTACTCAGGTGAACAGAGGTTAGCTAGTATATCGGATTATCAGTGATACTGCAGATCACGTATAATCTGGTATACATCTGTATTCCCAGTGATTCTGCAGATCACTGGTAATCAGATCCTCTCTGTGCTTCACCGATCGTTACAGAACGCCAGACCAAAAAATGCAAATGGACGCACACACTGACCGTCTGGGCGCACTTGCCACTTCGGTGGAAAACATCAACCAAGTGCTGGGTAGCCACAAGACTATGATTGATGTCTTATCAGGCTCTGTGCGAACTCTCCAGACGTCAGTTGATTCAGTGCGATCCCCTCCTAGTGCTGACATACGTATGCCCGTACCAGATAAATTTTCCGGCCACAAGTCTGACTTCCGGAATTTTAAGAGTAGAGTGTTATCGTACTTCGAGTTGAGACCCCGATCCTCGGGGACTGAGACCCAACGGGTCACCTTTATTAAAACTTTGCTGACTGGTGACTCCCAGTCATGGGCATACAACCTGCCTCCTACCGATACTGCTCTGACCTCGGTAGAGGAATTCTTTAAGTCCATGGCCGTAATTTACGACAACCCTGACCTTGTGGCAACCTCTGAGCGGAAGCTCAAACTTTTGCGGCAAGACGGGGGTTCAGTCGAGGATTACGCGGCAGAATTTCGCAGATGGTCAGTCACGGCTAGATTTGATAATTTTGCCCTCATGGATTACTTCTTGTCTGGGTTATCGGAGGAGGTCTCCGATTTAATGCTAACCTTGCCCGAGCCCAGGACAGTCGATAAGGCCATCACATCGGCCATTCGAGTCGACCGTCGATTACGCCATCAGAGGCAGATTCGGGGCAGTCACCGTGCCAGGGTAACATCATATGCGGCACCCTCCGCTGCACCCTTAGTAACACCATCTCCATCTGTCTCATCTCCTCCGGCCTTGCCTCCACCCGAACCAATGCAGATTGGTTGTTCGAAATTGACCCAGGTGGAGCGAAGGCGGAGAATGGCGGATCAACTGCCCGAACAAGTCGGGAAACGAATTTGCCTAGGAGTAGTGGGGGGTGACACCCTAGGCACGCCACTTGCACCCCTTAAAGAAAAGAAATTGCTTCTCCCTTGTACAGTTACATGGGAGAAGAAATCTGTGGCTACTGAGGCTTTCATTGACTCAGGCTCAGTGGCCAATTTTATGAACTTTGAGTTTGCTCAGGAGTTGGGTATTCCGCTCACTCCTGTGACACCCCCCATTCAGGTCACGGCAGTAGACGATTCCCCTCTGCAACGGGATCGTCCCCTGTCACAGACTCCACAGTTGAAGGTCACGATAGGGGTACTGCATGGGGAACAATTACAGTTTTTCGTTTTACATATGTCAACCTCCACTATTATCCTAGGCATGCCTTGGTTACAAGCCCACTCTCCACAAATCGACTGGGCTACGGGCCAGGTAACCAGATGGTCCGATCATTGTCATCAGCAGTGTCTGGGGAAGGTGACATTGGGTCAGACCAAGGTTTACGTGGAGGTTGTTCCCGAGGTATATTCCGATTTTTCTGATGTTTTCTGTCCCAAGTCTGCTGATCAATTACCTCCTCATCGCCCGTTCGATTGCCCCATTGATCTCCGTGCTGGTTGTATGCCCCCTAGGGGTCACCTGTATAACTTGTCCGGTCCCGAGAAGTTGGCTATGCAGGAATACATTCGTGACAACTTGGCCAAGGGGTTTATTCGGCCCTCTCGGTCACCTGCTGGGGCCGGCTTCTTTTTCGTTAAGAAGAAAGACGGGGGTCTTCGACCTTGTATCGATTACCGAGGTCTCAATAAAATCACGGTGAAGAATCGCTATCCGTTACCATTGATAGACGACTTATTCACGCAGGTCACTACTGCTAAGATCTTTTCTAAGTTAGATCTGAGGGGGGCATACAACCTAATCCGCATTAGAAGGGGCGATGAATGGAAGACGGCCTTTAACACACCCGACGGGCATTACGAGTACTTAGTGATGCCCTTCGGGTTGTGCAATGCGCCAGCCGTCTTCCAGGAACTAATCAATGAGGTATTCCGGGAGGTATTGGGTAAATTCGTACTGGTATACCTCGATGATATACTAATTTACTCCAATAACCTCTCCGAACACAGGGTCCACGTGAAATTTGTCCTACACAAATTAAGACAGAATAGGCTCTACGCTAAGGTGGAAAAGTGTATATTTGAAGTGACCACGGTCACGTTTCTGGGATACGTAATTTCCACCTCGGGCCTCTCAATGGATCCTGCCAAGGTCACAGCCGTGTTGGAGTGGCCACAGCCAGTGGGGTTGAAGGCCCTGCAGAGATTTTTAGGGTTCGCAAACTATTACAGGAGGTTCATTAAGGGATACTCCACGTTAGTCGCCCCCCTTACCAGTCTCACGAAAAAAGGGGCGGATACCAACCACTGGTCTCCTGAAGCCGTGGCGGCATTTGCTCTATTGAAAAAATTATTTTGCTCAGCACCAATTTTGAGGCATGTTGACACGTCCTTTCCCTTCATTGTGGAGGTTGATGCCTCAGAAGTTGGGGTGGGGGCGGTGCTGTCTCAACGGTCTGGGTTTGCAGGGCAGATTACACCCATGTGCTTATTTTTCCCGCAGGTTTTCACCTGCAGAAAAAAATTATGATATAGGCAACCGGGAACTTCTGGCTATTAAGTTGGCATTTGAGGAGTGGCACCACTGGTTTGGGGTCGGGCAGAGCACACGATCACTGTTTACACTGACCACAAGAACTTGGAATACATCGAGGGGGCTAAGAGGCTGAGTCCCCGTCAGGCCCGGTGGTCCTTATTTTTTACGAGATTCAGGTTCATAATCACGTACACTCCAGGCAGCAAAAACGTCAAGGCAGATGCCCTCTCCAGGTGTTTTGAACCAGAGACAGCACAGCCCTCCGCTCCTGAGTCCATCATCCCGCAGAAACTAGTGTTAGCCGCCACGGAGACTTGGGAGGATTGGACAGAGATTTTAGGTCCCTTTCAGCGGGATGTTCCTGAGGGGAAACCCAAAGGGGTCTTGTTTATCCCACTGCCATTCCGGTTACAAGTTCTGCAACTCTTTCACACCCACAAGAATGCTGGTCATCCTGGAGTGGCCAGAACGCAGGATCTGATTGCCAGGTGTGCTTGGTGGCCTTCCTTGGCAACAGATTGCAAGGAGTTTGTTAAGGAGTGTGCGGTATGTGCCAGGAGTAAACCCTCCCGGCTGGCACCTGTAGGAAGGTTGCAGCCTTTGCCCACCCCGAGTGAGCCATGGACCCACCTGTCCATGGACTTTGTGGGGGAATTGCCCAGGTCTGAAGGCATGTCTGTTATTTGGGTGGTAGTCGACCGGTTTAGCAAGATGGCCCATTTTGTGCCCCTGAAAGGACTCCCCTCGGCTCAAGAATTAGCCGAATTGTTTATCATTCACGTCTTCCGGCTGCATGGCATTCCGGAAGACATTGTGTCTGATAGGGGAGTCCAGTTTGTGTCTGGATTCTGGAGAGCATTTTGTCACCAAATGGGCATGAAATTGTCGTTCTCGTCAGGCTACCACCCACAGACGAATGGGCAGACAGAACGCATTAACCAATCTCTGGAGCAATTCCTGAGATGTTATGTTGCAGAGGCACAAAGTGACTGGGTGAAATTTTTGCCCTTCGCGGAATTCGCCCAAAATAATTTAAAGAATTCCTCGTCTGGGTTTTCCCCATTCCAGATTGTAACAGGGAGGTCACCCAAATTCTCCCCTTTTCCAGTTGTCTCGTCCCCATTTCCTGCACTGGAGGATTGGCAGAGGTCACTCAGGGACAATTGGGGAATTGTTAAGGGGAATTTGCAGAAGGCGTTCCAGAGTCAGAAGGGTCAAGCAGATAAGAGACGGTCCGTGGAATGGAAGTTTCAGCCAGGAGATCTAGTCTGGGTGTCCACACGTCACTTGACCCTGAAGCAGCCATCTGCCAAACTGGGTCCCAGGTTTGTGGGCCCATTTTCCGTGACTAAAAAGATTAACAATGTTACGTATACCATTGACCTTCCCACCAGCATGCGGGGGGTGAAGTCCTTCCACGTGTCCCTTCTTAAACCTGCAGTCCAGGTGGGTCCTATTCCTCCTCCTCCCGTGTTGGTAGATACCCAACCCGAATATGAAGTGGAAAAAATATTAGATGCTCGCAAGGTACAAAACTCGGTACAGTACCTCGTACATTGGAAAGGGTATGGCATCGAGGAGAGGCAATGGGTACCTGGGAACCGTATGCATGCAGATGAGTTGGTGAGGGAGTTTCATGCCTTACACCCCGAGAAACCTGGTGGGAGTTGTCCGGAGTCCACTCCTCGGGGGGGGGTTACTGTAAGGAAACACGGAAAGGCCGCTGTCTCTCGAGGTGAGGCGGCCGTTTCCGCGTCCAGCATGGCGTCACAACGCGGAAAAAACGCCGCATGCCGCATAGGCAGTGCGGCGGAATCCGCATCAGAGGCGGCCCCCGCACTAGATACATTGCATGACAGTACTGGTGTGGCTGGGACTGATAGTCCACCAAGATTCAGACTTACACGCGCGCGAGCACAGAGGCAGAGTTTAAATAGCAGTTAGAAGGGAGTCGGCTGACCAGCTGGGTCAGCTGACAAATTCCACTGCTCTCATTGGACCAGCAATTAGGGAGGTCCTGGAAAGGTCCTAGAGTATATATACTGCTGGTTGTTCACTTGCTCTTTGTCTGGCGTGCGATCACATATGTGGGAGCACCCAGATCCGTAGTCAGATCCGCAAGTGTGCCGGGACCAGCTGGAGCTGTAATCCTACACTTAGCTAGATTCTGTTGATAACTAAAGTACTAGTTTGATTGTGATTATCTGTTATGACTTTTGCCTGCCTTGACTATCCTCCTGAACTCTGATCTTGTACTTCGATATTTCTGATACTCTGTTGCCGAACCCCGGCTCGGTCCTTGACTCTGCTTCTGCCTCCTGACTTTGTACCCCGATATATCTGATACCCCGTTGCTGAACCCTGCCTGTACTTTGACTCCGTCTTTGCCTCCTGATCTTGTACTTTATCTGTCCGTGTGTGTACGACCTGGCTTGTCCGACCTCGAGAACCGACCTTACCGTTAGAGGCGGTTCTTCGCTCTGTTAGCGACCCTTCCTCCTGAGGGTCACTTTCAGACTATCCTTCCTACTGTCAGTCTGACTCCTCCCGTCTTGGAGAGCTCAGGTCTGCGGAAGGAATCTGTGCAGTACTCCTTGCTGCACTGAGGCCTAGTCCTCAAAGTGTTACTGTTACACCAAACACTACACTCTACTCAGGTGAACAGAGGTTAGCTAGTATATCGGATTATCAGTGATACTGCAGATCACGTATAATCTGGTATACATCTGTATTCCCAGTGATTCTGCAGATCACTGGTAATCAGATCCTCTCTGTGCTTCACCGATCGTTACACAAAAATATTTTTTTACTTTAATGAATATCTGGAAATATGCCTGCAGTAGGGGACTAGTTCCCTGAAAGCTTGCATACTTTAACAGTGTCTGTTAGCCATTAAAAGGTATTACTTTTACAAAATGTGTTTTTTTCTATCAAATAAATGAAACAATAATCTGCTATTACCGGGGGGAAGGGGGGAATGGTACTTTTCAGAGGGCACTGTTATACAGAATCCAACCAAGAAAAAGTAAATACATTCAACGCACTTTTTAACCAATATATACAGATATATATATCTATATATATTGTCAATAGGAGACCGCAGGTACATATTTGGCAGGTTACATGCACTGTACACTGTTAATGACAAGGAAAGTGAACGTCTTAATCTATGCATGAAGATTTTACTGGCAATGTGTACATAAAACCAATTTCTGACACAAGGACCTATCTACTGGTGGTTGGTTTCTCACAATAACCAGACAACAGAATCCCATTAGGTGAACCACAGAAGGACTAGACGTGTTTGCACACAGAGTTCATATTAACAGTCACCAGAAAATAATTTATCAGTTTCAGTCACATAAACATAGCCACATGTTCATAGTGTAGTACTAAAATGCACAAGAAAGAGAGACCATCTTGTATGTAAAGGGGATAAACAATGGCTCCTTGTGATAATGCCAGCATCCTGCCCAATGAGAATAAGCTTGGGATGTGGGGTTTTGATTTATGAGATGACTGACAGCTGGATAGTGTACTGGTAAGGCTGTTGCCTTTGAAGTTGGATTTGAGCCTTTGACCAGGGTTTGAATCCTGACTCAAGCAAGTACATAAACAAGCAAGGAGTCTTTGTACTCTGCAGATGGTGGAGTAGCGAGCAGCACCCTGACCATTACTATAGTTACACCACTTACTTTCAGACTGTGACATATATGTTAAATCCTAATAAAACATTTGGCCCGCGACTAAAACCATATTTTAGATTTTGGCCCCTTACGTGGTTGACACCCCTGATCTTGAGGACAGTGGATGGGGACATCAGGGGAGGAAACATAAGATGTCAGAACCTGTTTTTTTTCCATTATTTTGTCACAGCCGGATATGTATAGCTACTCTTGTTTGTGTTCACTGGTGGGTTAGCTCCTGTGTACAGGCCCTTGTCTGGAAGTCATCATAGCATGGTGGGTTCTACACGGAGGTGTGGTCATCAAGCATAGACGCTTCAGGACTGAGGACATCTGCTCTCTAGAGATGGCTCGAACCTCAGATTTTGGGTTCGCGACCTCGGCGAACCGCAATAGACTTCAATGGGCAGGCGAACTTGAATAACTACGAACACTGTTCCTGGCCACAAAGTGATGGAAAATATGCTTCAAGGGGTCTAACACCTGGAGGGGGGCATGGCGGAGTGGAATACACGCCAAATGTTCCGGGTAAAATTACGGATTTGACGCAGAGCAGGATTATAATCCCTAAAGGGCAGAAATCACATTGTGTTGCTAAATTGGAGGCATAAAGTGCTTGAAAACATCTTGCGTGTGTAGACATGGATCAGCAGGTAGTGCAAGTAGTGTACTGTTTCACACTGACAGACAGACCAAACTCACTGTGTAACACACCGCAAACAGCTGTTTGTGTAGTGATGGCCATGCTGGACTGGTGCACACGCTGGATAGAGTGCAGGCGATGGCGGTTTTCAAGCCCATCTGGTCGGGCTGAGGTAGCTCAATGACAGAACAGCAGTGACTGTCCAGCTGATTGAATTTGGTCTGTCCACAATGAGGCAGCTTATTATCTTGGGTGTGCCCCCCAAAACACTCATATAGCCGGTCATTGCTTCATTGTGATACGCAAGCCCCTTCACCACGGCAAGGTAATGATCACAAAGCGGAATTGACACTTGTACATGCCTTTTGTTTTGTTCTTGCAGCCTCAGTCCAGCCAGAAAAATTAGGCAGGCATGTACACGCACCAGAAAAATTATTATTCTTTTTGTTAGCAAAATTCAGGAATCCACCTGGAGTCCTGGACCCTGTTGGTGGTGGCGGAGAAGGCAGTCAAGCGGCCTGCAGGCAGAGATGCTGTGTGGGGACTGACTTAGGCCTCAATTCACGGAGCATTATCAAACGTTTATCAAACACTTTGTCAAACGTTTGATAATTTACCTCATGGGTAAAATCTCATTTTAAATTCACTAAGGTGTTATATATTTATCGAATGTTTTACCGATAAAACGTTCAACAAATATATAACACCTTAGTGAGATTTTTACCCATGAGGTAAATTATCAAACGTTTGATAAAGTGTTTGATAAACGTTTGATAATGCTCCATGAATTGAGGCCTTAGTCTTCGGGCAGGCAGTCACACAGCGTGCAGGCAGAGATGCTGTGTGTGGGGACTGACTTAGTCTTGGGGCAGGCAGCAGCGGCCAGCAGGCAGGCAGGCAGAGATGCTGTGTGGGGACTGACTTAGTCTTGGGGCAGGCAGCAGCGGCCGGCAGGCAGGCAGAGATGCTGTGTGGGGACTGACTTAGTCTTCGGGCAGGCAGTCACACAGCGTGCAGGCAGAGATTCTGTGTGTGGAGACTGACTTAGTCTTCGGGCAGGCAGTAGCCCTCCGGGATTCATGCCTCATTCATTTTAATAAAGGTGAGGTACTGAACACTTTTTTTGACCTAGGTGACTTCTCTTCTCACTGACAATGCCTCCTGCTGTGCTAAAGGTCCTTTCTAGGATACGTGAGGCAGGGCAAGCCAGAAGTTGGATGGCAAATTGTGACAGCTCTGGCCACAGGTCAAGCCTGCGCACCCAGTAGTCCAGTGGTTCATTGCTGCTCAGACTTTCGATGGTTCTTTCTCTACCATTGTTAAAACGTACATACATTTTTTAAAATTACTTTTATGCTGTCTGTGCAGTTCCTTCAACGAGAATCTGTTATGTAGGCAGTTTCGTTGCTAGCCCCAAAGATCAGTGGCACGTGCCCCGGATCTATTCTGGGGTGCCCTGGATGTTCCCCATGCAGTCAGCTGTGGTGTTCCAATGGTGGGCATGCTGGGAGCTGTGGTGCATCAATCAGGGTTATGCTGGGTGCTGTGGTGCCTCTATGTGGGAATACTAGGTGCTGTGGCGCCATTCTGGGTGCCGTGATACCTTTACGAGGACATGCAGGGAGCTGTGGTTCCTCAATGGGAGCCCCGTGGGAGCATGAGAGGAGGTCCACTAGTAGTGTTGGGCGAACATCTGGATGTTCGGGTTCGGTGTGGTTCGGCCGAACATGCCCCTGATGTTCGGCATGTTCGAGGCGAACCCCAAACCCAACCCGAACATGTCCCTTTGAGGCCCCTATAGGGTCCCAGCATAAAGGGAGAGCATGCCCCGAGCGCGGGGGGTTGGAAATGCCCCCCACCCCTCCCCGCTAAGCTCTTCCTTTTGCCGGTTCCCTATAATGTTAAATTTAAGCCCCCCAAAAGTACCTGAGGAGGAGGGCAGGAAGCGGGCAGCCAGAGATGCTAGGCGCTAGTACCATCTGGTACTTCCGCCCTCTCTTGACGCACTTCCTGTTTACATTTGAAGTCGCGTCAAGAGAGCGCAGAAGTACCGCGATGACGCGAACGAGGGTACGCGTCATCTACATGATGACACGTACCCTCGTACGCGTCATCGCGGTACTGTCCTTGCTGAAGAGATGCACCCCCGAACGTTTTGCATTTTGGCCAAAAAGTTCCATTTTGGTCTCATCTGACCAGAGCACCTTCTTCCACATGATTGCTGTGTCCCCCACATGGCTTGTGTCAAACTGCAAACGGGATTTCTTATGCTTTCTGTTAACAATGTCTTTCTTCTTGCCACTCTTCCATAAAGGTCAACTTTGTACAGTGCATGACTAATAGTTGTCCTATGGACAGAGTCTCCCACCTGAGCTGTAGATCTCTGCAGCTCGTCCTAAGTCACCATGGGCCTCTTGACTGCATTTCTGATCAGCGCTCTCCTTGTTCAGCCTGTGAGTTTAGGTGGATGGCCTTGTCTTGGTAGGTTTACAGTTGTGCCATACTCCTTTCATTTCTGAATGATCACTTGAACAGTGCTCCTTGTTATGTTCAAGGCTTTGGAAATCTTTTTGTAGCCTAAGCCTGCTTTAAATTTCTCAATAACTTGATCCCTGACCTGTCTTGTGTGTTCTTTGGACTTCACAGTGTTGTTGCTCCCAATATTCTCTTAGACAACCTCTGAGGCCCTCACAGAGCAGCTGTATTTGTACTGACATTAGATTACACACAGGTGCACTCTATTTAGTCATTAGCACTCATCAGGCAATGTCTATAGGCAACTGACTGCACTCAGATCAAAGGGGGCCGAATAATTATGCACACACCACTTTGCAGTTATTTATTTGTAAAAAAATGTTTGGAATCATATATGATTTTCGTTCCACTTCTCATGTGTACACCACTTTGGCCTCGATTCATAAAGCATTCCCGCATTCGGAAATGCAAAAAAACGCTCACTTTACCGACCACACACCAAAATATGCATTCATAAAGGCTTTTTCCGCATGAAAAGCCGACATTTGCGAGCAGAGTGATCAATCACCGCCTTGCGCGGTGATTATCACAGCAACAGTAACAAATGTCAATTCATAAAGATTAGAGGTAGCGGTATGCGGACGGGTATTACCGCTACCTCTGATGTGGCGAGAAGCGTGCGGAATCCGTTGCAGTGAATGGGACAGACCTCCCAAGCAGCTGCAGAGAGAACACCGCACGGAGGGATTCCGCCTGCTTCCCCTGTTTCCGCACGTCTCCCGACAGCCTAACGCCTGCCTACAGCGGAGTATCTCCGCACGTATATCACAAGTAGCTAAATTTTTATGAATTACCACCCTGAAGGCGGAAATACCGACAGCGGTGTTTCCCCGCTCGACTTTCCCCGCTCGCAGGCAGTTTTATGAATCGAGGCCTTTGTGTTGGTCTTTCATGTGGAATTCCAATACAATTGATTCATGTTTGTGGCAGTAATATGACAAAATGTGGAAAACTTCAAGGGGGCCGAATACTTTTGCAACCCACTGTAAATACTTAATAATAATTGGAAATGAAAGATAAACTTTGGAATAGTTATCTATCAACACATGTTTATCTTAATAATCATTGTCATCATTATCTTTAATTATGAGTTTTATTTAAATTATAATCATGAGCTTGTGAACTAGATGGGACTTGTTCAGTAACCAGGTGCTAAACTTAAAGCTTGAAATAAGATTAATATCTCCTTGAATTCATTTGGTATGCCTGGTTTATTTGAGAGTTGTCGGAGCATTGGGATAGAGTGATGAGTGCAACATATTGAAGAAGTCAATTTTAAACAATGAAAATGATTTACACACTATGGGTCTCAATATATATGACAAAGGTGCTTCCTTAGAGTCTGAGACTTATTAAACTATAAACTACTCACTTGTGAAAAAGGAAGAGAACAGATTACCATGTACTAAATTGTAAATATCAATAAAATCCCATTATTTATCACATTCTTAAAACATATCAACTTTCATTTAAAAGTCCAGAGCAATGGTTCTACACCCCATGAGGGCTCAGTAAATAAGTGGGGATCACAAGCAGTTTGTATTCCTAAAAGGAGTTCCTGGATTGCAGCAAGAGAGGAATCACAAATCCTGTATAAAGGAGCAACTAGATGCAGATGCAATACAGTAGAAATAGAGTTCCACATTGTATTCAAGGTTCCAAACGGATAGGATATCCATCAGCTTAGTGGCTTACAGTCATTGTGACAGATAGACCGTTAATGTGCACTGTCTTCTACTCTGCTGTCTTTCACTCCGTGCTGATTGTCATTAACCACTTAATGACATGATGACTTATAAAAATGTCCTGCTAGAGCCTCTTAATGGCTCCAGGACGTTTTTATAAGTCAGACAGTGCTGCTGCCGCTGTGCGCGTGCGCGCTCCGGCGGGTGCACGTGCATCCCCGTGCACGTACATGTGAAAATTGTGGGGAAAAAAAACACCAAAAAAAAAATACACCTTTATTTCCAAACAATATATTGTCACCATACTTTGTACTAGGGACATAATTCAAATGTTGTGACAGCCAGGACAAATGGGCAGATAAAATGTGTGGGTTTTATGTACAGTAAGGCCTGGGGCACACCAAAACCCACTAGCAGATCCGCAAAATGCTAGCAGATTTTGAAACGCTTTTTTTAATTTTTATGAGGCGTTTTGCTAGCGTTTTGCGGATTGCTGCTGCGGATTTCACTGTAGCATATTTAATATATTGTTACAGTAAAGCTGTTACTGAACAGCTTCTGTAACAAAACCGCCTGGCAAACCGCTCTAATCTGCCGTTTTTAAGAGCGGTTTGCGTTTTTCCTATACTTAACATTGGAGGCAGAAACGCCTCCATAATCCAAAAAATGCCTCACCCCGGGAGGATTCGTTACTGCAAGATGCCTGCCGCTCTGGTGTGCACACCCCCATTGAAATACATTACCCTAGTGTATCCGCAGTCGCAAGCGGCTGCAAAAAACGGCCAAAAAGCTGCTCGGTGTGCACCAGCCCTAACAGTGTTATATTAAAACCATAGGGGATGAAATTGGAGAAATAGTGCACATATACCCCTGACTACATATACTGGGCACATATACCCCTGGCTACATATACTGGGCACATATACCCCTTGCTACATATACTGGAACCAAATACCCCTGGTTACTGCGAGAAAACGCGGAAAAGCTGCCGCGTGTGCTGACAGCAAGGTGGCTAATTCCGCGTCCAGCGTGGCGGTTTGCACGCAGCAGCATGTGGCTGGTGTGGCTGGGTCTGTTAGTTCACACAGATTCAGGAATACGCGCGCGCGCGCGCTGAGAGGCAGAACTTTTATGCTGGCCAAGGGGGGGTCAGCTGACCAGGCTGGTCAGCTGACCTCAGAGCTAGTGGCTATTGGTCTATCACTTAGGGGTGGCGCCAGAGAGCGCTACTCTATATATAGTTATGGCTGGACACTCACAAGTTGTCTGCCGTTGCGAACACTACGTGGAAGCACTCAGACCTTAGTCAGATCCAACAGTGTGTTTGAACCAAGAGGACCTGGGAATTCACACTGAGCCAGATTACTACTGTATTAATTATTGTGTAGAGACCACAGACCTCACACCCAAGATTAAGGAACTTGTGTTATTATTCTGTTATACATCAGACTAGTTCCAGGGTGTAGAGACCACGGACCTCACACCCAAGATTAGGGAACCTGTGTTATCATTCTGTTTTACATCAGACTAGTTCCAGGGTGTAGAGACCACGGACCTCACACCTAAGACTAGGCATTGTTTGATATCTGTTATGACCTATTGCTTTCCTGACTATCCCTCCGCTCGCTGATTCGGTACCACGCATATCTGAATATCTGTTGCCAACCCTGCCTGTCTTGGATACCGAATCAGCCTTCTGTCTTTGTACTTTATTTGTCCGTGTGTTGCCGACCCGGCTTGCCCGACCTCGAGAGCTATCTCTCCTCTTTAGGAAATAGTCTTCAGATCAGTTAGTGACATCCACCTTCAGGTGTCACTCACTCTCTGGCCCTTCCTACGTCAGCTTGAGACTCCACCCCTTGGAAGATCTCAGGCTGCTGGAGGGTTCTCGTGCTTCTCTAAAGAGCAGTATTGTCCATACTGTCAAGGACCACCTGCTCATCAGGTGGATTACTCAAAGTAAATACAGTTGCACCAAACACTCACGTTATATACAGGTGTCCAGAGGTTAGTACTATATCTGTATTATTGGTGATTCTGCAGATCATCAATAATCGGGTATATATCTGTATTCTTGGTGATACTGCAGATCACCAATAATCAGATTCTCTCTGTGTGCTGACACCGATCGTTACAGAACGGCAGACCAAAATCAAATGGACGCACTCAGCAGTCGTCTTGATGCACTCACCACTTCGGTGGAGAATTACAACCGAGTGCTGGACAGTCATCAGACCCAGATCAACGCTTTGTCTGGGACTGTACATGTCATTTAGACGGCTATGAATACAGTGCGATCTCCTCCTAGCACAGACATACGTATGCCTGTACCCGAAAGGTTTTCTGGTCACAGATCTGACTTTCAGAATTTTAGAAATAGAGTGTTGTCATACTTTGAGTTAAGACCTAATTAATCAGGAACCGTGGTGCAGAGAATCACATTCATTAAAACTCTGTTGCCAGGGGATTCCCAGACCTGGGCATATAGTCTTCAGACAGGGCATAAGGCCCTAACCTCGGTGGAGGAATTTTTTAAAACTATGGCTATAATCTATGATGATCCGGACATTGCCTCTACCGCTGAGCGGAAGCTCAAGACACTACGGCAGGGCAAGGGTCAGGTGGAGAATTATGCTGCAGAGTTCAGGAAATGGTGTTGTTATACTTTGAGTTAAGGCCTAATTCATCAGGAACCATGGCACAAAGAGTAACTTTCATTAAGACTTTGTTATCAGGCGATTCCCAGACTTGGGCATATAGCCTTCCAACTGAGCATAAGGCCCTAACCTCGGTGGAAGAGTTTTTTAAGCAATGGCTATAATTTATGATGACCCGGACATTGCCTCTACCGCTGAGCGGAAGCTCAAGATGCTACGGCAAGGCAAAGGTCCAGTAGAAAATTAAGCTGCAGAGTTCAGGAAATGGGCAGTTTCAGCTAGATGGGACTCATTCGCACTTCTAGACTGTTTTTTGTCAGGGTTGTCAGACGCGGTCTCTGACCTAATGTTGGGTCATCCTAAGCCGAAGTCTATTGATGAGGCCATTTCGTTAGCCGTCAGAGTTGATCGTCGCCTATGTTATCAAAGACAGACTCGGAGTGGGAACAATGTGAGATATGTTTATTACGCCGCACCTTCATCTGTTGCATCCCCACCCGTTTCGCCTCCACCAGAACCAATGCAGATTGGTCGGTCGAGATTGTCCCGGGTGGAGCGCAGGCGCAGAGAGACAGAGCAACTCTGTCTATACTGTGCAGAGGAGGGTCATAGAGTACAGAATTGTCCCAAGAAGTCGGGAAACGCTGCCGCCTAGGTGTAGTCGGAGGTAATACCCTAGGCGCGCAGTTGTTACCTCTAGATGATAAATGTTTGCTTCTCCCTTGTACTATATCTTGGAAGGATAAGACAGAGACTACTGAGGCCTTCATTGACTCTGGCTCAGCAGCCAATTTTATGGATTACGAATTTGCTAAGAAACTGGGAATTCCCATTTCCCCGTTGAAACAACGGATTCTGGTCACTGCAGTGGATGACTCTCCTCTGCAGAGTAAACACCCTCTATCTCAGACCCCAGAGTTAAGGGTTACGGTGGGGGTGTTACATAGAGAGAATCTACAGTTTCTGGTGTTGCGGATGACAACCTCCACGATCATTCTTGGTATGCCATGGTTACAACTTCACTCTCCTCAGATCAATTGGGCTTCAGGTCAGCTAACGAGCTGGTCTACCCATTCTTATCATCATTGTCTAGCGAGGGTAACATTGGGTAAAACCAAGATTCACATGGAGGGGTTGCCAGACCAGTATTCAAAATTTGAGGACGTGTTTTGTCCCAAGTCAGCAGATAAACTTCCTCCGCATCGTCCTTTTGATTGTCCCATTGATCTCAGGTCTGGTTGTATGCCCCCTAGAGGTCATCTCTATAATTTATCTGGGCCAGAGAAATTAGCCATGCAAGAATACATCCGAGAAAATTTAGCGAAAGGCTTTATTCGTCCCTCTTGGTCACCAGCAGGGGCAGGATTCTTTTTTGTGAAAAAGAAGGATAGAGGCCTCCGTCCATGCAATGATTATCGGGGCTTAAATAAAATTACAGTAAAAAATCGTTATCCTCTGCCCTTAATAGACGATTTGTTTACCCAAGAAGCTGGATTTAAGGGGTGCATACAACCTTGTGCGTATCAGGGACGGTGATGAATGGAAGACGGCCTTTAACACACCCGACAGGCATTACGAGTACCTGGTGATGCCCTTCGGGTTGTGTAATGCTCCGGCCGTCTTCCAAGAGCTGATCAACGAGGTCTTCAGAGAGGTTTTGGGCAAATTCGTCTTAGTGTACTTAGACGACATACTAATTTTCTCATCCAACCTCTCAGAACACAGGAAACATGTGGGGTTTGTGTTACGGAAGTTAAGACAGAATATGCTGTATGCTTAGTTGGAAAAATCGAGAAGAAGTGACCTCTGCCGCCTTTCTGGGGTACATAATCTCGACCTCTGGCCTCGCAATGGACCCTGGAAAGGTTTCAGCTGTCTTGGAGTGGCCTCAACCTGTGGGACTGAAAGCTCTCCAGAGATTCCTGTGGTTTGCCAACTACTACAAGATGTTCATAAAGGGGTACTCTACGGTGATTACACCTCTCACCAGTCTCACCAAGAAAGGGGCAGATACTCATCACTGGTCCCCAGAGGCCCATGCTGCGTTCTCCACTCTGAAGAAATTGTTCTGTTCTGCACCCATACTGAGACATGTTGACGTCACCTTGCCCTTTATTGTGGAGATAGATGCCTCAGAGGTAGGGGTAGGGGCTGTGCTGTCTCAGAGTTCCGGTTTGCAGGGAAAACTGCATCCTTGTGCCTATTTCTCCCATAGGTTTTCACCCGCAGAGAAAAACTACGATATAGGCAATAGGGAACTTCTAGCCATCAAATTGGCCTTTGAGGAATGGCGACATTGGCTAGAAGGGGCAGAACATACCATTACTGTTTACACTGACCACCAGAATTTAGAGTACATTGAGGGCGCTAAGAGACTTAGCCCCTGACAGGCCCGGAGGTCGTTATTTTTCTCAAGATTCAGATTCGTAATCACGTACACCCCTGGTAGTAAGAACATCAAGGCTGATACCTTATCCAGGTGTTTTAAGCCCGAGACAGCACAGCCCTCAGACCCAGAGACCATTATCCCTCAGAAAGTGGTCCTGGCAGCAGGGCCGGTTTAAGCAATAATGGGGCCCCAGGGCAAAATAAACCTGGGGGGCCCCCCAACAGATACCCCGGAGCAAAAATTGGCATTAAGGGACCTTTTTTTTGCAGCTGGTATAGTCAGGGTGTGGAGCCCCAATCGGTCGGAGCTCCACATTCTGGCTACACCAGCCTGCATGGTGGACAAGGGGTTAAAAAGTTTCAGGAGGGGGGACCCCACATGATTTAAAAAAAAAAAAATTCCACACTCTGCGGCTGCGTATAGACCCCCTGAAAACCCTGTCAGGAAATGTATTGCTCTTTCTTTTGATACATGTAAAATTACACTACCGTTAGGTACTAAAAGTGACATTTACCGCATTTAAAAGTATACTTTTTTCCTTCGAAATTTTAAAATCGATTTTCTCAAAAACTATAAAGTCTTTTTGAAAAATTTGTTTTTTCCACTTATTCCCAATTATCTCCTTAACATATCCTGCAAATTTAGGGTTTCTAGAATTTAAGGTGAATTTGCTATTAACCATTAAAGTCGGCTGGTTTTTAAATTTGTATTTTTTTTCCTTTGAAACTTTAAAATCGATTTTCTCAGGAACTATAAGGTCGATTTGAAAATGTTTTTTTCCTCTTGTAGCCACTGGGGGCCCCTACAAGCTCTTTGCCTCTATGGTAGCGCCGGCCCTGCCTGGCAGCCACTAAGACCTGGAAAGACTGGGCTGTCACTTTAAGTCCATTCCAACAAGATGTTCCAGAAGGGAAGCCTGAGGGGGTCATGTCTGTACCATTGCCTTTTCACCTACAACTGTTGCAGCTGTTCCATTCCCACAAGAATGCTGGGCATCCTGGGGCCACCAGAACTCAGGATCTCATTGCTAGATGTGCTTGGTGGCCGTCATTGGCAACAGATTGTAAGGAGTATGTAAGAGAGTGTGCAGTGTGTGCTAGGAGCAAACCCTCCCGTCAGGCACCTGTGGGAACATTGCAGCCTTTACCAGTTCCGAGTGAACCATGGACCCATTTGTCCATGGATTTTGTGGGCGAACTCCCCAGGTCTGAGGGCATGTCAGTAATTTGGGTGGTAGTCGATCAATTCAGTAAGATGGCCCATTTTGTCCCCCTGAAGGGACTCCCCTCGGCTCAGGAATTGGCTGATCTCTTCATCCAACATATTTTTCGGCTACATGGCATTCCAGAAAATATAGTGTCAGATCAGGGGGGGCCAATTTGTATCCAAGTTTGGGAGAGCATTCTGCCATAAGTTAGACATGGAGCTTTCTTTTTCATCAGGCTACCACCCACAGACCAATGGTCAGACCGAAAGAGTCAATCAGTCCTTGGAACAGTTTCTGAGATGTTATGTTGCAGATGCACAAACCGACTGGGTCAAATTTTTGCCGTTTGCAGAATTTGCACACAACAACCTGAAAAGTTCCTCTTCAGGATTTTCCCCATTTCAGGCGGTGACGGGAAAATCACCTAAGTTCACCCCATTGCCAGTGGCTTCTACTCCGTTTCCAGCCCTGGAGAGTTGGCAGAGATCTTTGAAACAGATTTGGGGAATGGTTAAAAGAAATCTGGGGAAGGCTTTTCAGAACCAGAAGAAACAGGCTGACAAGAGACGTTCCATAGAATAGGAATTTCTTCCTGGAGACTTGGTCTGGGTGTCCACACGACATTTGGCTCTAATGCAACTGTCACCCAAGTTGGGTCCCAGATTTGTGGGTCCCTTTCCAGTAACCAGAAAAATCAATAATGTCACTTATGCCATTGATCTCCCCACCAGCATGAGAGGTGTGAGATCATTTCATGTGTCCTTGCTCAAGCCGGCAGTCCACGTGGATTCCGCTCCCACCCCCCTACCCCCCTGTGTTGATTGATGACCATTGATTGAGTATGAAATTGAAAAGATTCTGGACTCACGGCTTGTGCAGAACTCCGTACAGTATTTGGTTCACTGGAAGGGGTATGGCATAGAGGAAAGAACTTGGGTGCCAGACTGTCATATGCACGCAGAGGAATTAAAGAATGAATTCCATAACTTGCATAAAAGGAAAGCCTGGTGAGAAGTGTCCAGAGTCCACTCCTCGGGGGGGGGGGTTACTGTGAGGAAAAGCGGAAAAGGCGGTTTGCACGCAGCAGCATGCGGCTGGTGTGGCTGGGTCTGTTAGTTCACACAGATTCAGGAATACGCGCGCAACTCAGAGCTAGTGGCTATTAGAGCGCTACTCTATATATAGTTACGGCTGGACACTCACAAGTTGTCTGCCGTTGCGAACACTACGTGGAAGCACTCAGACCTTAGTCAGATCCAACAGTGTGTTTGAACCAGGAGGACCTGGGAATTCACACTGGGCCAGATTACTACTGTATTAATTATTGTGTTATACTTCAGACTAGTTCCATGGTGTAGAGTAGTGTTGGGCGAACACCTAGATGTTCGGGTTCGTGAACGTTCGCCGAACATCGCCGCGATGTTCGGGTGTTCGCGCCGAACTCCGAACATAATGGAAGTCAATGGGGACCCGAACTTTCGTGCTTTGTAAAGCTTCCTTACATGCTACATACCCCAAATTTGCAGGGTATGTGCACCTTGGGAGTGGGTACAAGAGGAAAAAAAATATTTGAAAAAGAGCTTATAGTTTTTGAGAAAATTGGTTGTAAAGTTTCAAAGGAAAAACTGTCTTTTAAAAGTGGAAAATGCCATGTTTCTTTGCACAGGTAACATGCTTTTTGTCGCCATGCAGTCATAAATGTAATACAGAGAAGAGGTTCCAGGAAAAGGGACCGGAAACGCTAACCCAGCAGCAGCAGCAGCACACGTGAGGGAACAGGAGGAGCCGCAGGAGGAGAAGGCCACGCTTTTTGAGACACAACATCCCAGGCCTTGCATGAGGACAAATAGCGTGCGGATATAGCAATGCTTTTTGCCGCCATGCAGTCATAAATGTAATAAAGATGAGAGGTTCAATAAACAGGGACCGGAAACGCTAACCCAGCAGCAGCAGCAGCAGCAGCACACGTGAGGGAACAGGAGGAGCCGCAGGAGGAGAAGGCCACGCTTTTTGAGACACAACATCCCAGGCCTTGCATGAGGACAAATAGCGTGCGGATATAGCAATGCTTTTTGCCGCCATGCAGTCATAAATGTAATAAAGATGAGAGGTTCAATAAACAGGGACCGGAAACGCTAACCCATCACAGATGGTCATTGTTCATGTTACTTGGTTGGGGTCCAGGAGTGTTGCGTAGTCGTTTCCAATCCAGGATTGATTCATTTTAATTTGAGTCAGACGGTCTGCATTTTCTGTGGAGAGGCGGATACGCCGATCTGTGACGATGCCTCCGGCAGCACTGAAACAGCGTTCCGACATAACGCTGGCTGCCGGGCAAGCCAGCACCTCTATTGCGTACATTGCCAGTTCGTGCCAGGTGTCTAGCTTCGATACCCAATAATTGAAGGGTGCAGATGGATTGTTCAACACAGCTATGCCATCTGACATGTAGTCCTTGACCATCTTCTCCAGGCGATCGGTGTTGGAGGTGGATCTGCACGCTTGCTGTTCTGTGGGCTGCTGCTGCATGGGTGTCATAAAATTTTCCCACTCCAAGGACACTGCCGATACCATTCCCTTTTGGGCACTAGCTGCGGCTTGTGTTGTTTGCTGCCCTCCTGGTCGTCCTGGGTTTGCGGAAGTCAGTCTGTCGGAGTACAACTGGCTAGAGGAGGGGGAGGATGTCAATCTCCTCTCTAAAGTCTCCACAAGGGCCTGCTGGTATTCTTCCATTTTGACCTGTCTGACTCTTTCTTCAAGCAGTTTTGGAACATTGTGTTTGTACCGTGGATCCAGAAGGGTATAAACCCAGTAATTGGTGTTGTCCAGAATGCGCACAATGCGTGGGTCACGTTCAATGCAGTCTAGCATGAATTGAGCCATGTGTGCCAGAGTCCTGCCAGAATCCTCATCATCCTCTTGTGAGTAGCAGAAAGAGGGGGTCCGCTCGTGTCCTTAAATGAATCCTTTATTGTAACATATCCAAGATCAACACCAAATCACGCATCAGCAGCTGACATGTTTCAGACCTACTGGTCCTTAATCATAGCTAAAGTGAAGGTGACACAAAGTACCCATATATACCCACCCCCTGTGAGGGGGGCGGCCCTGAATATCAGGGATACGCCCTCAAACTCCACAGATAGGAGGGGATATTTACAAAAACCCATGGGTATGGGGTTGCAAGAGTAAAAATATAATCGGAGGGTCAAAACAATTTGTTTGTATCGCAAGACCCCTCAAATAACAGCCCCAATCAAATATTATATAAAAAATATTGAATAAAATCAACTATGCATACAGGTACAGATTTTAAGAGAAAGAAAAAGGAGCGGGCTCATGAGCAATGTTATGTAATCAGAGCTAAATCCCATCGGGAATTCAGACCTTGAGGGAGCCTCGTACCCAACCTAAAAATCCACAAGGCCTCACGGCTTTTCAACCGTTTGGATGCATCACCACCCCTCACATTCCACGAAATCCTTTCCAGGCCATGAAAAGAGAAAGAGGACATGTCGCCCTGGTGTACTTGGCGAAAATGCTTCGCCACATGCGACACATTTGAACTCAACCACCCAGGGCCGCAGTAATGTTCTCCAATCCTGGCACGCAGAGGTCTGGTGGTGCACCCCACATATTGCAGGGCACAAGCGCTGCAAGTCACCAGATATATAACGTAACGGGTGCCACAGTTGATAAACTGTTTTATGGGAAATCTGCGACCATTAGAGGCAGAGATAGCCTCCTGGGTCCGGGTATGGACATTGCAGTAATGACAGGTCCTAACACCACAGCGGTAAGAACCTATGGTGTTAAGCCAGGTGGGGACCCTCGACCTAGAGTTGTAGAGACTTGGAGATAAGGATTGGGCCAGGGTGGGGGCACGCCTACTAGCAAATCTTACCCCCTGCTGCAGGACACCACGTAGATCCTCATCACCCTCTAGAATAGGGAGATATTTTTTCAGAATCGAAACAATATTGTTGTACTCAACACTATATGTTGTCACGAATGTGGGTTTAGGATTGTTTCTGGTGTCACTCCGACCAACACCCTCCAAAAGTAGGTCTCTATCCCTAGAGCTGGCCCGCATTTTGCCCCTCCTAATCATCCATTCTGGGTACCCCCTTTCCCGCAGTCTCCCCTCCACCTTCTCAAACTCATCCCCGAGCCAAGCTGCCTCCGAGCAGTTGCGGCGGGCTCTAATAAATTCCCCGACGGGGACCCCGCGAATAGTATGCATTGGATGACAGCTAGTGGCTCGGAGGGTGGTATTCCCGCTACAGGATTTCCGGTATGTTTTAGTCTGTACTGTCCCTCTAATAGGGTCACCCACCAAGGTAATGTCTAAATAGTCAATGGAAGTAGCATGCCAACTGGAGGTAAACTGTAGATTGAGAGCATTGGAGTTGAGATAACTCAAGAAAGCGGGGATGTCACTAGGTGCCCCCCTCCACACCAGGAGAAGGTCATCGATGTACCTCCCGTACCACGCAACACCCCCCAGAAGGCGGCTCCCACCCCCAAAGATGTAGCGCTCCTCCCACCACCCCATATAGAGGTTGGCCAGGGACGGGGAAAACTTGGCCCCCATGGAAGCGCCACACCTCTGGAGGTAGAAGCCGCCATCGAACATGAAGTAATTGCGGGCCAGGAGGTACTCGACAGCCAAACAAATGAAGGTCCGAAGATCTTCGGAGTAGGCAGAGTATCTATTTAGATGGTATCTAATAGCTTCTATGGCGGGACCATGAGGTATACATGAGTAAAGGGCCCTGACATCAATAGTGATCCAAGTATAATACTCATTCCAGGTGAAACCCCCCAAACTAGAAAGGAGATGTTTGGTATCCCTGATAAAACCCGGGAGACGTCTCACCAGTGGTTGGAGCAAAGAATCAACCCACTCGCTCAGGCGCTCCCCCAGGGACCCAATGCCGGCCACAATGGGCCTGCCCTCTGGGGGAACGCCCGGTTTGTGGATCTTCGGAAGATGGTGGAAAATCGGGGTGACCGGATGAGCCACACCCAAATAGTCCACCACCCTCTGATCCAAAACACCCAGACTACGACCAAAAGATAGTAAGTCCATAAGCTCCTTCTGAAAGGGCACCCTGGGATCCCCTCCCAGTCTCTGGTAAACAGTGGGGTCACCTAATTGTCTCAGTGCCTCGGTCCTATAACTATCACTATCGAGTACGACAACAGCCCCCCCCTTATCAGCATTCTGAATAACAATATTCGAGTTATTTTTAAGTTCAAAGAGGGCCTGCCGCTCCCGATGTGACAGATTGGACCTACCAGGTGAACGACTACTCTCTAGTTCCACTAGGTCCCTTTCCACCAACTCCTGGAAGGTCTCCACATGGTGGGTTCTGCTGGTTAAAGGATAGAAATCTGGATTGCGGGTCTGGATTGGCTTAACATCATCAAGGGAGATTAT
This sequence comes from Hyperolius riggenbachi, assembly GCF_040937935.1. NCBI lineage: Eukaryota > Metazoa > Chordata > Amphibia > Anura > Hyperoliidae > Hyperolius > Hyperolius riggenbachi. The sequence goes on along the minus strand of NC_090653.1, from coordinate 100,444,740 downwards.
TCCAGTGCTTTCAGATGCCAGATGATCCAAAGCCCATCTAGCACTAGTCTCATCAAAATCCCCAATATCAGTAATGCCACTCACAGTCCCCTGTTCACCAGCTCTATCCATGTTCCGATCTGAAAAGTGTTTCCGTAATAAAAGGCTCCGTACGAACCTATTCACATCTATGATAGTGTCAAATACATCCATGTGATTAGTCGGTGCAAACGAAAGACCCTTACCCAAAACTCGCTCCTCCACCTCAGAAAGCACATGGCGGGAGAGATTAACCACACTGCACACCTCATCTCCCCCCAATATAGACCTATGGGTTCTGTGTTTCAAACCTGCTCGTCTGGTCTTCCTTCTCCTCCCCTCCTGCCCTTCCTGCGGCCCTTCCTCTGTCTCCTGTAATAAGTGGCCCGGCCTAAAGCGTTTTTTGAGGGCCCAGATGTAATGGCAGCTTGTGTGGAGGTACTGTCTCCAACTGACTCAGGAGTGTCCGAAAACTCCGAGGCCTCAGGTGAGCTAAAGCTTACTCGTCTGTTCTGCTGTCTATAGGGTCTACGTAAGATGGGTCTTGGTGATTTAGGGGATCTAGCCATAGACTCCCACCTTCCCCACTCATAAACAACATTCGATTTGTAATCTCCCACATCTCTTAAATATTTAGATCTTTTTGTTTCAGTAATGATGGATTCTAACTTGGTGATGTTATCCTGCAACCTCTTATTCAAGATATCAAACTGTTCAAGATTTCTAAATTTCACAATATTACTTTTCAGATCTGTGATTTTGACATTTAAATCAACAAGTTTTTCTTCCTCATAGGCAATAATTAGTCTCATCAGGGCCAAGGAACAGTCCGTTAAGATGACATTCCACTCCATAGTAAATTGATCAGAATAGACTGTGGTCGGCACTTTCCTAATGCGAAGTCCCCTAGGTATGATTTTCTCGGCCACATACTGCTTCAGTGTGGTTAGATCCCACCACACCTTCGTTTCCTTCTCAACAAGAGATTCCAGCTGTGAGAAAGAGGTCCTCAGGCCAATCTCTGGCTCAACCTCCCCCACATAAGGCTTCCTTGAGAAGACCGCAGCAAATTTCTGACATCTGTTGGAATCATATGCTAGATCCCCCAAACCTATAAGGTGTCCATCAACAGGCCCCTCCACCGGCCGCTGGGAAGTGTCAATACTCGGTTGTGACATGTGAGTGGAGTCAGTGGCCATTTGTATACGTTCCATAATTTCTTCATTGGTGGGCCACTGCCAAGCGGGGTCTGGCTCAGAGGACCCCTCCTGCAGATAGGATGCCCGATTATTGGCAGCCTGGGAACCGGGCAACTGAACCTGCGTGTTTAAGCCCTGTAGTGCATGGTTAGTGGCATGTATAGGTGGATTGATAGCAGATACACTAGGAGCGACCGTTTTGGCAGGAGAAGAGGAGCAATTAACAGCGGTATTAGTAGATGTGTTCGTTACCTGCTGGCCGCCGGCTTTCTCGTGGTCCCAGTCTCTCAATAAACCTTCCATCAGGCGTTTGCAGTGTGGACGGGACTGCAAGCAGACCTCCTCTGTAGCGAAGCTCCCACTCGGCTTTCCCGTCGATTGCTTCGGTCTGGCTGCCAGTGATGACATCACCAGGGTTGCGTCCAGTGGTAACACTCCAGGTCCGAGTGAGTGACGTCTGCCCCGCTCAGTGAGACCCTGGATACGGATCCCCGCCCGCTCCAAAGCAACAACATGCGGAGCGACAACGGAATCCCCAAGGAGCTGCAGGCGCACGCCATCTCCGGCCAGACCAGCCCCAGGATACCGAGGGTGACCCGGACCAGCAGTGTCAGCACTCCCCAAGGTAGGAGCCGACTCGGAAAGGCAATCCGTGTCAGGTAGTGGAGCATTACAGAGCGGGGGGTTGGATGCAGATGATGCAGCACCAGGCTGAATATTCATGGCAGCCGTTGGTTTACTTCTAGATGACTGTGGGGGTTTAGAGGCTCTAAAGTAAAGGTCCAATTTCGACTTGGGAACATTGCTGGCGCTGTCCTGCGCACCTGTGTTGCTCCTCAGAGCCCGCTGTTCCCTCTGTGCCATAAAAACACGAAGATGCGTGAGGTGTGAGGCAAATAAAACTTGACTCGTAGGTGGAGACTCACGTCTGGGAGCTGGTGTAAAAAGCCAAAGCAATACAACAGAAAGAGCACCAAACACCGCTCACTCAGACTAGGACAGTGCTGGAACCAGGAAGGCCAAATCCAGAGATCAGTAGCAGAAAGAGGGGGTCCGCTCGTGTCCTTAAATGAATCCTTTATTGTAACATATCCAAGATCAACACCAAATCACGCATCAGCAGCTGACATGTTTCAGACCTACTGGTCCTTAATCATAGCTAAAGTGAAGGTGACACAAAGTACCCATATATACCCACCCCCTGTGAGGGGGGCGGCCCTGAATATCAGGGATACGCCCTCAAACTCCACAGATAGGAGGGGATATTTACAAAAACCCATGGGTATGGGCTTGCAAGAGTAAAAATATAATCGGAGGGTCAAAACAATTTGTTTGTATCGCAAGACCCCTCAAATAACAGCCCCAATCAAATATTATATAAAAAATATTGAATAAAATCAACTATGCATACAGGTACAGATTTTAAGAGAAAGAAAAAGGAGCGGGCTCATGAGCAATGTTATGTAATCAGAGCTAAATCCCATCGGGAATTCAGACCTTGAGGGAGCCTCGTACCCAACCTAAAAATCCACAAGGCCTCACGGCTTTTCAACCGTTTGGATGCATCACCACCCCTCACATTCCACGAAATCCTTTCCAGGCCATGAAAAGAGAAAGAGGACATATCGCCCTGGTGTACTTGGCGAAAATGCTTCGCCACATGCGACACATTTGAACTCAACCACCCAGGGCCGCAGTAATGTTCTCCAATCCTGGCACGCAGAGGTCTGGTGGTGCACCCCACATATTGCAGGGCACAAGCGCTGCAAGTCACCAGATATATAACGTAACGGGTGCCACAGTTGATAAACTGTTTTATGGGAAATCTGCGACCATTAGAGGCAGAGATAGCCTCCTGGGTCCGGGTATGGACATTGCAGTAATGACAGGTCCTAACACCACAGCGGTAAGAACCTATGGTGTTAAGCCAGGTGGGGACCCTCGACCTAGAGTTGTAGAGACTTGGAGATAAGGATTGGGCCAGGGTGGGGGCACGCCTACTAGCAAATCTTACCCCCTGCTGCAGGACACCACGTAGATCCTCATCACCCTCTAGAATAGGGAGATATTTTTTCAGAATCGAAACAATATTGTTGTACTCAACACTATATGTTGTCACGAATGTGGGTTTAGGATTGTTTCTGGTGTCACTCCGACCAACACCCTCCAAAAGTAGGTCTCTATCCCTAGAGCTGGCCCGCATTTTGCCCCTCCTAATCATCCATTCTGGGTACCCCCTTTCCCGCAGTCTCCCCTCCACCTTCTCAAACTCATCCCCGAGCCAAGCTGCCTCCGAGCAGTTGCGGCGGGCTCTCATAAATTCCCCGACGGGGGTCTCACTGAGCGGGGCAGACGTCACTCACTCGGACCTGGAGTGTTACCACTGGACGCAACCCTGGTGATGTCATCACTGGCAGCCAGACCGAAGCAATCGACGGGAAAGCCGAGTGGGAGCTTCGCTACAGAGGAGGTCTGCTTGCAGTCCCGTCCACACTGCAAACGCCTGATGGAAGGTTTATTGAGAGACTGGGACCACGAGAAAGCCGGCGGCCAGCAGGTAACGAACACATCTACTAATACCGCTGTTAATTGCTCCTCTTCTCCTGCCAAAACGGTCGCTCCTAGTGTATCTGCTATCAATCCACCTATACATGCCACTAACCATGCACTACAGGGCTTAAACACGCAGGTTCAGTTGCCCGGTTCCCAGGCTGCCAATAATCGGGCATCCTATCTGCAGGAGGGGTCCTCTGAGCCAGACCCCGCTTGGCAGTGGCCCACCAATGAAGAAATTATGGAACGTATACAAATGGCCACTGACTCCACTCACATGTCACAACCGAGTATTGACACTTCCCAGCGGCCGGTGGAGGGGCCTGTTGATGGACACCTTATAGGTTTGGGGGATCTAGCATATGATTCCAACAGATGTCAGAAATTTGCTGCGGTCTTCTCAAGGAAGCCTTATGTGGGGGAGGTTGAGCCAGAGATTGGCCTGAGGACCTCTTTCTCACAGCTGGAATCTCTTGTTGAGAAGGAAACGAAGGTGTGGTGGGATCTAACCACACTGAAGCAGTATGTGGCCGAGAAAATCATACCTAGGGGACTTCGCATTAGGAAAGTGCCGACCACAGTCTATTCTGATCAATTTACTATGGAGTGGAATGTCATCTTAACGGACTGTTCCTTGGCCCTGATGAGACTAATTATTGCCTATGAGGAAGAAAAACTTGTTGATTTAAATGTCAAAATCACAGATCTGAAAAGTAATATTGTGAAATTTAGAAATCTTGAACAGTTTGATATCTTGAATAAGAGGTTGCAGGATAACATCACCAAGTTAGAATCCATCATTACTGAAACAAAAAGATCTAAATATTTAAGAGATGTGGGAGATTACAAATCGAATGTTGTTTATGAGTGGGGAAGGTGGGAGTCTATGGCTAGATCCCCTAAATCACCAAGACCCATCTTACGTAGACCCTATAGACAGCAGAACAGACGAGTAAGCTTTAGCTCACCTGAGGCCTCGGAGTTTTCGGACACTCCTGAATCAGTTGGAGACAGTACCTCCACACAAGCTGCCATTACATCTGGGCCCTCAAAAAACGCTTTAGGCCGGGCCACTTATTACAGGAGACAGAGGAAGGGCCGCAGGAAGGGCAGGAGGGGAGGAGAAGGAAGACCAGACGAGCAGGTTTGAAACACAGAACCCATAGGTCTATATTGGGGGGAGATGAGGTGTGCAGTGTGGTTAATCTCTCCCGCCATGTGCTTTCTGAGGTGGAGGAGCGAGTTTTGGGTAAGGGTCTTTCGTTTGCACCGACTAATCACATGGATGTATTTGACACTATCATAGATGTGAATAGGTTCGTACGGAGCCTTTTATTACGGAAACACTTTTCAGATCGGAACATGGATAGAGCTGGTGAACAGGGGACTGTGAGTGGCATTACTGATATTGGGGATTTTGATGAGACTAGTGCTAGATGGGCTTTGGATCATCTGGCATCTGAAAGCACTGGAATAATCTCCCTTGATGATGTTAAGCCAATCCAGACCCGCAATCCAGATTTCTATCCTTTAACCAGCAGAACCCACCATGTGGAGACCTTCCAGGAGTTGGTGGAAAGGGACCTAGTGGAACTAGAGAGTAGTCGTTCACCTGGTAGGTCCAATCTGTCACATCGGGAGCGGCAGGCCCTCTTTGAACTTAAAAATAACTCGAATATTGTTATTCGGAATGCTGATAAGGGGGGGGCTGTTGTCGTACTCGATAGTGATAGTTATAGGACCGAGGCACTGAGACAATTAGGTGACCCCACTGTTTACCAGAGACTGGGAGGGGATCCCAGGGTGCCCTTTCAGAAGGAGCTTATGGACTTACTATCTTTTGGTCGTAGTCTGGGTGTTTTGGATCAGAGGGTGGTGGACTATTTGGGTGTGGCTCATCCGGTCACCCCGATTTTCCACCATCTTCCGAAGATCCACAAACCGGGCGTTCCCCCAGAGGGCAGGCCCATTGTGGCCGGCATTGGGTCCCTGGGGGAGCGCCTGAGCGAGTGGGTTGATTCTTTGCTCCAACCACTGGTGAGACGTCTCCCGGGTTTTATCAGGGATACCAAACATCTCCTTTCTAGTTTGGGGGGTTTCACCTGGAATGAGTATTATACTTGGATCACTATTGATGTCAGGGCCCTTTACTCATGTATACCTCATGGTCCCGCCATAGAAGCTATTAGATACCATCTAAATAGATACTCTGCCTACTCCGAAGATCTTCGGACCTTCATTTGTTTGGCTGTCGAGTACCTCCTGGCCCGCAATTACTTCATGTTCGATGGCGGCTTCTACCTCCAGAGGTGTGGCGCTTCCATGGGGGCCAAGTTTTCCCCGTCCCTGGCCAACCTCTATATGGGGTGGTGGGAGGAGCGCTACATCTTTGGGGGTGGGAGCCGCCTTCTGGGGGGTGTTGCGTGGTACGGGAGGTACATCGATGACCTTCTCCTGGTGTGGAGGGGGGCACCTAGTGACATCCCCGCTTTCTTGAGTTATCTCAACTCCAATGCTCTCAATCTACAGTTTACCTCCAGTTGGCATGCTACTTCCATTGACTATTTAGACATTACCTTGGTGGGTGACCCTATTAGAGGGACAGTACAGACTAAAACATACCGGAAATCCTGTAGCGGGAATACCACCCTCCGAGCCACTAGCTGTCATCCAATGCATACTATTCGCGGGGTCCCCGTCGGGGAATTTATTAGAGCCCGCCGCAACTGCTCGGAGGCAGCTTGGCTCGGGGATGAGTTTGAGAAGGTGGAGGGGAGACTGCGGGAAAGGGGGTACCCAGAATGGATGATTAGGAGGGGCAAAATGCGGACCAGCTCTAGGGATAGAGACCTACTTTTGGAGGGTGTTGGTCGGAGTGACACCAGAAACAATCCTAAACCCACATTCGTGACAACATATAGTGTTGAGTACAACAATATTGTTTCGATTCTGAAAAAATATCTCCCTATTCTAGAGGGTGATGAGGATCTACGTGGTGTCCTGCAGCAGGGGGTAAGATTTGCTAGTAGGCGTGCCCCCACCCTGGCCCAATCCTTATCTCCAAGTCTCTACAACTCTAGGTCGAGGGTCCCCACCTGGCTTAACACCATAGGTTCTTACCGCTGTGGTGTTAGGACCTGTCATTACTGCAATGTCCATACCCGGACCCAGGAGGCTATCTCTGCCTCTAATGGTCGCAGATTTCCCATAAAACAGTTTATCAACTGTGGCACCCGTTACGTTATATATCTGGTGACTTGCAGCGCTTGTGCCCTATATGTGGGGTGCACCACCAGACCTCTGCGTGCCAGGATTGGAGAACATTACTGCGGCCCTGGGTGGTTGAGTTCAAATGTGTCGCATGTGGCGAAGCATTTTCGCCAAGTACACCAGGGCGACATGTCCTCTTTCTCTTTTCATGGCCTGGAAAGGATTTCGTGGAATGTGAGGGGTGGTGATGCATCCAAACGGTTGAAAAGCCGTGAGGCCTTGTGGATTTTTAGGTTGGGTACGAGGCTCCCTCAAGGTCTGAATTCCCGATGGGATTTAGCTCTGATTACATAACATTGCTCATGAGCCCGCTCCTTTTTCTTTCTCTTAAAATCTGTACCTGTATGCATAGTTGATTTTATTCAATATTTTTTATATAATATTTGATTGGGGCTGTTATTTGAGGGGTCTTGCGATACAAACAAATTGTTTTGACCCTCCGATTATATTTTTACTCTTGCAACCCCATACCCATGGGTTTTTGTAAATATCCCCTCCTATCTGTGGAGTTTGAGGGCGTATCCCTGATATTCAGGGCCGCCCCCCTCACAGGGGGTGGGTATATATGGGTACTTTGTGTCACCTTCACTTTAGCTATGATTAAGGACCAGTAGGTCTGAAACATGTCAGCTGCTGATGCGTGATTTGGTGTTGATCTTGGATATGTTACAATAAAGGATTCATTTAAGGACACGAGCGGACCCCCTCTTTCTGCTACTGATCTCTGGATTTGGCCTTCCTGGTTCCAGCACTGTCCTAGTCTGAGTGAGCGGTGTTTGGTGCTCTTTCTGTTGTATCCTCTTGTGAGCGTTGTGATAGTTGTTGTGATGCATCATAGTCGTCACCTTCCTCCTGGTCTGCTTCTGCTGACCATTCGCGCTGAATTGTGGAAGTCCAATGTGCACCGCTCTGGCCCTCGTCAGTGGTGGCAGGAAATTCCTGCTCCAACTCCAGCTGTTCCTCCTCCTCTTCTTCGTCATAGCTGCTGGGGCCAGCGTTTCCTGAGGCGGATGGCCTGATGTTGGTACCATCACGCTGATCGTTTTCTCCCTCAGATTCCCCCAGTTGCATCATGACAGCTGTTTCCTTGATTTTCAACATCGACCTCTTCAGTAAACACAGCAGTGGTATGGTAATGCTGACTGAAGAGTTGTCACTGCTCACAAGCAACGTGGATTGCTCAAAATTTTGGAGGACTTGGCAGAGGTCCAACATGTTGGCCCAATCGGATCCACAGAAGCTTGGCAGCTGTCCGGATGCGCCTCGGTACTGCACCGTCATGTACTGGACCACTGCACTCTTCTGCTCGCAAAAGCGGGCTAGCATGTGCAGCGTAGAATTCCAGCGCGTAGGGACATCACACAGCAAGCGATGGTGGGGGAGATTGAAGCGCTCCTGCATCTTGGCGAGTGCCCCCGAAGCAGTACTGGAATTTCTGCAATGTTTGGCCACTCGTCGCACCTTCAACAGAAGATCGGCCACGCCTGGGTATGTCCTCAGGAACCGCTGAACTACTAGGTTCATCACGTGCGCCAGGCAAGGGATGTGTGTCAGCTTAGCCAACCTTAAAGCGCGAATGAGATTACTCCCATTATCACACACAACCATGCCCGGTTTCAGGTCCAGCGGTGCCAGCCACAAATCCGTCTGTTCCTTTATTCCCCTCCAAATTTCCTCCCCTGTGTGCTGCTTATCCCCAAGGCAGATCAGCTTCAGCAACGCTTGCTGACGCATGCCAACAGCTGTGCTGCACTGCTTCCACGATCCTACTGCTGTTGGGTTAGCGTTTCCGGATGAGGTACAGCTTTGAGATGCGTTGGAGGAGAAGGAGTCAGAGAGGTAGGTGCTGCTGTTGTTATCCAGTGGGAGGGACGGCGGTGCAGCTGTTTGCGGCGTGGGCAACACCCGCGCCGTAGCAGGTGAGGAATCGCTGCCAGGCTCCACAAGGTTCACCCAGTGCGCGGTAAGGGAGATGTATCGACCCTGGCCGAACGCACTCGTCCAGGTGTCAGTGGTGAGGTGAACCTTGCAGGCAACGGCATTCTTCAAGCTTCGGGTTATTTTGCTGACCACGTGCTCATGCAACTCAGGCACTGCAGAGCGCGCAAAGTGGTAGCGGCTGGGAACCACGTAACGTGGGATTGCCACTGACATCATGCCCTTGAAGCTGTTTGTCTCCACCACTCGATATGGCAGCATTTCGCAGGCCAGAAGCTTGGCTATGCTGGCTGTTACTGCCACGGCCCGGGGGTCATTTGCTGGCAATTTCCTCTTGCGCTCAAACATCTCCGACACAGACAACTGAACCGTAGCGCTGCACACGGAAGGGCTGTTGGTTGTTGTGTTTGATGAACACTGGGAGACCTCAAGAGCACTACTCCGGAAAGTGACAGTGTCAGCGTCGTCTGATGTTTGTGAATGTTGTGAACCACGCAATGGCTGGGCTACTGCTGCTGCTGAGGCGGGTCTGGTGGTGAGTCTGGTGAACCCAAGGGAGGCAGTGTTGCTGGTACCCTGTCCTGCCGCATTTGCCCACAGAGTGGGATGTTTGGATAGCATGTGGCGGCTCATGCTGGTGGTGGAGAGGTTGTTAATACTTTTTCCCCTGCTCAGGCGGGTCTTGCACACCTTGCAAATCGCCATGGTAACATCCTCAGTGCAGTCTTCAAAGAAAGCCCAGACTTTGGAGCACCTGCCTTGCTGGCGATTTCTGTTTGCTCCTCTTTTGCCTCTCACTTGAACTTCCACGCTTGTGGTGCCTGAAATTGCGCGCCGCCTACCTTGTGGCACAAGGCGAACTCGTGCAGCAGTGGGTTCTTCAACAGACTCATCTGTGCTGCTGCTACGACGGCGATGTTCTCGTTCACAAACAAAATCTGGGTCTCTGTCCACATTGTCCATACCCTCCTCTTCCATCTCCTGAAACTCGTCCTATGTCATTGTGGGGGGCCGCCGCCGTGGAGTAGAGCTCCCCAGAACAACCTCTGCGCAGCTCACTCCAACGTCGTCTTCCAGATCTTGTCGGCCGACCTCCTGCAATTGCAACCCCTCCTGCCCAACTTGCTCTGGGATTTGGGTTTCCGAGTCCTCCTCGGACTCGCCTTGTATTTCAGTGCGCGGTGCATTTCCCACAGTTAATGGTTGTGAATCCGGGCACAACATTTCTGGCTGTTCCTCCATTGACCTTTGAAAGGTGGAAGTTTGTTGGGCTGGGAATAGCTCCTGCGAATACCCCATTGTGTCCTGAGGTAATTCATCGGACTGGTTATCTGGCAGTTGTGTGCGTGGTGTCGCTGCCGGTTGTGTCAGCTTTGTGCCCACTGGCTCCTTGTAACTGGCTGAGGACTCGGTATTTATTTACCCGAACCACGTGACAGTTCGGCCAATCAGAGCGCGTTCGGGTCCGAACCACGTGACCCGTTCGGCCAATCACAGCCATGCGCTCTTAGTTCAGCCATGTGGCCGAACGGTTTGGCCGAACACCATCAGGTGTTCGGCCGAACTCGAACATCACCCGAACAGGGTGATGTTCTGCAGAACCCGAACAGTGGCGAACACTGTTCGCCCAACACTAGTGTAGAGACCACGGACCTCACACAAGATTAGGGAACTTGTGTTATCATTCTGTTATACATCAGACTAGTTCCAGGGTGTAGAAACCACGGACCTCACACCCAAGACTAGGGAACTTGTGTTATCATTCTGTCATACTTCAGACTAGTTCCAGGGTGTAGAGACGACGGACCTCACACCTAAGACTAGGCATTGTTTGATATCTGTTATGACTAGGGATGTTCGGAAAATTCCGCGGAATTGTAAATTCCGTGATTCCGGCCGGAATTAAGTTAATTCCGATTCCGGTAGTCAAATCAGAATTCCTATAACTCTCAAACGGAATTCCGCGGAAATGTTATAATTCCGACGGAATTTTCCGCAATAGCATAAAAAAATCTCTCTCCCTCTCTCCCTCCCATCCATCCAATGCAGTAGGGAATTGCAGATTTTCAAAACAGCTTATATACCATAGCTGGGATTTGAACCCAGAACCTAGTGTGTAGTAGGTATCTGTCTTACCCTCTAGACCATGACCCACACTGCATGCTAAAGCTGCCGGTAGCATAAACCATACTTCCATTATGATCAATTCGATAGAAAAAGTAGCATGATTAAGGATTTGTACTTTTTGAAAAGCATGCTTATTTATATACCATAGCTGGGATTTGAACCCAGAACCTAGTGTGTAGTAGGTATCTGTCCTACCCTCTAGACCATGACCCACACTGCATGCTAAAGCTGCCGGTAGCATAAACCATACTTCCATTATGATCAATTCGATAGAAAAAGTAGCATGATTAAGGATTTGTACTTTTTGAAAAGCATGCTTATTTATATACCATAGCTGGGATTTGAACCCAGAACCTAGTGTGTAGTAGGTATCTGTCTTACCCTCTAGACCATGACCCACACTGCATGCTAAAGCTGCCGGTAGCATAAACCATACTTCCATTATGATCAATTCGATAGAAAAAGTAGCATGATTAAGGATTTGTACTTTTTGAAAAGCATGCTTATTTATATACCATAGCTGGGATTTGAACCCAGAACCTAGTGTGTAGTAGGTATCTGTCTTACCCTCTAGACCATGACCCACACTGCATGCTAAAGCTGCCGGTAGCATAAACCATACTTCCATTATGATCAATTCGATAGAAAAAGTAGCATGATTAAGGATTTGTACTTTTTGAAAAGCATGCTTATTTATATACCATAGCTGGGATTTGAACCCAGAACCTAGTGTGTAGTAGGTATCTGTCTTACCCTCTAGACCATGACCCACACTGCATGCTAAAGCTGCCGGTAGCATAAACCATACTTCCATTATGATCAATTCGATAGAAAAAGTAGCATGATTAAGGATTTGTACTTTTTGAAAAGCATGCTTATTTATATACCATAGCTGGGATTTGAACCCAGAACCTAGTGTGTAGTAGGTATCTGTCTTACCCTCTAGACCATGACCCACACTGCATGCTAAAGCTGCCGGTAGCATAAACCATACTTCCATTATGATCAATTCGATAGAAAAAGTAGCATGATTAAGGATTTGTACTTTTTGAAAAGCATGCTTATTTATATACCATAGCTGGGATTTGAACCCAGAACCTAGTGTGTAGTAGGTATCTGTCTTACCCTCTAGACCATGACCCACACTGCATGCTAAAGCTGCCGGTAGCATAAACCATACTTCCATTATGATCAATTCGATAGAAAAAGTAGCATGATTAAGGATTTGTACTTTTTGAAAAGCATGCTTATTTATATACCATAGCTGGGATTTGAACCCAGAACCTAGTGTGTAGTAGGTATCTGTCTTACCCTCTAGACCATGACCCACACTGCATGCTAAAGCTGCCGGTAGCATAAACCATACTTCCATTATGATCAATTCGATAGAAAAAGTAGCATGATTAAGGATTTGTACTTTTTGAAAAGCATGCTTATTTATATACCATAGCTGGGATTTGAACCCAGAACCTAGTGTGTAGTAGGTATCTGTCTTACCCTCTAGACCATGACCCACACTGCATGCTAAAGCTGCCGGTAGCATAAACCATACTTCCATTATGATCAATTCGATAGAAAAAGTAGCATGATTAAGGATTTGTACTTTTTGAAAAGCATGCTTATTTATATACCATAGCTGGGATTTGAACCCAGAACCTAGTGTGTAGTAGGTATCTGTCTTACCCTCTAGACCATGACCCACACTGCATGCTAAAGCTGCCGGTAGCATAAACCATACTTCCATTATGATCAATTCGATAGAAAAAGTAGCATGATTAAGGATTTGTACTTTTTGAAAAGCATGCTTATTTATATACCATAGCTGGGATTTGAACCCAGAACCTAGTGTGTAGTAGGTATCTGTCTTACCCTCTAGACCATGACCCACACTGTATGCTAAAGCTGCCGGTAGCATAAACCATACTTCCATTATGATCAATTCGATAGAAAAAGTAGCATGATTAAGGATTTGTACTTTTTGAAAAGCATGCTTATTTATATACCATAGCTGGGATTTGAACCCAGGACCTAGGGTGTAGTAGGTATCTGTCTTACCCTCTAGACCATGACCCACACTGCATGCTAAAGCTGCCGGTAGCATAAACCATACTTCCATTATGATCAATTCGATAGAAAAAGTAGCATGATTAAGGATTTGTACTTTTTGAAAAGCATGCTTATTTATATACCATAGCTGGGATTTGAACCCAGGACCTAGTGTGTAGTAGGTATCTGTCTTACCCTCTAGACCAGGGGTCCCCAAATATTTTGGCTTGAGGGCCGGGTCAACATACTTCAGACCGCTGGTGGGCCGGAGTAAACATAAAATGATGTAGAAGTCTTTGCGGACCAGACAGTGAAGCATACCCAGGTGACAATCTGCAAGCCAATTGGACAGCAGTGTCACCTGATGTGGAATTTGATTGGAAACCAGCAAAATTTCTGCTTTCTGGCTTCCATGTGGATGGGGGGTGCTGCACTGCTATTCCATATGTGGACCACCAATATTTAAAGATGTAGCTGACTGCATTTATAAGCAATACATTTTCTGTGTGGGGGGCCGGTAAGAAAGCCTTAGGGGGCCACATTCGGCCCGCGGGCCTTAGTTTGAGGACCACTGCTCTAGACCATCAACCACACTCAGGGCCAGGCTTTAGCATGTAGTGTGGTCAGAGGTGGGACAAGGTCCTTCAGCACCCAAGGCTGAGACAGCAAAGTGCGCCCCCCCATCCCTCCCACCCCAGCTGTCACACACTGATTGCTATTACACTAAGAGGTGCCCCAGGGCCCCCCCCCACCCCCAACACCTTAATCTCTACTTATCTGGCTTGCTGTCGCTGCCATGTATCACCTTTTCTTATTTCTTTCTGCTTCAAACACAATTGGGAATGACAGCTGAATGAATTGTGCACCCCCTCCTACACTGCGCCCTGAGGCTGCAGCCTCTCCAGCCTCAGCCTTACTAGTGGGTAAGACAGATACCTACCTCCATGCAGTGTGGTTCATGGTCTAGAGGGTAAGACAGATACCTACTACACACTAAGTCCTGGGTTCAAATCCCAGCTATGGTATATAAATAAGCATGCTTTTCAAAAAGTACAAATCCTTAATCATGCTACTTTTTCTATCGAATTGATCATAATGGAAGTATGGTTTATGCTACCGGCAGCTTTAGCATGCAGTGTGGGTCATGGTCTAGAGGGTAAGACACATACCTACTACACACTAGGTTCTGGGTTCAAATCCCAGCTATGGTATATAAGCTGTTTTGAAAATCTGCAATTCCCTACTGCATGGGATGGATGGATGGAGGAGGAGGAGGAGGAGGAGGAGAGAGAGAAATTTTTCCGACGGAATTCCGTGTAAATCGGAATTCCGCGGAATTGACCCGGTATACCGTCGGAATGGAACGGCAACGGAATTTCTATATGTCGGAATGCGGAATTGTGCCGGAAACGGAAATCGGCTATTCCGACCATGCCTGGTTATGACCTATTGCTTTCCTGACTATCCCTCTGCTCGCTGATTCGGTACCACGCATATCTGAATATCTGTTGCCAACTCTGCCTGTCTTGGATACCGAATCAGCCTTCTGTTTTTGTACTTTATTTGTCCGTGTGTTGCCGACCCGGCTTGCCTGACCTCGAGAGCTATCTCTCCTCTTTAGGAAATAGTCTCCAGATCAGTTAGTGACATCCACCTTCAGGTGTCACTCACTCTCTGGCCCTTCCTACTTTAGCCTGAGACTCCACCCTTTGGAAGATCTCAGGCTGCTGGAAGGTTCTCGTGCTTCTCTAAAGAGCAGTATTGTCCATACTGTCAAGGACCACCTACTCATCAGGTGGATTGCTCAAAGTAAATACAGTTGCAGCAATGCTGCTCCCTCTCCTCTTGGCCTTGCTGCTCCTCCTATTCACTAAATATGATGCTTCATGCATCATTTATTATAAAAAGTATATCTATATATAAAATCGTATGTATGTATGTATGTGTGTGTGTATGTCTGTGTTACCCACCGCCAGGGTCCACACAGAACTATATCTTCAGCTGCCACTACTAGCTATTACGCCACTACAATAGCGGCATCTACCTACTCCTCCTGCTGCTCCTATCTGTGTTACCCACCACCGCCAGGGTCCACACAGAACTATATCTTCTGCTGCTAGTCTTCCACTGCCACCAGCTATTACGCCACTGCAATAGCCTGCCACTGCCACCAGCTATTACGCCACTACAATAGCTGTATTTTATTGAAAACATTTTTTTGCATTTTTTTGAGATGTCTGAGCTGAAAACTGTGATGTCCCAGTTGTGCGTTGCACTTTGTACACAATGTGGGCTGCACAACCGCTGTCTGGAGCCAGTCCTGATGTTAATTTACAGCCCCCCTTTTTTTTGTAGTATACCTCCCCACATAAACAATTACTGTTTTTATTAAAAAAAAAATATGATGCTTCATGCATTATATTATTCTATATCACATTTACTATAAAAAGTATATCTATATATAAAATCGGATGTATGTATGTATGTATGTGTGTGTGTGTGTGTGTGTGCATGTGTGTATGCGCCACGATCATTCGAAAACGGCTTGACCGATTTGAACAAAACTTGTTATACAGATCCCTTACTACCTGGGATGATATATTCTGGGGGTCTCGCGTCCCCCCTGCACATCTGGTCGGAGCTACAAACATCAAATCAGATTTCACCCATTCATGTCAATGGAAAAAATGTGAAAGGCTGCCATTCTCACAGTAATTAAGCCAGAGTCCCCAAACTTGAAACAGTTAGTCACTTGGTGACCGCGGTTGCAAATCCAGGAAAAGTGGGCGGAGCATAAAACAGCCAATCAAATTTCAGCCATTCATTTTAAATTGGAAAATGTAAACTGTAGCCATTCTTACACTGTTAATGGCAGGGTTCTCAAACTTTCCACAGTTGGTCACTGGGTGACTGGAATTAATATTCAGGAAAATGGGTGGAGCCTACAACAGCCAATACAAAATTCACCTGTTGATTTTCAAGGGGAATATTTACAATGCTACCATTCTTACACTACTAATGGCAGAGGTGTCAAAACCAGGGCTGTGGAGTCAAACTGAAGAGTCAGAGTCGGGAGTCGGATGATTTTTGTACAAAATCCACAGATTAGACTAAGGAATCGGAGTCGAGGAGTCGGATGCCATTTTAGGTACCAGAGTTGGAGTCGGAATCGGTGGTTTCATAAACTGAGGAGTCGGAGTTGGAGTTTTTGTACTGACTCCACAGCCCTGCTCAAAACTGATACAGTCAGACATTGGGTGACTGGGGGTCAAATTCACTAAAGGGGGTATAGCCACAAACAACAATTAAGATTTGTTAGATTAATTTAGGCCATTCTGTTATTGGCAGGGTTCTCAAACTTGACACAGTTGGTCACTGGATGACTGGGATTAATATTCAGGAAAGTGGGTGGAGGCTACAACAGCCAATCAAAATTCCCTTATTGATTTTCAAAGGGAATATTTACATTGTTGCCCTTTTTACATTCGTAATGGCAGAGGCCTCAAATCTGGTACAGTCTGTCACTGGGAGACTGGGGTTTAAATTCTAAAAAGGGGGCAGGCCACAAACAGCCAATCAGATTAGTTTAATTTCAGTGGGAAAATGCAACGTATTGATGCCAAGGACCCCAAAGCTCTTACACTTGGTCATTGAGTGACTGTATGTCACGGTTAGGAATAGTGGTCGGAGCCAAAAGCAACAAACTTTTTACATGGGAAAATATAAACTGCAGCCATTCTTACTGTTAATGGCAGGGTTCTCAAACTTGACACAGTTAGTCACTGGGTGACTGGGATTAGAATTCAGAAAAGTGGGTGAAGCCTACAACAGCCAATCAAAATTCACCTATTGATTTTCAAGGAGAATATGGAAACAGCTGCCTTTCTTACACTGTTAATGGTAGAGGCCTCAAACCTGGTACAGTCGGTCACTAAGTGACTGGGCTTCAAATTCACTAAACATCCAATCAGATTTCTTTGCTGGATAAACTGCTTCCATTCACACAATTTTGATGCCAGGAACCCAAAAGCTCAAAATCCGGTCATTGAGTGACTGTGTGTCAAGATTACAAAGAGTGGTTGGAGTCAAAAACAGATTTCCCTGGAAAATGGAAACTGCAGCCCTTCTTCACTGTTAATGGAAGGGTTCTCAAACTTTGCACAGTTGGTTACTGGGTGACTGGGATTAATATTCAGAAAAGTGGAGCCTAAAACAGCCAATTCAAATGTACCTGTTTTCAAGGGGAATATTAAAATTGCTGCCATTTTTGCATTGTTAATGGCACAAGCCTCAAACCTGGTACAGTTGGTCATTGGGTCACTGGGATTCAAAGTCAGAGAAAAAGGGGGCGGAACCACAAACAGCCAATCAGATTTGTTTCATTTCACTGGGAAAATACAAATTATTGATGCCAAGGACCCCAAAGCTCACAAACTTGGTCATTGAATTGCTGTGTGTCAAGGTTACAAAAAGTGGGCAGAGCCAAAAACAAATTTCACTGGGAAAATATAAACTGCAGCCATTCTTACACTGTTAATGGCAGGGTTCTCAAATTTTGCCCAGATGGTCACTGGGCGACTGAGATTAATATTCAAGGAAGTGGGTAGAGGCTATAATAGCCATACAAAACTTACCTGTTGATTTTCAAGGGGAATATTTAAATTGCTGCCATTTTTACACTGTTAATAGCAGATACCTCAAACCTGCTACAGTTGGTCATTGGTTGACTGGGGTTCAAATTCTGGAGAGGGGCGAAGCCACAAACAGCCAATCTGATTTAATTTCTATGGTAATATACAAATGATTGATGCCAAAGACCCCAAAGCTCACCATCTTGGTCATTGAGTTTTTGTGTGTAGGGTTAGAAAAAGTGGGTGGAGCCAGCCAAATACATACCCTGGCAATGCAGGGTCATCAGCTAGTAACATTCCATAAATTGTGTTTCCATGCTCTTTAATTGCCCATACAGTCATCATAATTGATGAAAAGAATGCCACCCGTGTAAAAATCACAAGTTTCCCTGGCATAGAATATAGCAGGGCTGGGATCTGCCATTGCAATGAATAGATTACATCAAATGTATTCAGAAAGTGACTTTCTCCTCCCTGATTGTAAGTTGGTAAAAACAGGCCTAACTACATTTCTCCCTGTAGCATAAACATTTCTCCCTGCCAAGAGGATTTTCATGCATTTTTGGCAGCGGCATCGCTAGCCCTATTTTAGGGGGGCCTGTGCCCCCAACATGTCCGCGGGTGCCCCCAATCTATTTACAGGGGTGCCCGCTGCTCCCCCGCTGGCCGCCGCTGCGACCCCCCCCCCCCCCCCGCTGGCCGCCGCTGCCAGCATCAGACCTCGATCAGCCGGGGCGACCACTAGTGTGGGTGCTAGGACCTAGCGAACACCACACTGATTTGCGGAAGTGACATCACTTCCGCATATACAGCGTGGTGTGTCCGTGCGCACCCGCACTAACTGGTCGGGTTGCCGGCTGCTACTGAGGTCTGCTGCTGGGCTGCTGCTGCTGGGGGGTGAGGGGCACCTGTCACTACCTAACTTGGGCTCCCTGTCACTACCTAACCTTGGGGGCGCCAGTCACTCACTACCTAAACTGGGGGTCCCTTTCACTCACTACCTAACCTGGGAGGTGCCTGTCACTCACTACCCAACCTGGGGGTCCCCTGTCACTCACTACCTAACCTGGGGGGTCCCTGTCACTCACTACCTAACCTGGGGGGCGCCTGTCACTCACTACCTAACCTGGGGGGCGCCTGTCACTCACTACCTAACCTGGGGGTCCCTGTCACTCACTACCTAACCTGGGGGTCCCTGTCACTCACTACCTAAACTGGGGGACTCCTGGCACTACCTTAACCAGGGGGCACCTGTCACTACCTAAACTATCCAGGCCAGCCAGCCCAGCATCACCACCAGCCAAACAGCCCAGAATCACTGTCAAAAAGGCCACAGCATTACCACCAATCAGGCCAGCATTTACTTCAACCAGCCAAGCACAGCCCAGCATTACCGCCAGCCAGGATACAGCATCACCGCCAGCCAACCCAGCCACAGCATTGGCCACAGCATCACCGCCAGCCAACCCGGCCACAGCATCACCGCCAGCCAGGCCACAGCATCACTGCCAGGCCTTTCAGCTCACACATCATCCTCAATCCAGCCAATTACAGTATTGCCAGGCACAGCAGCCAGTAGAGGAGAATTCAGAAGCCAGGTGAGAGGTGTCTACCATATTAAGTGGCATTCTGCCTAGTTATGTGAAATGCTGTCTATTTATGTGCCTCATGACTGCTGAATTTGTCTTGTTGGGGGCCTCATGATTGCTGAATTTGTCTTGTTGGGGGCCTCATGATTTGTCGGGAGCCTCAAGATTGCTGAGTCAAAATATAAGGGAAGATGCCGAGAGCCCAGTATAGTGTAGTATCATGTACTGTAAATTGGGTATGGAAGGTAAGCATAGGTAGGTTATACTCACAAACAAGGGTTACCGTCCAGGTAACCACTTTGAAGGCAGGTGAGGAGATTAGACCTGTCCCCACTCAGGATTAAGAAGGCGCTCTCTGTAGATCGTGAAAATTGAAGAATTCCTCTCCACCAGGGGTGGAAACAACTGCAATAGTAGTACAGAGGCGCCAACAGGGTAAAAACAATATTTCTTTAAAATGGATAAAATGAAGTAGGTAGCGGTGGACTTACCCCTCCAAAACAGACACAAAAAATTGCTGTTTTAAGCAAAAATCTGTTTATTTACATACGCCGAACAAGGTGCAACACGTTTCGGGGGTATATCAGCGATGCATAATATGTTGGCGCTTTATAAATACAAAAAATAAATAAATAAATATCCCACTTCCTCGGGCAATAAATAGAAGCATATCACCAATGCAGTCTGGTACGTAGCCTGGTACGTAGTTTAGACACAGAGGTGCCAGGCTACGTACCACACCGCATTGGTGATATACTCCTATTTATTGCCTGAGGAAGTGGGATGTACTCGCGAATGTGTTGCACCTTGTTGAGAGTATGTAAATAAACTGATTTTTGATTAAAACAGCAATTTTTTGTGTCTGTTTTGGAGTAGTAAGTCCACCGCTACCTACTTCATTTTATCCATTTTAGCTCACTGTTTATCCATCTCTAAGTTAGCCAATAAATGGTATCATCCTGATTCAAAACTCCATCCATTTTAAAGAAATATTGATTTTACCCTGTTGGCGCCTCTGTACTACTATTTCAAGATTGCTGAATTTGTCTTGTTGGGGGCCTCATGATTTGTTGGGGGCCTCATGATTTATTGGGGGTCTTATGATTTCTGAATTTGTCTTGTTGGGGGCCTTACGATTGCTGAATTTGTCTTGTTGGGGGCCTCATGATTTGTTGGGGGCCTCATGATTGCTGAATTTGTCATGTTGGGGGCCTCACGATTGCTGAATTTGTCTTGTTGGGGGCCTCATGATTGCTGAATTTTTTTTGGTGGGGGGCTTTATGATTACTGAATTTGTCTTGATAGGGGCCTCACGATTGCTGAATTTGTCTTGATGGGGGACCTCATGATTGCTGAATTTGTCTTGTTGGGAGTCACATGATTGCTAACTGCGAGACTATGGGAAAAGCTGAATCATCATCATATGAGACAATAGCATTAAACCTACTTTTTTAGCTTTTTAAAACAGAAAATAAAACTGGTAGGTTCTAAAAAAAAATGAATACATGTTTCAGGAGTAGGATGGATGAAATTGTTTATCTTCACAGTTTATTTTCAACTTAGATTTTCCATAATGTTCATGTATGAGTTAAAACGTTTGTACAGTATTTAGTTTAAATTGCTGTTGCCCCGATAGATAAGTGACTATTGGGTTGCAGTTTGAGCACTCTGCCTCCAAAAGGTTCGCCACTACTGTCCTAACTTAATGTCCCACCATTGCTTAGTTCATGTAAATTTGTCTCCACCCATGCCCACACCCACATTCTGGTCCATGGCCGCACAACGTAACCCTCATATTTTTCGGCGCACTAGCTGCAGTGTGCTGATCTCTGCTGCCTACAGTATGTACAGTATACGCTGTTCTCTAGTGTCTGCACTGTGTGCTGATCTACCTTCAGTGTGTACTGTGCCTTTACTGATTGTAAACCAGCTGTATTGTATGTTAATCCCTGCTACTTTCAGTATGTACAGTATTAGCTGTAAAGCCTGGTACACACATACAATTTTGATTAGCCAATTTTAGCTTTGTTCATCAAATTCCTTGTCTGTTGGCCCACTTACTGCATGGGGGTGGTAAAATTGGTCAGTAATTGACCAATCAAAATTGTATGTGCGTATACATCTTTGATCTATGCCTATACTGATTGTATCTAAATAAAGGACAGGGGGCTCCATCCAATATTTCTATGGGCAGGCCCGTTATCTGTAGCTTACAATGCTGCTAAGTTCATGTACATTTGACCCCACCCAAGGCCACGCCCACTCACTGCATGGCCACGCTGTGCGTGACGCATATACCCCCCACCTAGTGCCCACAAGTGCCCCCGATCTCCAAGGACCCTAGGAATGCAACTGACTTTTGGAGATAGTCAAATATTTCTAGCTTGCATCCAAGTGTGTGCAGCTTTGAATTGGGCCAGTCAAAACCACTTCCTGGTAATTCTGACTGGCTCATATCCAAGAAGCATACAATGTCCACTAAGTATTCATGCAAGCCAGAATTATTTGCATCTATTCTCAGTGACTCATTTTCAGGTTCAACACCTGATAAGAGGGTACAAGTCTCAGCGCAATTATATAGACACAGTGGGCATTGATGAAAGGTTACTGAATAAACAGTTTCCTGGTTTCTGTTTCATGCAAGCACCTACAGCGAGCACTTTAACATTCAGGCTGTCCTGGATTCATTAAAACAGCAATTACCAAACACAGTTTAAGATCAGTGGCTTTACCCAGAGTATGTTAATGGCAATTTGCAGCAATGCCCTGGATTACTTCATCTTCATTTTCCTGCAGTTTCTCCTGGTATTAAATACCTGTAGGATCTGCCATGTTAGTGGAGGCAGGGGGATGTTTATTAGAACCTAAGACAAATTAAAGCCAAATATTTATACTTACTTTGGGCTTCCTCCAGCCCACTTTAGGCCATGGGCTCCCTCACCATCTCCCAGAGCCACTCTGATCTTCCACTGGCAGTCCGAGTCGCTGGCTCCCTATCACGCTCCCGTGGCTGGGAGCATTCTGTGCCTGGACAAATGTGCTTTATCATTATGGTTGCTTGAGACTCATTTTTAAAAATAGGCCTACCTAATACAGTACTATACCCCACTCTATATTCATATCATGAACTCTGTATTTACTAGTTAACTCAAACTGGATGTTTATATGCGTCCAGTTTGAGTCTCACTAACACAATCAGGATATATTTTAAATGTTAAAATACAGTAACTGAAAGCAGAGCCAGGACAAGGTCCTCCAGCCCCCAGGGCTGAGACACGAAAGTGCGTCCCTCCATCCCTCCCACCCCAGTCGTCACACACTGATTGCTATTAGACTAAGAGGCGCCCCAATGCCCCTAACACCTTAAAGCGGATCCGAGATGAAAAACTAAATATAACAAGTGACTTGTCTATACATCTTATCTAAAGTTTAGATAGTTTACACAGCAAATCTATCTTCAAACAGCTTCAACAGTATATTAATATTTTTTACTGTGATACAATGGGAGCAGACATGTTTTCTGCTTGTCACTATTACACAATCACACACACAGGCAAGCTTATCTGTATCTAGGCATGCTAATCTGTATATTCTGTGAAAACTCCACTCTTCTCTCCTCCATTACACAGGCAACTGATCTGTATCTGCACTGCAGCTCTCAGATTGTGAAAACTCTGCCTCTGAAATCTATAGCTAGTAACACCTTTTTCACCTGCCCAGACTGAAATCCCACAATCCCTTGCAAGCGCCAAGGCACTCTGGAGAAGTTGTGGGTGTGGTTTGTTTAGTTTATAGGAAATTAGGGTATTAAAACAAAACAAAAAAAGTATTTGGCTTGAGGAATGCCCTATAAACTATATGTAAGGAACACAATTATGCAATGAGTAAAAGTTCATCTCGGATCCACTTTAATCTCTAGTTATTTGGCTTGCAGTTACTGCCATGTATCCCCTTTTTTATTTCTTTCTGCTTCAAACACAATAGGGGAATGGTAGCTGAGTGAGTTGTGCGCCCCTCCTACACTGCGCCCTGAGGCTGGAGCATCTCTCTCTGCCTCGGTCCGGCCCTGACTGAAAGTATATTAACTTTGGGGGAGCTGTAAAACCCAGTCTTCAAGCACAGGAGAGGAGAGCCCACAAACAGTCTAATAAGTTGTCCTTCATCACTGTGAGTACTCACTCATCACTGCGGTAATTTGTGCTGGTTGGTTAAGACTGCTGTCCTGGATAACCAGCACTCTACTGTACATAACTGAGCTGCGCTCCCCAACAGTTCCTATAAAACAAAAATCGTATTGCACATAGCGTAATTCTGTGATAACAATCTACAAAACACCCTGGTGATAGTGAATTAGTGCACCACTCGTGAATCCTCTCCCCGATTTAGATTGCGCTCACCAGATTATTACCACCTCAGACATCAGGTGGATCTAGCACATGTGTTTAAACAACCACTGTCACTTGTAGACTATTCACTCCTTCTTTAATATTCACACGTAAACACTTCATAGCATAAAACACATAAAACATAAAGGAATCATAGCGTAATATTGTTTAAGCAGAGAAACTCGCCTGCGCACAGATTGCGCACTCACGTATGTTGTCTTGTTACAGTGCACATCAATTGCATCCTAGCAGCGGGGTCTGTCCTGGCTCCGGATCGAGGAATGACGGTGTCCCGTGTCCCCCTAATTGCCTCTGGCCGCCTGGGTCTCTCTCCCACGCTCCCTTTGCTTGCAAACAGTAACCGATTGCTCTCTCAGCAGACGCGCCAGCCGTAGCTCCGCCCTACGCGTTTCGTCCAATAAGAGTCTATCACCAGGGTGTTTTGTGAATTGTTATCACAGAATGACGCTATGTGCAATACGATTTTTGTTTTATAGGAACTGTTGGGGAGTGCAGCTGAGTGCTATATATTGTTGTTCATTTCTGGAAAAGTGAAGCAGCAATCCCACATGTAATGGTGTTGAAGCTTGGACTTTGGATACATTGCTTTGAGAGGACTTGACTGTAGTAAGATCTGAAAAGGGATAAAGTACTACTTTGCTGCTGGCTGCAGTAAGGTCTGATAAGGCTGTTTTTAATATAAAAAAGTGTGCATAAGTGGCTATTATTATCCCCGGACATAGGGGTGCAAAGGCAGGGCAGCCCTGACAGTAAAATGTATACTGTACATAACTGGGGCTTCCTTCAGCCCCCTGTAGTCTGTGGGCTCCATTGGTGTCCATCTGATCCTGTCCCTTCTCCGGCAGTCAGGGACCACTGCACACGCTCTGTGCCTGTGCAGTTTCAAGCCTTAACTAACTGTGCAGGTAAAAAATACTCCCAGCCATGGGAGCATGACCAAGGTGGCGCTTGCGTATTATTCCTGGACTACCAGAGCTGACTACGGGAGAATGAATGGAACCGGATGGCAAAATAATATTCAGCATTGCATTTTAGGAAGAGGGCTTTTGGGTCTCTTTTAGCCCTTATACTTTCCTAGTGGTTCTGGGTCCCCATGAGCTATCTGGAGTTTCTGTCAATTTTACTGGTAAAGCTAGGTTCACAGTGAGCAGTTGCATAATGCACATACCGTAAGTGTGAACTGAATGGAGACTGGACACAGAGTTTAACACAAAGCCTGCATGCAGCGAGTTAGAATAACACGACCATTTACAACACAGTACTGTGAACAGGCCCACAGAACTGTATGGGCAGTGGGTTGACCTGCAGGATTATTCTGCAACACATCTGAGCACTGTGAACTAGCACTTACAATAGATCATTCATCCATGACATAATAAAAGTAGATGACAGTTGCCAGCAGAGACCAGTTGAGTCTTTCCATCTGTCTGATCCTTCTTTCTCCCTCCTCCACAGGCTGTGAGTAAGCTGCTTCTCAGACCAGACAACATCCTCAGCAAGACAACAGACAGTGATGACATGTTGTACACTCGGCCAATACAAGACAGAACATTTATATTGCGCTTTTATCCTGGCAGACTCAACGCGCCAGCGCTGTAGCCACTAGAGCAGTAGGCCACCCTGCAGTGTTAGGAAGTCTTGCCCAAGTTATCCTTACTGAATTGATTCTGTTTACTGAACAGGAAGAGCCGTGATTCAAACCGTGATCTCCTGTGTCATAGGCAGAGGCCTAGTACACTATGCAGTAGGCAATGACTCTGCTGTAGCTGCAGTCAATGCAGTGCTGGCTCCCCCGAAGTCTCCTGCGCCTGCATAGTAGAACGGACCCAACAGAGATTGGCTGTTTCAGCCTATCTCCATGCTGAGAGCCGGAACAGCGCATTGCTGGAGCCAGGGAAGGTAAATGTAGCAAGCCTTGTCAGGCTTGTCGAGCGTGGATTGCAGGAGACTTCGGGGGAGCCAGCGATGCATTGACTGCAGCTACAGCAGAGGGGGAAGCCTCATTGGGACCCTGAGGCTTCCCCCTACCTAGGTGAGTACCCCCCCAGGGGACTTATTTTTGTTACAGGTTCTCTTTAAGGAGCTAGTGATACCCCAAAATGTAGGGCACCACAGAATCTCTTTAGCTTCTACATCCAATTACAGCAGCCTAAAGCTGGCCACTAACGGTCCAATTTCTAGCAAAAAATCGTTCGAGCGATCAGAAATTCTGATCGGACGAAAAATCGTTCACTACACCATCAACTAACCAATCATTGCTTCCTATCTATCACGACCACCAAGAAAATCCAAATTTTCGTTCGACGAAAATTCATTTAGGCGACATTTTTTTCACTCGTTCATAATCGATTGTGTCCACCAATGGAGATTATTTACAACCAATCCGATCAGAATTTCTGATCGCTCGAACGATTTTTCGCTAGAAATTGGACCGTTAGTGGCCAGCTTAAGCCTTTTACACTTATTCAGTTGCCCTCAGTTATAACTAAAAGAAAACTGATTTTCAAAGTAATGCCCATGTTTTCCTATGGCACCTTTCACCCTTAACGCGTTTTAACTGAAATCTTCTTCCCAATGCACTGCTATGGAAAAAACGCGTACCATTGCGTACTAACGCACACTAACGCACACTAACGCATGCCAACTGATTAAGTGTAAACGGGGCCTAAGGGAAAATTATGGTGAGCACATGTTGGGGAGTATATACCATATTTTTTGCTCCAAAGGCTGCACCTGACGCAAGTAGGTTTAGAGGAGGAAAAACAAAAATAATTCAAACCAGGTGGGGCGTCTTCTGGAGCATCTCCCCCAAAGCTGTCTCCTCCCCCTAAGCTAAGAGTGGTCTCCCTAGGGCCCCTGCAAAGTAACAGCAACCGGCACCAGGTCTCCCGCCAAACAGTCTCTGCCCCTTCTCCCAAGCTTATAGTGATCCCCACAGCCCCTGCAGAGGAGCTGCAGCTGGCACCAAGTCTCCTCCCTAAACTCCCTGCACAATAGCAGCATCGGAACACACTCACCTGTCCAAACAGTGCGCTCCTCCATCAGTCTGTGTTCTTCTATCTTAATCCTCACTAGCGCCCTCTCTCTGTGACTGAGCAGCATGTTGTCAGATGAGGGGGAGGGGCGTCAATGAGGATGTAGACAAATGGACAAAGACAGGAAGGAGTATGTGTCAGCTGGACAGGTGAGTGTGCTCCGCAGCCACTACTCTTCAGGGGTCACGAGGGAGATCACTATTAGCTGAAGGAGGGGGAGACAGCTTGGGGGAGACCTGGTGCTGGCCCTACTGTAACTGTAAGGTATTATACGGTCCATAATATGCACAAACTTCTTCCCCCCACAGACGCACACTTTTGGGCAAGAAAGAGTGCATCTAATGGAACTAAAAATACGATAACCCTGTCTATTACCAATTTTCCTTCTAGGTAGTTGCTGAGCAGTTTATCCTGTTGCAGCATTTAATGATATATCTATGCAGCCTGATTTACTCAGGTACAGCTTTGAGGGTCTGAGAAATTATATAAGGCTCGGCTGTTGCTCAAAGCTTTGCCAGTTTAGTAAGACAGTCAGCAAGTCTCTCAACCATCCCTATACTTGTCAAGGTACTGAAATGATGTGGTTTGCCACTTCTTTGAGCCAGGTTTTTTTGGGGGTATTTCATTTACAGGAGTACTCAGGGCCGGATTTAGGCCAAGACCACTTAGGCCATGGCCTAGGGCACCACTGGAGGAAGGGCACCAAATCAGCAGGCTAAACTGGTGCAGCATTTGCAAGCTTGCGAATACTGCAATGCAGGGAGATTGGGCGAGCCCCTGACTGCAGTACTCTCCTGCCAGCGGCCACCTTGCTCTCTGTGTATGATTTTTTTTTCAAAACCTGCTTTTTGCACTTTAGGGCGGGGGGGGGGGGGGTTTGGTCCCCGGTCCGCACTGCCCGGCCCACTGTCTGTAGTACCTCTACCTGGTGCCTGGCCCCGCTGTGCACGGATTGGCCAGAAGCAGGGAATATGTATAAGTGTTAATGAGCGGGGGGCGGATCCACTTGAGCGAGCGGCTGGGCACATACAGCTTTACCAATCGCTGGATAGCGATGGAATGACGGCAGCGGTAGGCGGAGCTGTATGCTCTGTACAGCTCCGCCTAACGCTGCCGTCATTCCATCGCTATCCAGCGATTGGTAAAGCTGCATGTGCCCGGCCGCTCGCTCGAGTGGATCCGCCCCCGGCTCATTAACACTCATACATATTCACTGCTTCTGGCCAATCCGCGCACAGTGGGGCCAGACACAAGGTACAGACAGCGGACCGAAAAACCAAAGATACTGACGACCAGCAGATCGTCTTGCCACAAACCGCAGTTTCGGTTTTAAACCGAAAAACCGTGCAGCCCTACCAGGCATGTATTTGGCTGGTGTTGGCCCTGCCCACTTTTTCTAACGCTAACACACAAACACTCAATGACCAAGTTTGTGAGCTTTGGCCTCAATAAAATGTATATTCCCACAGAAATTAAACAAATCAGATTGGCTGTTTTTGACTCTGCCTCTCTCCAGCATTTGAACGCCAGGCACCCAATGACTAACTGTGGCAGTTTTAAGGCATCTTCTATTTTAAGGCATCTTCTATTAACAGTGTAAAAATGGCAACATTTTAAATATTTCCCTTGAAAATCAACAGGTGAATTTTGATTGGCCATTATAGGCTCCACCCACTTCCCTGAATATTAATCCCAGTCACCCAATGACCATCTGGGCAAAATTTAAGAACCCTGCCATTAACAGTGTAAGAAGGTGTGGAGTTTATATTTTCCCAGTGAAATGTGTATTTGGCTCTGCCCTCTTTTTGTAACCTGGACAATGACCAAGTTTGTGAGCTTTCTGGTCCTTGGCATCAATAAAAACAAATTTGATTGGCTGTTTGTGGCTCCACCCCTTTTATAAATTTGAACCTGAGTGACCCAATGGCCAACTGTACCAGGTTTGATGCTTGTGCCATTAACAGTGCAAGAATGGCAGCAATTTTGATATTTCCCTTGAAAATCAACAGGTGAATATTGATTGGCTTTTCTAGGCTCAACTTACTTTCCTGAATATTAATCCCAGTCACCCAGTAACAAACTATGCAAAGTTTGAGAACCCTGCCATTAACAGTGAAGAAGGGCTGCATTTTACATTTTCCCAGGGAAATCTGTTTTTGACTCCACCCAGTGTTTGTAACCTTGACACACAGTCACTCACTGACCAAGTTTGTGAGCTTTCGGGTTCCTGGCATAAAAATTGTGTGGAAGGAAACAGTTTATGCAGCAAAGAAATCTGATTGACTGTTTGTGGCTCCACCCCTTAAGTGAATTTGAACCCCATTCACTTAATGATGACTGACTGTAGCAGGTTTGAGGCCTCTGCCATTAACAGTGTGAGAATGGCAGCAGTTTCAATATTCCCCTTGAAAATCAATAGGTGCATTTTGATTGTCTGTTGTAGGCTCCACCTATTTTTCTGAATATTATTCCCATTCACCCAGTGACCAACTGTGTCAAGTTTGAGAACCCTACCATTAACAGTGTAAGAATGACTGCAGTTTATATTTTACCATGTAAAATGTTAGTTGTTTTTGACTCCACCCACTGTTTGTAACCTTGACATACAGTCACTCAATGACCAAGTTTATGAGCTTTGGGGTCCTTGGCATTAATATGCTGCATTTTTCCGTTGCAATTAAACAAATCTGTTTGGCTGTTTGTAGTCCCCTTTTCAGAATTTAAACCCCAGTCTCCCAGTGACTGACTGTACCAGATTTGAGGCATTTGCCATTAAGAGTGTAAGAATGGTAGCAATGCAAATATGCCCCATAAAAATCAATAGGTAAATTTTGATTGGCTGTTGTAGGCTCCACCCACTTTCCTGAATCTTAATCTCATTTACTCAGTGGCCAAGTGTGCCAAGTTTGAGAACCCTGCGATTAACAGTCTAAGAATGGCTGTAGTTTACATTTTCATATTAAAAATGAATGGCTGAAATTTGACTGGCTGTTTTATGCTCCACCCACTTTTCCTGGATTTGTAACCTTGGTCACTAAGTGACCAACTGTACCAAGTGTGGGGACTCTGGCTTGATTACTGTGAATGGCAGCCTTTTACATTTTTTCCATTGACATGGGTGGGTGAAATCTGATTAGCTGTTTGTAGCTCCGCCCAAGTGTGCAGGGGGCCGCGAGACCCCCAGAATATATCATCCCAAGTAGTAAGGGATCTGTATACCAAGTTTCGTTTAAATCGATCAAGATGTTTTCGAGTGATCGCGGCACTTACACACACACACACATACAAATATATATATATATATATATATATATCTATATATATATCTATATATATATCTATATCTATATCTATATATATCTATATATATCTATATCTATATATATCTATATCTATATATATCTATATATATCTATATCTATATATATCTATATCTCTATATCTATATCTCTATATCTATATATATATATATATCTATCTATATATATATATATATATATATATATATATATATATATATATATATATATATATATATATATATAATGTGGTCTCCTGGCAGTTTATTGGTTTGTTTGATTAGTCTGTGGTCAAATAAACTCAAAGTTTGGTTTATGTCTGCGGTTTGAATTTTTCTGATTGGTTTATACTTACAAATAAAGTATTAATTGAAAGATATCTTAAAAAAAAAAGTACCATGGACATTTCTTTCCACGTTTAACTGTTGTGTTTTTATGTATCAGTTGTTATTGTTATTATGCATGACTGTTCAGGGGTTTTCCCTCTCATGCTCAGTATTCATATTAATCTCATAAACTTTTTGGGTGTTTTTTGCCTCTCTAGGATAAAAGATACTGTAGTTCAAGAGGCCAAGAAGTGGAAAACATTTATAATTCAGTGCAGAAGAGATCTCTGCACTGAGGGTGGAACACAGGAAGTGATTCTGTGTGGGTATTTCCACAATTAGAGCTGTGGTTTTCACAACTCTGTACAGGCTGTGTGTTTAGCACTCGGTCTTCACACTGTTTGCACCATCACTTTTGATCAGAAGAGAACTGAAGGAGAGCAGATTTTTCTTTACTAGCTTTGCGGTTTTCACAGATCACTCTGCTTTAGCTGAGTTCTTTCTGTACCAGATTATCTTCCACACATGTGGGAGGGAGAGGGGTGGATACAGTGAAGAAGGAAGTGTCCTTTTCCTGGAAAATGAAAGTTTGCTCAGTTTTTCTGAGCAGAAAATCTCAGTTACGGTAAAGGCAGGCAGATGGAGTGTTAGATGGGATTATGCCTCTAGCTATCTGAATTTAACCAAGAAATGGAAACATGTCACCTTGTCAGCCTTCTAGGACTGATTCTATCAGCGCATTATCTTACGGCATCTAATACTACTGAGAACTGTAAGTACTACTGACTTTCATACAACATTAAATTAGAATCTTTTGGTGATATGTCATACAGCCTTCCTGATATGAGCTAAATTAGGAAAGAAATAATTTTTGATGGCATGGACAGAGATGTACAATAGAATTCCTTTAAAGTGTACCTGATATGAGCTCACTAAAAGATTTTATACTTGCCCGGGGTTTCCTCTAGCCCCATGAGCACTGATGTGTCCCTCGCCGTCCTCCCGAGTGCCTCTGTTTGCCTGGTATCAGTCCCAGTAATCTGGCTCAGTTGCTCCTGTTGACACGTGTGGGGCCGATATCAGGTGAACGGAGGCACCCGGGAGGACGGCGAGGGAAGCATCAGTGCTCATGGGGCTGGAGGAATCCCGGGTAAGTATAGAATCTTTCAGTGTGCCTGTATCAGGTTTACTTTACACTTTAAGGGACCTGGTCAAGTAGATTACTATACTGTATCGGGTACGTAATGTAGAACAGAGGCGCCAAAATGATAAAAACAGTTGTTAAAAAGTTTAAAAGTGCTTAGGAGGCAGTGGTGGACTTACCTCCTGCAAGCAGACACAAAAGCTGTGTATTCAAGACAAGTAACATTTATTGGTACACTCCAGCGAAACCCCTGGAGTGTACCAATAAATTTTACTTGTCTTGAATACCCAGTTTTTGTGTTGAATACACTGTTTTTATCCTTTTGGCGCCTCTGTTCTACATTACGTTATCATTAATATCCACCCCTGGTGGAGGGGGATACCCCTTTTTTCCTATCTACAGAGAGCGACTTCTTATTCCTAAGTGGGGACAGGTTAATCTCCTCACCTGCTTATACAGTGGTTGCCTGGAGGTAACCGTGGTTTGTGAGTATAAATCTATACTTGTTCCATATACCCTATTGCCATTCCTTACTACACTATATCGGGCTCTTGGTTCTCCTTTCTTACATATACTGTATTGGGAGTTTACTATATCGTAATTTGTTGTACAGGCGCATGGTCGGGATATGGGGACTGACTTTACTTTACTGACCTAAAGGGAATGTCCGAGCTGCATAAAAAAAAAGACGTCTACTTACCCGGGGCTTCCTCCAGCCCCTAGCAACCACTATGTTCCTCTCCGCAGCTCCACTCTCAGTCGATTGCTCCGGGTCCCCGACGGTGCAGAAGCCGTCCTCGCCAGGCCATCCTCTACTGCGCCAGTGCTAGTGCTGCTGTCAATCATTCGAACGTGGCATGGAGAGTACTGCGCAGGCGCAGGACTACTGCGCAGTACGCTCCACACCACGTGCGACTGATTGACAGCACGCTCACGCAGGCGCAGTAGAGGACAACCTGGCGAGGTCAGCCTCTGCACCGTCAGAGACCGGGAGCCAGAAACTGAGAGCGGAGCTGTGGCGAGGGACATAGTGGTTGCTAGGGGCTGGAGGAAGCCCCGGGTAAGTAGATGTCCTTTTTTTATGCAGCTCGGAAATTCCCTGTAAAGTGAACCTGAACTCAAAACTTCCTCTCTGCTCTAAAAGATAAGCAGCAGCATAATAACCTTTAATGCAAAAACATTTCTTTGTTACAGCTGATGCAAATCCAGCAATAAATATGCAGTGTGTCTACTTCCTGATTTCATAGAAGTAGACATATTGTTAACATCCTGTGTTTACAAATTAGCTGCTCTGCTATAGCAGAGGAAATTCCTGAGCCGATGCAGCTGAGAGATCAAATTACAGTTATGATTAGTCATAGATGAAGGGGAAATGGACGAGTTAAATTCTCTAAATACATACAGGGTGCATTTCTCTGTTTTCCTTCTGTCCTGTGCAAGAGTTTAGGTCCACTTTAACACTTGTCAGCCTCTACTATCATTTATTACTAAAGGGGTCTGTTATTGGAGGTCTATCAGAGTGGTATGTCACTGTGGCATCTGTGGCGTGTGGCCTGTCACAGAGGTCTGTTCCTGAGGATTTGTCAAAAAGATTCTGTCGTGGTGGGTCTATCACAAAGATGTTTGTGATTGGGCATCTGTTACTGAGTTGTTTTTTTAACTAGGGATCTGTGTCTAGGGCCTGTCCGTCACTCTGAAATCTGTTATTGGAAATAGGAAACCAGTCACTGAGAGATGTGTTATCTTGCCAGGAAGCATGCACACATTTATTGCTTTTTATTGTGATAATATTACGGTTGTTACTTGAAACATATGCTGCTATGCTGTTGTGGTGTGTCAAAAAGTGTTGAAATGTCATAGTGGTGTTTTATGACTTGAAAATGGTTGGGAGATAGGTACACACCATACAATTTTCTGTTCGATTTTCTGATATGCTGGGTACACACTATGAGATTTTCTGGCCGATTTACTGTCAGATCGGTTATTTCCAACATGTCCGATTTGCTTTCCGATCCATTTCCGTGCACTTTAATAGGAAATTGATCGGAAAATGCTCGGAAATCGATCGTAAAGCAAATCGGATATGTTGGAAATAATCGATTTGACAGGAAATCTGCCAGAAAATCTCATAGTGTGTACCCAGCATTAGATTTAAGGCCCATACACAAGTCGGATGGACTGTACACACGCCCAATTTGGCGTGCGGACGACTGAACGACGGGACGTTCAAACGACCCATCGTTCGGAAAAATCCAACGTGTGTATGGGCCTTTACCTGCCAGATAGATCTAACCATCTATCTGCCTAGCAATTAAGCATTGTTCTACTTAGCAGGAGATAACCAGAAGACAATGCACCAGAGATAATGACCAGTCTTTACAGAAAATAATCTAACAGAAAAATCTAACAGGAAATTGTATGGTGTGTACTAGGCATTAGTAATAATGTTTTTCACCATGTGTATATACAGTCAAATTTTGTTATAGTTAAAGGGAACCTTAACTGAATGGGGGGTAAAGAGTTTCACTTAACCTGGGCTATTACCAGCCCCCTGCAGCAGTCCTGTGCCCTCGGAGCCGCTCTGGAATCCTCCGGTCCCCCGCTGTCACTTAGTTTCGTTTTTGACGACTCACCAGTCGGCCGGCCGCCATGCGTATTATTGGACACATTCCCTACTGCAATTAGCGCTGTTGCGGACCGCAACGCATACAAAAATACGCGTTGCCTCATTCCACACGCGTAGATATGCGGCAACGCGTATTTTTGTATGCGTTGCGGTCCGCAACAGCGCTAATTGCACTAGGGAATGTGTCCAATAATACGCATGGCGGCCGGCCGACTGGT
Source organism: Hyperolius riggenbachi (assembly GCF_040937935.1). Lineage (NCBI taxonomy): Eukaryota > Metazoa > Chordata > Amphibia > Anura > Hyperoliidae > Hyperolius > Hyperolius riggenbachi. Next base: position 100,410,315 of record NC_090653.1, on the reverse strand, counting down.
GAGTCGTCAAAATCGAAACTAAGTGACAGCGGGGTACCGGAGGATTCCAGAGCGGCTCCGAGGGCACAGGACTGCTGCAGGGGGCTGGTAATAGCCCCAGGTAATTGAAACTCTTTACCCCCCGTTCAGTTAAGGTTCCCTTTAAACAGTACAAGTTGCCTGACCCCCTGCTAATCTCTTTGGCTGCAGTGGTGTCTGACTCTGAATCAGACAGTAACAATAAGTGCTCAGCCACACTATAAGCGCTTTGCTGAGCGATTGTGATTGATTAGCGCTTTCTGAGCGCTCTTTAAAAATCGCTCCCATTCACTTTTATTCAAATCGTGGTAAAAATTGTGATTTTTCGCATACGCGATTGCGCTGATTTTACCACAATTTTAATAAAAGTGAATGGGAGTGCCTACATACTGTATCCCTTTCATTTCAGGTGTGCTTTAAGGGCACCGCCTCTGACATTGAATCCTGGCTGTAGTCAGTACCTGTTCAGTAAGGAGTATTTGGCCAAGACTGGTCAACATTGCAGAGTGGGCTACTGAGCACATCCTTAGTGGCTGCAGCTCTCAAGCGCTTTGAGTCCAACAGGAATAAAGCACTATACAAATGTTAACATTATTATCATACCCAATGACCTCTGGGACAAACCCCCAGTAACAGACCCCGGAGCCAGATGACAAACACCTACCGACAGATCGAAATGAGACCACTAGTTACAGCCCTCAGAAACAGATGCTCAGTGACAGACCCCAGAGACAGAACACTGGTGACAGAACCCCAGCAAGGGACCCCGAGACAACAACCCAGATATCTTTATCCGGGCTAGCAAAAAAGGGCGCACAGGGATAGTGGACAAAAAGGGCGCCGCCATAGACTGCAATGCCATATATCGGCTATTCGGCGCCCGACAGGAAAAAAGGGCGCCCGAGAAATAGCGTTTTACAGGGATCGTGTTAACAAAAGGCTCCGTTTACAGGATAAAGTTTATAACAAATATCGTTTACAAGTTCGTTTTGACTTTGTATTATACTTATTTTTTCGTTTGTAAATTTCGCTTATATGAGTTTTAACTAGTTTTTTCGTTTTAAAATTACGCTTACAAACCTATTACAACTAAAATTTTGTTTACACTTCTTTTAGCATTTAAAATTCGTTTTCATATGTATAATGCTTAAATAACGTTTCTCAACCTGATTGTATTAGAAATACATCGCTTTTGGTATTAACTTTGTTTTTACACTTATAATGCGTTGATTATAGTTACTAAAATATCGCTTTAAATATTACTGTTATTTTAAGATTTCTAATGCATAAGTGATTGTAAGGTTATCTATTGTATTGTATGTGTATATATATATTATATATACCTTTTTCTACTTCTAATATTATTAATGTATCCGTGATTTTAAGGCTACCTATTCCATGACAAATATATAAATTATTTTATTCATGTTATTTGGAGTGAAGTATTTAAGGATTAAATATATTATTGTTTATATGTGTTTAGCGTGTTTGTGCAGTGGGGATGGTTAGGTTTAGGGATTACTAGGGGGTCTAGGGGTTAGGGATAGATACAGGGAGGGTTAGGTATAGTTACAGTGCAATATACACCACCAGGGAGGTGGTTAGTTTTAGGCACCACCAGAGGGGTCTTAGGTTTAGGCACCACCAGGGGGGTCTTAGGTTTAGGCACCACCAGGGGGGTCTTAGGGTTAGGCACCAACAGGGGGGTCTTAGGTTTAGGCACCAACAGGGGGGTCTTAGGTTTAGGCACCACCAGGGGGGTCTTAGGTTTAGGCACCACCAGGGGGGTCTTAGGTTTAGGCACCAGCAGGGGGGTCTTAGGTTTAGGCACCAACAGGGAGGTCTTAGGTTTGGGCACCACCAGGGGGGGTCTTCGGTTTAGGCACCACCAGGGGGGTCTTAGGTTTAGGCACCAACAGGGGGGTCTAGGGGTTAGGGATAGGTACAGGGAGGGTTAGGTATACTTACAGTGCAATATACACCACCAGGGAGGTGGTTAGGTTTAGGCACCACCAGGGGGGTGGTTAGTTTTAGGCACCAACAGGGGGGTCTTAGGTTTAGGCACCACCAGGGGAGTCTTAGGTTTAGGCACCACCAGGGGGGTCTAGGGGTTAGGGATAGGTACAGGGAGGGCTCTGTGTGAGAGTAAGGTTAGGTATAGTTATAGTACAATATATGTCATATATACAATTTATTAAATTATGTGTATTTACAGGGATAAGGAGATATATCTGTGACCCTAAAGTTAGGTATAATTGTAGTACAATACCTGTAAAACCTACCATTCTAATACTATGCTTAATACAAGTGTAAATAGCGTTTTTTTTCTATAGACGCTATTTGACGTTTTATTTCAGAATTCGTTTACTGTTATAGACGGTATTTTGCCATTTCATTTCCGTTTATTTAACCTATTTAGCACTAAATTATCGTTTATAACATGTTAAACGAAAATATGGTTTTGCATTCAAACGTACAATTTCGGCTACACCCCGCGCCATTTTTTCCAGGCGCCCTTTTTTGATAGACGCATCTTTATCTACTGTCTTGTTCAAGCCTTAAGCCTCATCTGCACGGGTAGATGAGGCTGCGATCCGGCGGCTCGATTAGCGATTCCACGTGCCCACCTCGCCCTCGCTCGCCGCGCATGCGCCGCATTCGATTCCCCGCTTGTGCCCGCTCGTCCCCGCCGGCGCCGCTTATTTTCCGCTCGATTCCCTGCCATTGTCCCCTCGTGGGAGCGAGCAGGGAATCGGCGGTGCGGAGATCTGTCCTGTCGGATCTTATCAATCGAGCTGCATCAGCGGCTCGATTGATAAGGAGCATCGCGGCCGCATCTACTCGTGTAGATGCGGCTTTAGGCTGGTTTCACAGTGGGACGTTAAAGTCCCACATTACAGCAGCCAGTAACGCAGCCTAACTCACAGCAATGATAAATCAATGGGCTGTTCACAGTGCCCACGTTGCGTTACATCGTAACGCCACACGTTCTGGGAAAGTGCTGCATGCTGTACATTATAGTAGGCTAAGCCACGTTAGACTGTTTGCACATGCTCAGTAATGTTGGAGGAGGAGGTCTCCCCTCCTCCTCTGCAGCCAGCCACATGGCTAATTAATATTCACTGCACAGTGAGACTGTGGTGGGATTGTAGTGTTGTCCGGTTCATTTGATCCGGATCTTTTTTGTGAGTCGAATCATCCGGATCATCACAATGAAAGATTCGGTTCACAGTGGATGTCTGTCTGGAAGAAACAGGAACATACAGAATGTACAGTGCAGGGAAAGTCCTGCCCTGTTAATCATTTCATCCAGTCTGCTTCCCTAGTAAAATGATTCAAATGATTCGGTTCAAAGATCCGAATCTTTTCAATGATCTGCTTCAAATGATCCCAATCCTTAAAAAGACCCAGACTTTCTATCACTAACCTGGAGCGGCTGCTTTGAGAGCTGCATAACGCAGCTCAATCTGACGTCCAACTTCAACACCACCATGCGTTGCGTTAGGGGCACGTTATGCGACCTTAACGTCCCCTAAAATGCAACGTCTTGGTGGGAAAGTAGCCTTACAGCTGCTGCCTCCTGTGCTTCTACTCTTCTGAGCCATGTACAATTAGTTTGTACATGGGCTCTTTGCACCCTCAGCTATTGACTGCCTGGTGGTGAAGAACATCATGAGACAGAAAAGCAGCGGGATGTAGCCATAATCTATGGACACCACATGGGGATGAGAGATCCAGGAAAGGAACAAAGGAGATGAAAGTGTCAGGAAGTGGACACATAACCAGTGCTGCTGCAACACACCAAAGTGTCACAACACACTGGCTGGGATCCAGTGTCCTATACATTCAGGGAACAATAAAATGATACAGCAGTTTAAACATAATTTAACCACTTGCCGACCGCGCACTCATAACGCGCGTCGGCAAAGTGGCAGCTGCAGGACCAGCGACGCAGTTCTGCGTCGCCAGCTGCAGGCTGATTAATCAGGAAGCAGCCGCTCGTGCGAGCGGCTGCTTCCTGTCAATTCACGGCGGGGGGCTCCGTGAATAGCCTGCGGGCCGCCGATGGCGGCTCGCAGGCTAAATGTAAACACAAGCGGAAATAATCCGCTTTGTTTACATTTGTACGGCGTCATAGCGTCCTGTGCAGCCCGGATCTCCAGGGGGGGCCAGGTAGGAGAGGGAGTGGGAGGATTTCGCCGCGGAGGGGGGCTTTGAGGTGCCCCCCCCCCCCGCAACACCCGCAGGCAGGAGCGATCAGACCCCCCCAGCACATCATCCCCCTAGTGGGGAAAAAAGGGGGGCGATCTGGTCGCTCTGCCTGCACGCTGATCTGTGCTGGGGGCTGCAGAGCCCACCAAGCACAGATCAGCTACAACAGCGCTGGTCGTTAAGGGGGGGTAAAGGGTGGGTCCTCAAGTGGTTAAAGCTGCAGAGAGTAGGCACATATAACTATCAATAGGGGATAAGAGGCACCCAGAGATGAATAAAACTAAGTTAAAAACACAGGGGGAGGTGGCTTACATCAATAACGATAGTCTTATAAGACAATAAAGTTTTATTAGCGCAGGCAACGCATTTCGTGGGCCTGAGCCCACTTCCTCAGGCCAATCCCAGTGCCTAGAATCATCAGATACAGTGAGCTAGTATTCGGTTGCAAATACCATATAATTATAATTAATGGTACTAAAAATAGTAATAGCAACAAAGATAATAGTCATAATAATACAGTAAAATTATATAAAAAATATACATATAGTATGGGTATATATGCGTATGCACATAAATGTATAGGTGCCCATGTGTATAAGTGCATGCTGGGATAAGAGACAGCAGCAGTGGTGTACCAATATTTTCTTGTGGTGTAGCGAAATATGTATATAAATATGTATATGTTACAGCCAGAAGCCAAAGTCTGGCCACTTTGGGTTCTGGCCAGTCAAAACTAGAAGTGGCCGTCTTCGGGTTCTGGCCGTCACTTATATAAAAAGCATGAAGAAGATGAATATAAGAGAAAGAATCTCACCACAAAAAAACAAAAACAAAACACATGCATGTACAATAGTCTTCTGAAGTGAAACTATGTACACCTGTGCTGCATGCTGCACAATCTATAATTATGACCATATGTTTTCTGGTGTGCATAATGTAACTGTATAAAGCAAAACACATGCAACAAATATTTATAGGAGTATATACAGTATATATGTATACAGTACGCACACACACACGCATACATATAGAACACAGTTACATTGGCTGAAAGAATAGGCATGCTGAATGGCACACACAGTTGCACGGCACACTGGAGTAACTCTACAGTGTAACCCCGCTATTAAAATCAGGCATGTCTAATGATAAGGTTAAATACTCCTTGTTTTTACCTTATTTTATCTTATCTTTAGACATGCCTGATTTTAATAGCTGGTTTACACTGTTGAGGTATTCCGAAATACTGAGCTCCCTGTATCTGATGATCCTAGGCACTGTAATTGACCTGATGAAGTGGGGCCAGACCCATGAAACGTGTTGCCTTTGCTAATTAAACTTGATTGTCTTATGAGATTGTTGTTATTAATGTAAGCTACCTCCCTTTTTTCTTTTTAAGTTTTTTTTTTTAACTTGGTTTTATTAATCTTTGGTTGCCTCTTATCCCCCTATTGTGCCTCATATCCCCCCCCCCCCCACACACACACACACACATTTTGTGTTGAAGGGGTACACCTGGCCCCATATAGTTCACACCATTGTAAAGACCATTGTCTTTTTCATCAAGAGAGCGATGGCATTCTGTCCAGATTGGACCCCCCCGAGTGGAGTTGGGTTATATATCTCCACCTGCTTCAAGTAATAAGTTGCCTCTCATGCAAACCACCTGTGTAAGTAATAATTTGTCTTTTAATCCATTATTCCTTATCTTCAGAACATATTGCTCTATTTGGGCTCCCATTGTCTCTGTGCTTCCTTTTTAAGTTGTCAAGCCACCCGATACCTTTTATGTGACTTCCTCTATGCAAATACATGCATGATAATTCTTACTCAGCCTCACTGATCTCACACACATAGTAGAGGGAGTAGAAGAGCACTTGCTGCAAGGCTTAAAGGGAACCTAAACTGAGAGGGATATGGATGTTTCCTTTTAAACAATACCAGTTGCTTGGCAGTCCTGCTGATCTCTTTGACTGTAATAGTGGCTGAATCACAGACCTGAAACAAGCATGCAGCTAATCCAGTCTGATTTCAGTCAGAGCACCTGATCTGCATGCTTGTTCAGGGGCTGTGGCTGTAAGCATTAGAGACCCAGGATCAGCAGGAGAGCCAGGCAACTGGTATTATTTTAAAAGGAAAAATGCATTTCATCTCAGTTTAGGTTCCCTTTAATCACAGTAGTGATCACTGTCTGCATAAAAAGGTCAGCTGAGGGATACATAACTCAAGTCTGAACTCATTTCCAGACATCAGTTTTGTCTCCTGTTTCTTATTATGCCTGTCAGTAAAGGGCTTGTGTAGCTTTTAGTTACAGACTACCCAGCAAGCTCATGGTGAAACAGAACTCACTGGAGTGTGTAAGGGGCTACAAAGGACCAAACAGCCCTCTTACTAAAAGTTTGCCATTCCAGCTGTTCTGGAGGTGTGGCTAGCTTCCAGGAACAACAAGGTGTAATTTGCATATTTGCATATTCAGCAGTGATGCATCATGTGGCTATTCAAAAAACAAAACAAAAAAGAAAAAACAACACAGAATATATGTATATATGTATTTTTATTGCCAGTTAAGTATGAAATCTGTGATTGCTCACTAGGGGAAATATATGATAATACACATCTCTTCTGCATAAAATAACATCATGTTATAGTGAAAAGTACTGCATTATATGCATTATAACTAAATACAGTTGTTCCCCTACTTACAACAGGTTCTGATCTGAGAGTTTGTTGTAAGTTCAATGGGGAAAAGAGGCACCCAGGGGAGTATAAAATTAGGTTAAAAACACTAAAATCAAAAAGGGGGAGGTGGCTTACCTCAATAACGACAGTCACATATGACAGTAAGACTTATTATCATGTGTGACTGTCGCTACTGAGGTAAGCCATCTCCCCCTTTTTCGATTTTAGTGTTTTTAACCTAATTTTGTACTTCCCTGGGCGCCTCTTTTCCCCATTGTGCTGTATTTATCCCAAACCTTCCAGCTTGGAGGGGTACTTCCTAGCCCCACATTAAGACTACCAGTGTGTAGACAAGCATTTTTTTCTTCAAGAGGGCGACTACTTCCTGTCCAGTAGGACACCCCGGGTGGAGTCGGGTTTAAAATCTCCACCTGCTATAAGTGGTTGGTTGCCCCTCATGCAACCCAGCTGTGTGAGTAATTTCAATTACCATTATCTTATATGAATTGATCATTACATATTGTGCTATTTGGGCTCCCGTTGTCTCTGTTCTTTTTTTAAGGTACCAGGACACCCCATACTTTTACATTGTTTGTAAGTTGAATTTTTGTTTTTAAGCTGAAACTTAGACAAATGATTTACTTTCGGAGAACTCTGGATTTGGACATATTGTATAAACTATGTTTTTTGGATGTTTTAAATGTGCTTTTAATTAAAGCATACCTGAAGTGAAAATAAACGTATGACATAAAGAATTGTATGTGTAGTACAGCTAAGAAATTGAACATTAGTAGCAAAGAAAAAAGTCTCATATTTTCCAGTACAGGAAGAGTTAAGAAACTTGTTATCTCTGCAAAAGAGCTTCTCTGAGCTATTTGACCCAATGGGTGGAATACAGTCCTGTTTTCTGAAGCACTTAAACAGCCAAGAAACAGTGAGAGACAGCTTGAGATAAGGTTTTACTGTGGGAAAGTTCAAAGGGTCATTGTTTCTGCTTTGTTTTTATAGCTTAACTACTTCAGGATCTTTAATATGCATAACTAGGCCCCTGTATAATTAATGTGCAGATCAGGGGCATAGATATGTGTACTGTTTACTTACTGCCGCATTCGCGATCACCACGCCATTTCCATTTGCGTTTGCCCCACCATTGCAGTCCCCTCCTTCTGTGATCGGGGTATGAGATTCAGCTGTTCCCCACCTCGATCACTGTGCCGGTGACTTCCGAGAGCTTGCAGCAACAAGATGCAAGCTCACAGTCAAAAAGAACCCTATGTTTCTGTGTTTCTATTAATAGAACACTGTTTCAGTAGCACCATCGTAAGGCCAAAAAGTAAAAATACATTTAATTACACCATATCTCACGTGCTTATATTCAGTTTAAGTGTTGCGATGTTATGTGTGAAGTGTAAACAGTAACCATGTGACGTTAGTGTGACATAAAAATCTGGTTCATTGAGCTCAAACTGGAGAGAAATAATTACATTTTAAGTACTTTCAGTACTTTTCAGCACTATCCTGTTATCAATAGTGTTTGGACAGCCAGATACAAGTGTTTTAGCTTTTGCCAAAGCTATCCAACTATCTCATCTACAAATTAAGCACTGGTTTATTAACCCCTATCTCATCATGGGACACATTCACAATATAGTGGTAATATTGCCATCGCAGGTAGCGCACACCAATTTTAATTAACCTATGTTGAGCAAATAATGCAACTCATATTACCAAAATAACAAGGGATGTCCTTTATGCGCACATTATGCAAATATACGTAGGTGTTACCTAGGTAACGTGAGGTGAGCTAACGTCAGACGGGGCTTGTATGGGGGATAGGGGGAGTGTACCTTGTGTAATAGTGGTAGAATATGTGAGTGTAGAAATCACTTCCCACAATTATCACTGCCCACAAGTCTGTCAGCTTCAGGTTTCACCGCTGTACAGAAATTGTTTATACTGTGGGAGGCTGACTGTCATTTAATTTATGGGATACTTCAAAGGTCCTTGCCAGTATTATAAGATGCAGTGGCCAGGACTTTTACAGGTAAAACATGGAGTATGGTTACTTCTGAAAGCAGAGGAGGCAGTTGGGCTGTACCACTGCCCCTTCACAGGTACAACTTTTATGCCTATATGAAAAAAGCAGCAGTGAGAATCCCCCTGTGAGGATATGTTTTAGCTCAAAGTCCAAAGAATTGTAGCCCATTGATTTGATGGTAAGATTAAAAATCACAGAAAGATTTCTAACATATAGTTAACATTGAGTAGAGCACTGTGCCACATATACTTTTATTTTATTACATCTGTTTTATTGAAAACAGCAGGTAGAAAATACAAAGTATGGGCAGTGATAATTGTGGGAAGTTACCATGACCCTAGTCAGAGATGCAGTAACACCCCAGCAGTGAACCCAGTCGCCATTGCTAAGCCCCATGCAGTCACCGCATTGCTCTGCAATGCCCGCTCTATAAACAATAAGACAGCCATTATTGCGGACCTTATTCAGACATGCGATTTTTCATGCATCACTGAAACCTGGATTGATGCCAATGCGGGCCCCACATTGGAAGCAACCATCCCATACAATTACTCAGTCCTAAGTGAAGGAAGACGAGACCGCAGAGGAGGGGGTGTAGCAATTAGTGGCAAAACAACTCTGCAGCACAGAGCCCTGAATGTTGGCTCAACAAAGTCTTTTGAATGTATAGGAGCCCAGATCTCAGCTGGTAAAGGCTTCAAAATTTTAGTGGTTTATCGTCCCCCCCCCCCCCCCCCGGAGATGCTGACCCATTCCTACAGGAATTCTCAGAACTTCTGGCAATGCTAACTCTGTCTTATCCGAGATAGATCATCCTTGGTGACTTTAACGTCTGGGCTGATAACACTCAATCACAAAATGCAAATGAACTAATAAATCTCATGGGTGGACTAGGCTTCACACAAGTTTTAAAATCTGCTACCCACAGAGGAGGGCATATGCTAGACTTACTGTTCCACCTTGGAATGGACATTAGTAACATAACAGTAACCCCAGTGGTGTGGTCAGACCATCACATAATACAGTTTACTATTGAACATCACCCTATCAAGCAGCTCCCTAAAGAAACAATCAAAATCCGTCCCCTGAATAAATTAACACCGGAGAGAATAACTGCCAACCTGGATTTTACAAATCTGCTCCACAGTCAAATGGACCCAAACACTCTAGTAACCCAGTACAACAACACGATATATGAAACACTTGACAGTATTGCCCCATGGCGCACCAAATCAGCAACCAAAAAGCAGAAAGCTAATTGGTTTGACAAAACCATCATGGATCTAAAAAAGAAAGGGCGCAGACTTGAAAGACAGTGGCGTAAATCAGGGTCTGAGGAGCACAAATCTAGCCTAATTCAACACCTCAGACAATACCAACAAGCAATAACCAAGAAAAAATCAGACTTTATCTCGCACAAAATATCTACAGCCAACAACAGAGCTGGTCAACTCTTTCACACAGTGGAATCACTCTGCAATCCTTCCTGCCTAAAAGCCCCAACCACATTCTCCAGGGAAAGGTGTGAAGAATTCTCTGCCTTCTTCACAAACAAGGTGTCTACCATCCGTGTCAGCATTACACCAACATCAATTGACCACTGGACTTTGCATCTGCCTACTACCGTACCACCATGGCAAGTCTTTGACACTCTGAGTGAAGAAGATTTTGGAATTCTCATTCAAAGTCTCCGCCCCACTACCTGCGACCTGGATCCTGGCCCAACTGGATCCTTAATGCAGTGCCCAGAGCTGATCAGGCCAGCACTTCACAAAATCACTCTGTGCTCCTTGCAAAGTGGACTTTTCCCAGAAGAACTAAAGAAAGCGATCATAAAACCCCTCTTGAAGAAACCATCAGTAGATCCTGATTCTGTAACCAACTACAGTCCTGTGGCGAACTTACCATTCCTATCAAAGGTTATCGAGAAAGTAGTCGCCAACCAGCTGGAAGCCAGGCTTACAGATAACAACATCTTTGATACTTTTCAGTCAGGATTCAGGAAAAGGCACAGCACTGAAACGGCATTAGTCCGAGTAATGAATGATCTACTTACTGCAAGGCACAAGGGTGATTGCTCAATTTTGATTCTTCTTGACTTGTCTGCAGCATTTGATACTGTGGATCATGAAATACTAATCCAGCGACTGCAGAATTACTGTGGCCTAAAGGGTACTGTTCTTAGCTGGTTTCAGACCTTCCTATCTGGCAGGACACAGCAAGTATGTCTGGGCACACACTACTCTAATCCAGTGTCACTTCCCTATGGAGTTCCACAGGGCTCTGTACTATCACCATTACTCTTTGCAGTCTACATGCTCCTACTGGGCAAAATAATCCAGAACTATGGCCTAGGATACCATTGTTATGCAGATGACACACAACTGTATCTGTCCTTCAAGCCTGGCACCCAAGACCCATCAGCATCCATAAATGCGTGTCTAGTGGATTTACAAAATTGGATGAACACCAGCTGGCTGAGGCTGAACTCTGACAAAACAGAGGTGTTGGTGGTGGTGGTCCACACATGATGGATAAAGTTCAAAACGCGCACCACCTCAAACTAGCAATTGGGGGAGATACTGTACAGTATAAAGACTCTGTGCGAAACCTTGGGGTGATCCTGGATGGAAATCTAAAACTCAGACAGCAGATATCAGCTGTCGTCAAGTCTTCCTTCTTCCATCTAAGAAATATAGCGAAAATCAAACACCTTATCCAAGCTGAAGACCTACCTGCCCTGGTTCATGCATTTGTATCCTCCCGCCTAGACTACTGCGACGCCATGTTCATTGGATCTACAGAAAAGGTTCTGCGCCCCTTACAGCTAGTCCAGAATGCTGCAGCCAGACTCCTAGCCAATGCCCCCCGCAGCTCACACATCACCCCAGTACTGCAAACGCTTCACTGGTTGCCAGTAAAATGGAGAATCAATTTTAAGATCTGCCTGCTGACATTCAAGGCTCTACACCACATGGGACCCAAATACATAGCAAATCTATTGGAACTTTATGCCCCTCCACGCACCCTCCGCTCTGCCAACAAGATGAAGCTGATTATTCCCAGGATACACTTAACATTTGGTGCTCGGGCCTTTTCCTACGCAGCCTATACTCTATGGAACTCACTTCCACAATCAGTACGAGAGGCTCCCTCTCTGGACAGCTTTATAAAAAGGCTAAAAACTCACCTCTTTTCCCTAGCCTTTGAGACTGCATAACGCAGGGTCACAGCGCTTTGAGTCCCCAGGGAGAAAAGCGCTATATAAATATTATTGTTATTGTTATCAACAATTGTGCAAATATACATACACTGCAAAACCGGAGCATTTGTTTTATAATTCTAAGTACCCGTTGGCATAGGCATAGGATGAAGTAAGAAGTAAGTATGAAGTAAGAATTAAAGAAAGCTCTTATATCTTGCCAGAGCATCATTGATATGTGAAATAGTCATACAGTTATTCATAAGTGAAGATGAAACCTAAGGAGACACAACCACTGAGCAACAGGCTCAGGTAACAGAAAATAATAGGAATTGGTACCCTTGTATCATCTGTCTGAATTCCCTACGGCATCTCTGGAAAATCCAGCCAGCTTTGCCAGACCTTGTTGAACTTTAGGGGACATTTACGGTGAGAATATAGAATTTTTTCAAATGACCTCAAAAACCAGCCACCTCCAGTCGGACAATTTGGGCCTGTCAGGGGAGGACCATTTTAAAATAACCTTCCTGGCCACTGACCAGAAATAAAGTTTCACGTGGGAATAGTCGGTAATGGTGACGGTCATCTATCTCTTCCGTTAAAGTGAACCCGAGGTAAAAATAAACAATTGTATTTACCCTTTAAGATATTCTATGGTTTGATTTTATATTTAAACATTTACAAAGTAGATTGAATGTTTTGTTGTCTCTGCTCAGTGACAGCCAATTAAGTGTCCTAGTCCCTAAATGAAAACACATGAACCTTGTTTTTATCTCTCCCAGAAGCTGTATTCTTCCAGCAAACTTTTTATGGCTCTAATTTTCCTATCAGTGATGTTTACTATACTCCCGATAAGATAAAGCTGCCACTTCCATGCCTCAAAATTAACTCTTTCAGGCAGCAAAGTATAACAAATAAAACAGCCTGGTTATAATTATGTTTTGCACTGTACATGCACATGTTTCTCTCATTATGTCACTGGGAAAATAAACATAGCTTCGGGTCCACATATACATTTATATAATATAGGTAAATGTGTATGTTAATTTTTTTATTTTTTTTCACCTTAGCACCTATTTAAATTGCTGCAGAAAATGTTTCACTGTTAAATAGTTCCATAACAATGATACATTATTGTGTTGTATTACAGTACTCCCCATAAAATATATGAACAATACTATATACCAAAATTATGATCACATACAGGCAGATTTCGTAACTATACCAGATGACTGATCATTTCTTGGTGAAGGAAAAGATGAGTGTTTCTATGGGCCATGTTGCATAAGAAGCTATAGAAGAGACATGTGGCTGGTCACGATACTGAGCTATGCAAAGTAGTTATAAGGAACAGCAAATATATATTAGGAACAGTTGCTGCTACAAATATCTTCTTCTTGTTGCTCATCGGGTTTCATGACCCTTAAGATGAGCAAGTTCATTTTTCTTTGTGCTGACAAGGGTTTGTTGTTTTACAGATCTGGGGCAAGTGACTCAACCGTTCATTTAACTACGCCTCTGAAAAAATGACTTTGCTGAACTTGAGTGGCTGCGGTCATTGCAAGGGGCTGTTCATATTTATTTTGGGGGTTTTTACTTACTTTATGCAAGTTTTAAGATGGAGCCTTTAAGTGTCTAGTATCCATTAGCAGCTGAAAGATCCTAACACAGTTCTCACAAGATCTGTAACATTGATTGTAGGGATATAAACATTAATGCAAAGCCATATTGCCTTCTGTCCTGTATTTACAGAAAATGTGTTCCTGCCAAAAGTCATCACAGGCTTCAGTGATAATAGGTGGAAACACAAGAAGTGAGGGGATTCGGTAGGCCCTAGATGATAGCTTAGGTGGGTTGTAGGTGTAGGTGAGTATTGACCATATATTTTAAGGGAATTCCATAGGAAGGGCAGGGCTCATGAGAAATGTTTGTTTGTCAGAGTTGAAAGTATTGATTAGGGTAGTGAGAGAATACCTTAAAGACTAACTGTTAGGCATAAAATCCAAAATCAATTCTCTTTTTCTATCTGATAAATAAGTAAAAAGGTCAAAAGTTCAAAATCAACCTTACTTTTCTTTTTCATAAGAATATCATTCACCATACCCCTTGTCACTTAATTTGTACATCTGACGCAGAAAGGAAGTTGCAATGCACGCCAGATTTTTTTTTTCTTTACTTTCTTCCCCTTCATTACTTATTCACCCCCCATACAGCTAATTCAGCCTGATTGGCTGAAGCCTCTGCCCTTCACGTTTTCCCTTCCCACGCTACTGTCCCTCTCTGATTGGCCGCCCCACTATGCCGGTGTTATGTCAGAAGTGTTGACACAACACTAGTTGGATCCTTTTGTGCAAGTTGCTAGGGCACAGGGAGGGGGGCCGGCACCTCTCCATTGTCCCTGTTCTCGGACCCCCTCCAGTAGTGTGCCACCGTACACATCCACCCTGCACTCCCATCGCATCCCCCCTGGCATTTTCCCTCCTCCCCGCAGTATTACAGAGTGCAGCGGGGAGGAATAAAGGCAGCGCACACCAACTCACCTCATCATGGTTCCAGGCGCTGGAGTTCCCGTCTAACACGGTACAATACCCTACTGCTACTAAAAAGTATTAGAGGTAGAGGATCAGCAGTAGAGTTGGGCCGAACGGTTCGCCTGCGAACGGTTCCATGCGAACTTCAGTGGTTCGCGTTCGCGTCCCGCAGGCGAACCTTTGCGGAAGTTCGGTTCGCCCCATAATGCACATGGAGGGTCAACTTTGACCCTCTACATCACAGTCAGCAGGCCCAGTGTAGCCAATTAGGCTACACTAGCCGCTGGAGCCCCACCCCCCCTTATATAAGGCAGGCAGCGGCGGCCATTACGGCCACTCGTGTGCCTGCATTAGTCAGAGTAGGGCGAGCTGCTGCAGACTGTCTCTCAGGGAAAGATTAGTTAGGCTTAGCTTGTTCCTGTCTGGCTGCATTCCTGTTCTGTGAACCCACCACTGCATACCTGTGCTGTGAACCCACCACTGCATACCTGTGCTGTGAACCCACCACTGCATACCTGTTCTGTTCAGTGGACCCGCCACTGTATACCTGTTCATTGAACCCACCACTGCATACCTGTGCTGTGAACCCACCACTGCATACCTGTGCTGTGAACCCACCACTGCATACCTGTGCTGTGAACCCACCACTGCATACCTGTTCTGTTCAGTGGACCCGCCACTGCATACCTGTTCTGTTTAGTGAACCGCCACTGTATACCTGTTCTGTTTAGTGAACCCGCCACTGCATACCTGTTCTGTTCAGTGAACCCACCGCATCAGTGCGCATACCTGTGCAGTTAAGTGAACCCGCCACTGCATACCTGTTCTGTTCAGTGGACCCGCCACTGCATACCTGTTCTGTTTAGTGAGCCGCCACTGTATACCTGTTCTGTTTAGTGAACCCGCCACTGCATACCTGTTCTGTTCAGTGGACCCGCCACTGCATACCTGTTCTGTTTAGTGAACCCGCCACTGCATACCTGTTCTGTTCAGTGGACCCGCCACTGCATACCTGTTCTGTTTAGTGAACCCACCACTGCATACCTGTTCTGTTCAGTGGACCCGCCACTGTATACCTGTTCATTGAACCCACCACTGCATACCTGTGCTGTGAACTAACCACTGCATACCTGTGCTGTGAACCCACCACTGCATACCTGTTCTGTTCAGTGGACCCGCCACTGCATACCTGTTCTGTTTAGTGAACCGCCACTGTATACCTGTTCTGTTTAGTGAACCCGCCACTGCATACCTGTTCTGTTCAGTGGACCCACCGCATCAGTGCGCATACCTGTGCAGTTAAGTGAACCCGCCACTGCATACCTGTTCTGTTCAGTGGACCCGCCACTGCATACCTGTTCTGTTTAGTGAACCCGCCACTGCATACCTGTTCTGTTCAGTGAACCCACCGCATCAGTGCGCATACCTGTGCAGTTAAGTGAACCCGCGCCTGGAACGGCAGGTAGCCGACTACCTGGCCTTAAGTGTGGATGTAGACACTGCTGTGAACAGCGATGAGGAACCCTTGAACTACTGGGTGCGCAGGCTTGACCTGTGGCCAGAGCTGTCCCAATTTGCCATCCAACTTCTCTCCTGCCCTGCCGCAAGCGTCCTCTCAGAAAGGACCTTCAGCGCAGCTGGAGGCATTGTCACAGAGAAGAGAAGTCGCCTAAGTCACAAAAGTGTTAAGTACCTCACCTTTATCAAAATGAATGAGGCATGGATCCCGGAGGGCTGCTGCCCGCCCCAAGACTAAGTCAGTCCCCGCACATACAGCATCTCTGCCTGCACGCCGTGTGACTGGCTGCCTGGCCTGCCCCAAGAAGACTAAGTCGCTCCCAGTCCCTCCACACAGCATGTCTGCCTGCAGGCCGCTTGACTACCTTCTCCGCCACCACCAACAGGGTCCGGGACTCCAGGCGGATTGCTGAATTTTGTAGGCCGCTGCTAGCAGCGGCCGCTGTAATAATTTTTCGGGTGCGTGTACATGACTGCCTAATTTTTCTGGCTGCACTGCGGGCAGCTGCAACAACAAAAGAAAAGGCATGTATATGCGCCCATTCCCCTTCGTGATCATTACCTTGCCGTGGTGAAGGGGCTTGCGTATCACAATGGAGCAATGACCGGCGCCTAGATGAGTGTCTCGGGGGGCACACCCACGATAATAAGGTCGTTGCCTCATTGTGGTCAGACCAAATTTGATCAGCTGGACAGTCACTGTTCTGTCATTCAGCTACATCAGCCAGGTGACCATATGGGCTGTAAAGCCACCAAAACCTGCACTCTCGCCATGGTGCGCACCAGTAAAGCACGGCCGTCACTACACAAACAGCTGTTTGCGGTGCGTTACATGATGAGTTTGGTGTGTCAGTGTTAAGCAGTACCTTAATTACACTACCTGATTGATGTATACACATGCAAGATGTTTGAAAGCACTTTAGGCCTGTCATTTAGCATTCAATGTGATTTCTGCCCTTAAAACGCTGCTTTGCGTCAAACCCAGATTTTTCCCGGGGACTTTTGGCATGTATCCCACTCCGCCATGCCCCCCTCCAGGTGTTAGACCCCTTGAAACATCTTTTCCATCACTTTTGTGGCCAGCATAATTATTTTTTTTTTCAAAGTTCGCATCCCCATTGAAGTCTATTGCGGTTCGCGAACTTTAACGCGAACCAAACCTTTCGCGAAAGTTCGCGAACCCGGTTCGCGAACCGAAAATCGGAGGTTCGGCCCAACACTAATCAGCAGGACTGCCAGGCAACCAGTATTGTTTTAAAGGAAATAAATATAGCAGCCTCCATATCCCTCATGCTTGCCGTTGTCCTCTAAAGGTCCAACATGCTGCCTCTTTAATGGGACATCTGTACGATGCTAGGTTCGTGTCCAAATTATCCCCAATTGGCTGCCTCAACCAAACACACATCTACCAGGTGACTTTGACGAGTTTGATTTCAAGCCTGTATTTTATCTACTTGTATAAAGCTCCTAAATGACAAGTGGAGGACATGGGCAAACATGGATCTTGCTCTTTTACTTACCCTGCCACACTACACCAAAAAGCTCCAAAATCGCTAGGCATGATTAGAAAACTGCTAGTCACATGCCTAGAATCACTCTGAAAAATCACTTCAAAAAGCATTGAGCATTTGCGATTACGCTAGCACTTTTAGATGTGTACTGGCCCTAAGAAAGAGTGCGCCTCCATCCTTTTTTCAAGATTAAAAAATATTATCATTCAACTGTTTGTTTCATTGAATTAGGAGTCTGAACCAAACAGGAAGTAAAATGCAGTGTATCTCTTTAACCTATTAGGAGCTTCAAAGGAAATTTTTCATTTGAAAGATGGTGTGCAATGTAAATCTCTGTCGGGCATATCTCATTTGGCTGCCTAGTTGAGCCAAATGAGCATGTGGCAGGAAGCAGCTATAGTTAGTTACCTGTTCTGGATGGCTTCTTCATTTCCTCCACTGGTGGCTCTGAACTTCCTGCAGGTCTTCTGGGTCCCGATCACATGATATGACATGTGATTGGGACCCGGGAGACAGTGTGTCAGCGTTACAGCACCACCTGATGCTGGAAGAGGGGGGATTATTATTATTATTATTATTTATTGTATTTATAAAGCGCCAACATATTACGCAGCACTGATGGAAGAGACTCTTGCCCTACCCCTCTTCCACCACTTCTGTAATGCTGACATGGTCTCCTGCATCCCGATCACATTTCATATCGTGTGATTGAAACTCGGAAGATATATCGGGATTACATCGCCGCTGCAATGGAGGAAGAACAAGCTGATCCAGCCGTGCAGACAGGTAACTATACATTAAAAGCTCCCTGCATACCCTGCAAAGCCTGCCAGACTGGGGAAGGCAGACTTCCCCAGGGGCAGGAAAACTTTATTTGAAGCCAAACAAAGTTTTACTTTATTTGGCTACTAAAGGGTTAACACCTACAGCTTTCTTGCATTTACAGCCATGACACAGTTATTTTACAGAAAGGAGTTATCCTCACCTCCATAGATATGCAGGCTTTGTGTACACACAAAAGCCTGGCTGCCATATCAGTAACAACTGGCAGTGAATCAAGAAGCATATACAGCTTCCGAGCTGTGATAAGAAAGCACTAGAGTAAACACAGGTAGATGTGTATTATACAGCTTGTTAACTGTAAAGGTAGCCATACACTGGTCGATTTGCCATTAGATCGACCAGCTGACAGATCCCTATCTGATTGAATCTGATCAGAGAGGGATCGTATGGCTGCCTTTACTGCAAACAGATTGTGAATCGATTTCAGCCTGAAACCGATCACAATCTGTTGAGCTACTCCTGCCGCCTGTTCCCCCCCCCCCCCCCCCCCGTATACATTACCTGATGCTGGCTCCCGGGCATCTTCTCCGCGCTGCACGGCTCTGTTCCGGCTCCATCCCGGCGCTTCCTGTGTCACTCCATGACCAGGAAGTTCAAATAGAGCTCCCTCTTTTTGAACTTCCTGGTCACTGCAGTGACACAGGAAGCGCCGGGATGGAGCCGGAACAGAGCCGTGCAGCGCGGAGAAGATGACCGGGAGCCAGCATCAGGTAATGTATACCTGATCGGATCGGCCGCCGCTAGCGATGCGCTCCCTACCCGCGGGCGATCGAGGGTAATTTCCCGCATGGCACGATCAACGAACCGATCCGATTTTGGGAGGAAATCGGATCGGCGGGTGCGTTTACCGCGAACGATTGGCAGCAGATTCGATCCCAGGATCGAATCTGCTGTCGAAACGGCTGCGAATCGGGCCAGTGTATGGCCACCTTAAGGGATTGCAGAGATTCCCCCGCATCAAAGTGTGGCATGGCAGCTATCTCCGCGTCTCAGCCGGCGGTTTCCGCCGCGCGGATACATGATGGAAATATGCCTGAGATTGTGGGGAATGAGGAGGAAGCCGCCGCAGCGCCGAGTGGCATGGCGGCTGTCTCCGCGTCTCAGCCAGCGGCTTTCGCCGCATGGTCGCATGGTGGAACTTTGCCTGCTCCTTCGGTCGCACATAGACTGAGGTCTACGCGCGCGCGCACAGACAGGAACTTTATGCAAGCAAAAGGTGAGTCAGCTGATCAGCCGGTCAGCTGACTCCAGCACTGATCCTGATTGGCTGAGCGACTGGGGTGGTGTTTAGGAGCGCTCCCAGTATATATAGAACAGGCCTGTCAGTTGTTCCTCGTCTGCTGTTGCATATGCTACGTGTTAGCACTCAGACCCATAGTCAGATCCGAAAGTGTGCCTAGAACCAGCAGGAGCTGGGGATCCACACTTAGACAGATTCTGTTGATAGCTTAAAGTACTAATTGAATTGTATTATTTGTTATGACCCTCTGCTAGCCTTGACTACTCTTCTGTCTTGTGATTCTGTGCCTTTGCCTATCTGATCCAGTTGCCAACTTGGCTATCCCTCACTCTGATTCTGTCTTCCGCCTTGGTACCGTATCTGTCCGTGTGTTGCCGAACCTGCTTGTCTGACTCTTCTGCCGTCACCAGGGAGCTAGTCCTGGTGAGGGGTTCTCAGTTTAGTAATCAGCTGCTCCTCAGGTTGATAGCTGCAGTATAGTCAGAATCACCTGCCCCGCAGGTTGATAGCTGCAGTATACTCTGAATCACCTGCTCCTCAGGTGGATAGCTGCAGTATAGTCTGAATCACCTGCTCCTCAGGTGGATAGCTGCAGTATAGTCTGAGTCACCTGCTCCTTAGGTTGATAGCTGCAGTATAGTCTTAATCACCTGCTCCTCAGGTGGCTAGCTATCATTATATGCTGTCTGCGTCTCCTGCCCCTCAGGGGATCACCTGTTGCAGTACAGTCTGAATCACTCGCTCCTCGAGTGATCTCGCTACATTGTCTTACTGTGCATCACCTGCTCCTCGGGTGAACCTATCATTACTCCTCTGAGTCTCCAGCTTGCTGGAATACTGATTACTGTGTTGATTAGAGATACCCCCTTCATCAGCTCCTCTGGACAGTGGGTATCTCCATCTATATTTACTGTTGCACCAAACACCATCTTACATCTTTGTATCCTGTGTGTCTTGCTATACTTGTATTATTGGTGATTCTGCAGATCACCACATAATCAGGTATAACATCTGTATTATTGGTGATACTGCAGATCACCAATAATCAGAAAATCTGTTCTGGCTGACACCGATCGTTACAGAACAGCAGACCAAACAATATGGACGCACTGCGTAGTCAAGTTGAATCCCTGATCACTACGGTAAACGATCTTACCGGAGTTATTGGTACCCAACAGACTCAGATCACCCAACTGTCTGGGACAGTTCAGGTACTTCAAACGACTATCGATGCAGTGCGATCCCCTCCAGTAACAGACCTTCGCATGCCCATACCAGAGAAGTTTTCTGGACAGAGAGCTGATTTTCAGAATTTTAGGAATTGTGTGTTAACTTACTTTGGGTTAAGGCCTAATCTGTCAGGGTCTGAGGTCCAAAGGGTAACATTTATAAAGACACTTTTGACAGGAGATTCACAAACATGGGCATATGGTCTGCATGCAGAGCATGCGGCTTTATCCTCAGTTCAGGAGTTCTTTAAAGCCATGACCGTTATTTACGATGATCCCGGACGTGGCTATTACGGCTGAGAGGAAGCTAAACACTCTCAGGCAAGGTCGTAATCCGGTGGAGAGTTATGCCGCTGATTTTAGGAGGTAGGCTGTGTCAGCTAGAGGGGGAACGTATGCTTTATTAGATTGTTTTCTGTCAGGGTTGTCTGATGCAGTCTCTGATTTGATGCTAGGGCATCCTGAGCCTAAATCCCTGAATGAGGTAATTTCGTTGGCCGTGCGGATTGATCGCCGCATTCGCTATCAAAAACTAACCAGTGGAAAAAATGCTTTAAGATCTATTTCCTTTGCCTCTTCTCCACCTCCTTCATCACAAGATGAGCCGATGCAAATCTGTCATTCTAAGTTAACTCAAGTGGAAAAGAATCGCAGAAGGTCAGAGAGACTCTGTCTCTATTGTGCTGAGGAGGGTCACATTGTCCAGAATTGTCCTAAAAAGTCAGGAAACGCTGCCACCTAGGTGTAGTCAGAGGTAATGCCCTAGGCGAGCCGTCAGTACCTCTAAACAATAATCGCTTGCTCCTTCCCTGCTCCATTACTTGGGAGGGTCGGATCATGCCCACAGAGGCATTTGTGGATTCAGGTTCTGCAGCCAATTTCATAGATTATGACTTCGTGAAAAAATTGGGGATTCCCTTGCTCCCATTAGACCGTCAGATTATGATCACGGCAGTAGATGACTCTCCGCTGCAATGTAGACTGCCTCTTTCTCAGACACCCGTGTTATTGTGTGGAATAGGGGCTCTACATAAGGAGAAACTACAGTTCTTTGTCCTGCAAATGGCAACTTCCACCATAATCCTTGGAATGCCTTGGTTGCAACTTCACTCTCCTCAGATTGACTGGGTCTCAGGTCAACTACAGAGCTGGTCAGCCCACTGTCATCATCACTGTTTGGAGAAAGTTGCTGTTTGCGCCACCAAGGTTCAGGTGAAAGGAGTGCCAGTGCAGTACGCAGAGTTTTCTGATGTGTTTTGACCCAAATCAGCAGATAAACTCCTGCCACACTGGAGTTTTGACTGTCCCATAGAGCTGAGATCAGGTTGTATGCCCCCTAGAGGTCATCTCTATAACCTGTCAAGGCCAGAGAAGCTAGCAATGCAGGAATACATTAAGGAAAACTTGGCCAAGGGCTTTATCCGTCCTTCCCGGTCACCTGCTGGGGGTTAGGTTCTTTTTTGTACAGAATAAGGACGGTGGGCTTCGATCCTGTATTGATTATCGGGGGTTGAATAAGATCACAGTGAAGCATCGTTATCCACTACCGTTGATTGACGATTTGTTTGCCCAAGTTACCAATGCCAGTATTTTTTCTAAGTTAGACTTACGAGGAGCATACAACCTTGTACGCATTAGGGATGGTGATGAATGGAAGACGGCGTTCAACACGCCCGACGGGCACTACGAGTACCTGGTCATGCCCTTCGGGTTGTGTAATGCCCCTGCCGTCTTCCAAGAGTTGATCAACGAGGTTTTCAGAGAAGTTCTGGGAAAGTTTGTTAGTATATCTGGACGATATACTGATTTTCTCACCCAATCTGACTGAATATCGGAAGCACGTGAAGTTTGTGTTAAGAAGATTGAGACAGAACTCCTCGTATGCCAAATTAGAGAAGTGCCGCTTCAAAGTCACTAAGGTCCCTTTTTTGGGATATATCATTTCCACTTCGGGTCTCTCCATGGACCCTGAAAAAGTCTCTGCTGTATTGAAATGGTCTCAACCCGTGGGATTGAAGGCACTCCAAAGGTTTCTTGGTTTCGCCAACTACTACAGGAAGTTTATCAAAGGGTTTTCTTTGGTGGTGTCACCCCTCACCAGCCTCACCAAAAAAGGGGCTGACACTTACCATCGGTCAGCAGAGGCACACTCTGCTTTTACTACATTAAAAAAGTTGTTTTGTTCTGCTCCTATTTTGAGACGTAGTCATCTTCCCCTTCATCATTGAGGTAGATGCATCTGAGATTGGGGTTGGGGCTGTGCTGTCGCAGCGATCTGGCCTTCAAGGAAAAACTGCATCCCTGTGCCTTCTTTTCTCGTAGGTTCTCTCAAGCCGAGAGAAACTACGATATCGGCAATCGGGAGCTCCTGCCATTAAGTTAGCCTTTGAGTAATGGCGTCACTGGCTTGAAGGGGCAGAACATACGATTACTGTTTATACTGATCATAAAAATCTGGAGTACATCAAGGGGGCCAAAAGGCTTAGCCCTCGACAGGCTCGCTGGTCTTTGTTCTTTTCAAGATTCAGATTTATTATAACGTATACTCCAGGCAGTAAGAATGGCAAAGCAGACGCACTGTCTAAGGGCTTTGAGCCTGAGACAGTTCAGCCAGCAACCCCTGAGACCATTCTACCTCAAAGATTGGTGGTAGCCGCCACGGAAACCTGGCAGGATTGGGCACTGACCTTAGCGCTCTATCAGCAGGATATTCCGGAAGGGAAGCCCGAGCGGGTATTGTTTGTGCCACTTCCTTTTCGCTTACAACTTCTACAGTTGTTTTACGCCAATAAGAATGCCGGGCATCCCGGGGCTGCTTGAACTCAGGATTTACTGACTAGATGTGTATGGTGGCCTTCTTTGGCACTTGATTGCAAGGAGTTTGTGAGAGAGTGCTCTGTTTGTGCCAGAAATAAGCCCTCTCGGCAAGCACCAGTGGGTACGCTACAATCCTTGCCAGTGCCAAGTGAACCATGGACTCATTTGTCTATGGACTTTGTAGGAGAACTCCCCAGGTCTGAGGGCAAGACGGTCATCTGGGTGGTAGTTGACAGGTTCAGTAAAATGGCTAATTTCGTCCCATTGAAAGGACTCCCCTCAGCTCAGGAATTGGCCGATCTCTTCATCCAGCACATTTTCCGGCTGCATGGCATTCCTGAGAATGTGGTGTCAGATAGGGGAGTCCAGTTTGTGTCTAGATTCTGGAGAGCCTTTTGCAAACAGCTTGATATGGACCTGTCATTTTCATCAGGCTACCACCCACAGACCAACGGACAGACTGAGAATCCAGTCCCTGGAGCAATTTCTCAGGTGTTATGTGGCAGATGCCCAGTCAGACTGGGTGAAGTTTTTGCCTTTTGCGGAATTTGCGCATAATAACCTGAAGAGTTCTTGTTCAGGTTTTTCTCCTTTTCAGGTAGTCTCAGGGAAATCTCCCAAATTCTCTCCTTTACCTGTGGCATCATCCCCTGTCCCTGCTCTAGAGGATTGGCAAAGGGCAATCCCCCCCCCCCCCCCGTGATGGTTGACGATCAACCTGAGTATGAGATTGAGAAAACTTTGGATTCTCGATTAGTGCAGAATTCTCTACAGTACTTGGTCCATTGGAAAGGGTATGGTCTAGAGGAGAGAACGTGGGTTCCGGAGTACCGCATGCATGCTGAGGATCTGAAAAGAGAGTTTCATGAGCGATATCCTGAAAAGCCGTGTAAGAAGCATCCGGAGTCCACTCCTCGGGGGTGGGGGGGGGGTACTGTAAGGGATTGTGGAGATCAGAGAGTGGCATGGCGGCTATCTCCGCGTCTCAGCCAGCGGTTTCCGCCGCGCGGATACAAGATGGAAATATGCCTGAGATTGTGGGGAATGAGGAGGAAGCCGCCGCAGCGCCGAGTGGCATGGCGGCTGTCTCCACGTCTCAGCCAGCGGCTTTCGCCGCATGGTCGCATGGTGGAACTTTGCCTGCTCCTTCAGTCGCACATAGACTGAGGTCTACGCGCGCGCGCACAGACAGGATCTTTATGCAAGCAGAAGGGGAGTCAGCTGATCAGACGGTCAGCTGACTCCAGCACTGATCCTGATTGGCTGAGCGACTGGGGTGGTGTTTAGGAGCGCTCCCAGTATGTATAGAACAGGCCTGTCAGTTGTTCCTCGTCTGCTGTTGCATATGCTATGTGTTAGCACTCAGACCCATAGTCAGATCCGAAAGTGTGCCTAGAACCAGCAGGAGCTGGGGATCCACACTTAGACAGATTCTGTTGATAGCTTAAAGTACTAATTGAATTGTATTATTTGTTATGACCCTCTGCTAGCCTTGACTACTCTTCTGTCTTGTGATTCTGTGCCTTTGCCTATCTGATCCAGTTGCCAACTTGGCTATCCCTCACTCTGATTCTGTCTTCCGCCTTGGTACCGTATCTGTCCGTGTGTTGCCGAACCTGCTTGTCTGACTCTTCTGCCCTCACCAGGGAGCTATGGTGATGGTAGCAGCAGAACGGAAACGGAGTGGCAATGGAGTGAAAACAGATCCAATCGACCGCTGATCAGATCCATTTTCACGGATTGTTTGGGACTGTAATGCAAGTGTGAACCTAAGTCACTCAATAAAACCCACTAACCACTATTAGGCTTTCTGTGGTGAACCATATGACTCAGAGCAGACAAAAACACAGGGTTCCTTTAAGACAATTCAAAATATGTTTACTGATGAACACCAACATTGGTACTTGTGGCACCAGAGCAGATTCATTCACTAGACAACCTAGGCAGGTGCCTGGGGCCTAGTGGGTGTCAAGGGGCCCACCAGTCACTTTCCCTGACCTCTCTCCACTTCAGCTTACCAAAAAGACCACAAGGAGGCCACAAATCTACTGCCTTGGCTAAGGCCCCGTTACATCTTTGTCCATCTCTTTTTGGCAAATTGGCACTAATCCCAATGAGACACTGTCATACGAATAGCAAGCTAGTAAATCATGGAAGTATACCTCTCGTGTGCATTTCTCTGGTTAGTTTACATGCCACAGACTATTTCATGCAATGCCACATAGATGTTAAAACATTCAACAAGGCAGCTGTCACTTGGATAACAAAACATAAATGATTCAAAGCTATTGTTCATCATGGCCGGCTCTAGCATGGGGCAAGAGGTGGCATCGCCCCCATAAATAATCACTCTGCCCCCTTAATAGCCCGGCCGCCTCCTCCGCCTATTTCCTGGTTCTAGAACGCAGAGCCAGCGAGGCGAGGAGACGGCACGAACGTCAATCGGTGGGAGGTGTGCAGCGGTCATGACCGCTTGGCTGTGCGCAATTGGTTCTTGCTCCTCTGAATCCTCCTCTTAGCGTATGACATCATATGCTACTCGCAGAGAGCTAAATGCCAGCTCGCCCACCCGCGCCATTTGTGTTTGAGAGAGACACAGACACAGATGCTGCTGTGCTGTGTGTGCTCTTGAGATCTTTGTGTGCTCAGTGCTGGCTGCCTGGCTACTGCCTCCTCTCTATTAGAGCCACCCAGTGTTGTTTCAAGGCTGACTGACTCCCTGTGTGCTGCGTGCACATCTCAGACAGTCACACCGTATCTCTCCTAATCTGCTCCTCTCCTCCATTTTGTTGTTGTTGCTTGCCACCGCTGCCTGAGCTGCCTCTAGTCCGCCACTCTGCCAGTGCCTGCCAGGCAGGCAGTCAGTTAGGTCAGACGGGTCACTGGGCCAGTGCCACTGCCAGTCCCAGACAGAGTCTCAGTCAGCGTGCTCTTTGCTGTGAAAAATGCGCAACAGCACAGCATATCAACACCTTTATAGAGAAATATTTCTGTATTTCAGCAGATAAATCCTGCAATTATCTGAAGTGTGCATAACATGCTCTTTGCTGTGAAAAATACGTAACAGCACAGCATATCAACACCTTTATAGAAAAATATTTTAAAACTATGTGCAGCAGCAGGTCCTCTCCTCACTGAGCTCCTTTGTCTAATGCTGGACATACACGGCTTGTTTTATTTTATCAATCGAGCCGCTGATGGCTCGATTGATAATATCCGACATGTCCGATCACCGTGCCGGATCGATATCGCACTCAATCCCCGCGGGCGGACAATGGAAGAAACGAAGCGGAGATAAGGAAGTGCCCACGGGGA
Organism: Hyperolius riggenbachi; assembly: GCF_040937935.1. Lineage (NCBI taxonomy): Eukaryota > Metazoa > Chordata > Amphibia > Anura > Hyperoliidae > Hyperolius > Hyperolius riggenbachi. The sequence goes on along the minus strand of NC_090653.1, from coordinate 100,383,165 downwards.
CGAGCGGGAATGGATCCACGCGCCCGCACAGACGAGCGGGGACGCGGCGGCATCGAGCCAGCTGGAATGGATCCACGCGCCCGCACGGACGAGCGGGGACGCGCCGGCATCGAGCCAGCGGCTTGATTCCGCCGCACAATTGCACCGTGTATGCCCAGCATTAGCCATGACTGTCCACAAACCTACTGCAGAGAGCTGCTGTTTTTCACCTGTTGAGTTTATTAAAACAGCTGTTCCCAACTAATCAGGGTAATTAGGATACTTTAGAATAGCTTGGAAATTACTTGCTGGTTGAATAAAAGTAACTTTAGGTCAAAATTTGCCCGAGGTATGAATAATTATGGGCAGCACTATACGTTCCCTGCGTCAACAAGATTGATGTTTACCATTAAAAAATATTTATTTATTCTTTTGTAACTACACTAGCTGGTATAACTACATTACAGTTAGCCCCACCCACATGAAGTCATGACCACACCCATTTTTTCCCCTTATCCATGATGCCCCCTTCCCATTTTTTACTGCCCCCTCATATGTGCCAGTCTAGAACCGTTCATACAGCGACTAATAACATGTGTTGTTCAAAAAACGAGCAATACAATACTGAAAAAGCACAAAGGAAAGACGTTAGAGGCGAGCATTTAATAGGTTTCATGGGAATCACATGATATAAGCAGTTAGCATGCAGTCCTTAGGGATTTGCTTAATCTCTTTCCCATGCATTTCAGATATGCTTTCTGCAGATGCAGACTGAGTGTTGCATATATCAAAATTCGAGAGAAGCATACAAGTAATGTAGTGCTGAGACAACATACACTTGCTGGCTATTATAACGTTTGCACAGTTGAGGAGCTTGTAGAAGGGTAGCTAATTAGAAATGCCCCGTGTAAAAGCACATATGGGACATGAAATGTGTAGGTGGGAAGGACTTACTATGACAATATGACATTGACCTGAGTGGTTGGAATGTTGGGCGATGATAAAAATCTTTGATGAGCGGATAGTGTTTCCCCTCAACTCCTCTTACCTAGAGAATAACAGCTAGTGTTTCTTATCATAGGTGAAGCAAGTAGTAAAAAAAATAAAGATCAGCGCCACAGAATATGTTGGCGCTTAAATAAATCAATAATAATAATAATTTGCTGTACACACAGACATCAGATCTTTGCAAAAGGCTTATACTTTTCCTTGGTTCATGGTTTTAGTTTGTATGTCATTATTTTGTTTATTGACATCTTCAGGTGCTGCACACTGGAGTGCCAGAGTTGTTATTACAGTGAAGAGTGATGCTTGAAACTGGGGTAACAGGCTTGTGATAGCGCTGGAAATGTTGCTACTTCACTTCCATAATTGGGGATATTTTAGCTGCTCTGAGCTTTGTGTGTATCTGAAATGGTCACATAGCAAAGAAAACTATCCAGTTATAGGAAAAACAAAAATCCAGACTGTGAAAGTTAAATGCTTTTTGAGACTTGCCAACTATGTGTGCACAAATGCTGGAGTGGTTAAAACCACAAACCAGTAGGATCAAAGGATTGCTGTACTTAACAAACCTGACCTTGTTGTGCCACTCTACCTACGAAAATGCAAATTGCACTACCTGCCTAGGAGGTGCTGTTCTATTTCATGAGGTCTGATGTTCCTTTCTGAGTAAATATGGTGGACACCCTATCCCTAAACACACACTGCATAGTACTTGTTGGGGTGGGTGATGAAAATGTCTTCTGTACCGGTGATGTTACATGATCTGCCCATATGTCTTTCAAAGAGAACCTTTATATCCACAACCAACTCAGTTCTTTACAAGCAATAAGCCTTATAATTTGACTTTTAGGTTTTGGAGGTATTGCTGATGTGGTGTAAAAATGTTGACATACAGAGTAAAATTCTGCACTGCTAAATGAAAGTGCTACTGCTGGGAGTTGTAAAGATAATCCTTAGTAACCCCAAATTCAAACCAGGCCTTGAACAGGACTTCATGGCAAGATGGTATTCGAGGGGATACTTTAGGCTACAGGACTGGTTGCAACCTAACTTCACAAACTTGATAACTTATGATCAATTATGTGAAAAGTACCCCCCCTCACTTAAACTCCTATACGAGTATAATAAAATTACACATTTCTTGAGGTCTTTAATCCCTAATCCTACCTCCATTAAATCTATAACGATCTTCGAGGACCTTCGTACTCAAAAAGGGCATCAAAAGGGCCTTATTACTCAAATTTATTACCTCCTGTGTACTAATTCTTACTCTCTTTTTCCAAATTACGACTATATGGCCAAATGGGAATCTTCCCTCTCCCGGCCTCTCTCAAACAAAGATTGGGAATCCATTTGGCAGAATGCCAAGGATTCATCAATGTGTGTACAAATTAAAGAAAACATTTACAAGATACTGTTTAGATGGTACTTAACTCCCACTATCCTGTCGCGTATATATCCAGGCTCTTCGGATCTCTGCTGGAGGGGATGTGGGCTTAAAGGGTCAATAGAACATATTTTTTGGTATTGTCCTCTTTTAGCTCCCTTCTGGAGTGAAATCCAAAACCTTATTTTTAAAGTCTTGGATTTAACGATTCCCCTGGACCCCACCTTTATGTTACTAGGTAAATTCATCCCTCAAGCCCGTAAATTTGAGAGAAGTTTAATAATACGTATTCTTACTGCAGCTCGGCTAACTATAGCCTCTAATTGGAAATAAATAGCTCCACCCGAACTATCTGAAGTCTTAGCAAAAATTAAATGGACTAAACTTATGGAACAGTTAACTGCTACCCTCCGGGATACTGAGGCTAGATATGATAAGATATGGGGCCCATGGGAACTCTACCTGGACAATGGCTGATAAAATCAAAACCCCTTTTTCTGCCCCTCTAGACTACAAGGACTGCTTCAATAAGCTACCTTGGCCCTCACCACTCCACCACCATTCGTTTAGACTTAGGAACCGACCTGATATTGGTATTCATCTCAAATAATGTTTTTGTTCTTGTTCTTGTTCTTTCGGTTATCATCAGTCATTTGGACTTAAACAAATTCACTGACGAATTAATGTTCTAGGTACGATCGGTGTTTCTATCCAATTTTTTCACAATCTAGGTTTCCTCTTTACTGACCCACAATCTCATCTAGGTAAATCTTCTTGAAACAGATACAAGAGACTTGAAATTTTATCATATAAGGTCAATGACTCTATAATCCATATGGGTAAAATAATATCATAATCAGTTTCTATAGCTGTAAACAAGTTCTTCACCTACGCATAGACTACAGTACTCTGTTGAAAGAGGAAAAAAAATTGTACTATTCTATGTGAATACATTCATTTTACCTGTCTATATATGCTTTTGAATCCAATAAAAAATAGTGTTACAAAAAAAAAGATAATCCTTAGTGATTTTGTGACAGTATTTAGAGCATGAAGGTTCCCACAAAGCTGAACTGAATAATTTGGGTGTTTCCCATTTTGCCCTGGAGGCTGCATAAAAGAGCCCCTCCCCACCTCTGTACAGGCTAGGCTACTTTTGTTTTTATAAATAATTAACATGTTCACCATACATGTGGTTTCCTTTGCTAATTTGTTGTGTTTGGATGCCAAGCTTGCCTTCCAGAGGCCGATACATATTTTTCCTATTGACTTCAGTGCTGTTTAGATTTGAGCTTAATAAAACTCAGACATTTTTATTTATTCAGTCAAATGATCTCTAAACCACAAAATCAATGCTACTTAGAAAGAAGCAGGGGCTCTGGCCTTGTCTCCCACGACCACCACCACATACACTTTAACACTACTATACAGAAAGATATGCCACAGAATTGCCCTCAGCTCTACAGGGAGCAATCAGAGAATGAGCAAAGTCTAAATGTAACTGTCATGAAGGGAAGGAAGGAAGAGTGGCAACTCTTCAGTTGAGTGTTTGACCCATGCTTGATAGCTGCCACCATGGTTCACCTGTATCATTTTCTGCCATACTCCTGCAAAAAAGTGTCAGGGTCACACACACCTGCAAGTGAATTCTTGTGCCAGCAGTCACAAAATAACATTTTATAGTCTCAGGGCCAGTTCAGACTGCTGGCTGCCAGTGTCTTTGCACGTTTTTTTGTTGGGATCCACCACCTCCTGCATTAAGATGAATGGGAGCAATTATCTCAATGTGTTTGCTGTTGATGGTGCTCATCTTGCAGTGAATTTCCAGTGATGCTGTATGTAGCAACAGCTGAGTTTGAAGTTATATCCCCTAAGGGGTTTAAAACACGACACAGCAAGGAATTGATGGAAAACAACGCCAACCACGTTTCTGCCCCAGCAGAAAAGTTTTTGGCATCGGCTAAATGAACTGCTGCTAGCTGTCTGTGTGAACTGGCCCCAAAGTTGGTGTCCTTCTGGTCTATAGCATTCAACACTCAATTACTCTATAATTAGTAATTAGAAAGTAGTGGTCCTTTTACAATCCTGCATGACTTTAACTGAAACAGATTTCAGCATAAATCTGATCAAGAATTGATCAAATTGCCCCACCCACTAGATTTTTTACTGAGTAATTGATTAGAAAGCTATGTAGCCATTGATATCTGGCTACTTCTCTTTCTGCCCCATTTATTAAAATTTCTGCAATGCCCCATCAGTCTCAATAAACTATATAAAAATCAAGCAACATTTTAAACATCTATCAAACCACTTGTGTAGGTAAAAACATAACCAGCAGATCTGTCTCAACCATCATTAGCATTGTCCTTATAAAGTTAGAGTTAAAGAGACACTGAAGCGAAAAAAAAAAATTATGATATAATGATTTGTATGAGTAGTACAGCTAAGAAATAAAACATTAGAAGCAGAGACAGAAGTCTAACATATGTTTCCAGTACAGGAAGAGTTAAGAAACTCCAGTTGTTATCTATGCAAATAGCCATTGAGTTCTACCATTTTGAAAGTCGCAGAGAGCTCTGACTTCTGATTAGGTTATCTCAGCTGTATTGTGTTTTTCTTTTGCAGAGAGACAGGACAGGTCAAAAGTTCACTGCCTGTTCTATAAAAACATTTAGAATGCTGAGTAATGTGTAAATTGCACATATTAGATAATGATGCAATGTTGTAAAGAAAAAAGCTGCATGTAATAGATTGCGGAAAAGCCGCCGTGTGTACTGGCAGCAAGGCGGCTGATTCCGCGTCCAGCGCGGCGGTTTGCACCCAGCAGCGTGCGTCTGGTGTGGCTGGGTCTGTTAGTTCACACAGGTTGAGGAATACGCGCGCACGCGCTGAAAGGCAGAATCTTTATGACAAACGAGGAGGGATCAGCTGACCAGGTTGGTCAGCTGACCTCAGAGCAAGTGCCTATTGGTTGATCGGTGATGGGTGGCGCCGGGGAGCGCCGCTCTATATATAGTTACTGCTGGTCAGTCTCAGGTTGTCTGCCGTTGCGAACACTTACGTGAAAGCACTCAGACCATAGTCAGATCCCACAGTGTGTTAGAACCAGGAGGACCTGGGAATTCACACTGAGCCAGATTACTTCTGTGTTATCATTGTGTTATACTTCAGACTAGTTCCAGGGTGTCGAGACCACGTACCTCACACCCAAGACTAGGGATTCTGTGTTATCATTGTGTTATACTTCAGACTAGTTCCAGGGTGTCGAGACCATGGACCTCACACCCAAGACTAGGGATTCTGTGTTATCATTGTGTTATACTTCAGACTAGTTCCAGGGTGTCGAGACCACGGACCTCACACCCAAGACTAGGGATACTGTGTACCATCATATTATACTTGAGACTAGTTCCAGGGTGTTGAGACCACGGACCCCACACCCAAGACTAGGCATTGTTTGATATCTGTTATGACCTATTGCATTCCTGACTATCCCTCTGCTTTCTGATTCGGTACCTACGCATATCTGATTACCTGTTGCCAACCCTGCCTGCCCTTGGTTACCGAATCAGCCTTCTGTCTCTGTACCTTATCTGCCCGTGTGTTGCCGACCTGGCTTGCCCGACCTTGAGAGCTATCCCTCTCCATTGAGAGATTCGTCTCCAGACTTGCTGGTGACACCCACCTTCCAGGTGTCACTCAGCCACAGGTCCTTCCTGCTATCCAGCCTGGGGCTCCACCCCTTTGGATGTCTCAGGCTGCTGGAAGGCTTTTGCACTTCCCAGAGGGAGGTAGTTCCCATACTGCCAAGGACCACCTGCTCCTCGGGTGGTCCCACTCAAAGTCATTACTGTTGCACCAAACACTCACTATATAGGTGTCCAGAGGTTAGTTATACTTGGATTATTGGTGATTCTGCAGATCATCAATAATCAGGTATATATCTGTATTCTTGGTGATACTGCAGATCACCAATAATCAGATTCTCTCTGTGTGCTGACACCGATCATTACACTGTATAACTGAAAATAAAAATATGAGAATATTTTTTTGGTACCAATGTTCTAGTAATTACCCCTACTACACAACCAATTCATGATATCATCATTTTTTTTTTGCTTCAGTGTCTCTTTAAGTAACTTTTTTTGTAACGACGGTGAAGACTTCAAAATACAATTTCTTGCATTTTAATAGAGAAAATCAGTGCAAAAATATTTACAGAAAAAGTTATTATAAAGTGAAAACCAGATATAAGCACAGTAAAAAAAAAAATAAAAAAAAAGGAAAGAAAAGAAAAAAAGACTAGCATCCCATACAAACACTAATTTCACTAGCTAAAATTTTGTTTTAAAAAAAACTTAAATTTACATTTTTTAAATAATTTTTTACATTTTAAATAATTTGGGAAAATTTCAGCCAGTACTCCGCTAGGTCACAATGGAAGGCTAATACAGGTGCTCCTTTAAATGTGTGTATATTAAAGTGTTGATGCTGCTGCAGAGCCCAATCATCTACAAGGCAAATCTAGGCAGTTGCATAGGGCCTGGTGAGAGTCTGGGGGCCCCGTGGATGCTAGCCCCCACCAAATCTTGCTAAAAAAGCCAGGTAACCATCAGCAGTGGGCAGAAACTGATAACTTGCCTAGGGCCCAATTTCATCTTAATCCTTTTCTATGCTGCTACCAGAGGCTCCCACTCCACAGATGGGTGCACAAGAACTCCCACCATTCAACCTCAGCACTGCCAATAATAGGATAGGAAACCTACAATCTGACAGTTCCTGCAACCATCAAGGTAACCATCACCACATGAAGCAGGGAACGTGGTCAGTACTCCATAACTCCATAAAACATTTTATTCAACAAATCTGAGAACTCAAAAGCAATAGATACTCACATTGTGGGTCCTGTGCAACAAGAACCCAACAAATAAAATCACACATAAAATGCATCAGGGGTCTCTCCTGATGGCGCAAGGCTGAAACTAGTCGGACGGAGACTGGAGAGTGGGCACAGCTATAGCTGACTACCATTGCAATCAGCACTTAATGCGCATTTTATGCGTCATTTTATTTGTTGGGTACCTGTTTCTTTTAATGGAGTTCTCCAATTTGTTGAATTGTTGGGCCACTCTGCTAGGAGCCAATGATAGTACATGTATATTCAGCATGTGCAAGCAGTATGTAGTTTCCTGAAGAGTGCAGAGGAAGGTAAGCAGGATGCTCCCTGCAGCACCCCCGATAAAACAAACAGCTAAAAATTATCAGCAGTGGTCTGCTGTTTTTTGTGTTCTTTGGTAGGGATATCTGTTCAGACTTCAAACCAACAGCCAAAACGGTCATGATCCATCATTTTGGAAATCAGCTTTAGTCTCTGTACTAGACCAATGATGTCTGTGCATGCATGTAAGCTATGAAGCATATTTTTAGAATCACAAGTGAATACATGATAAAACCAGATATGCTATCCCCTCGTGTGTGTGTGTGTGTGGGGGGGGGGGGGGGGTGCAAAGTAGAAACAGCATAGTATCAAAAACGAACATAATCCAGTACAATCTGGCTTTTCAGTTAAAGAGAGCATAAACGGAGACAAAAGGGTAGAGTAGGAGAGTATATCATATATGAGAGGCCCTGCCCCTGAATATCTGCATAGTCTATTCAAGGGGTCCAGGTCTTTGCAATTTGATCCACAGTAGCAAAACGTTTCTGCACCGTGTTAGCCAAACATATTAAAGAGAACCAGAGATGAAGCACCCTCTTGTATTTTACCCTATAAATCAGTGGGAACATGACAGTAAACACCTAATCTGCCCTTTGTTTCATTGTTCTCTGTGTAATCTTAATGTTAACACCTCTGATAAGAATCCCCGACTGAGAAGTCAGGCTGCTCCGTCTAGCTTTGCTACAGAAAGATTATAGCTAAGTCTGTCTTCTGTGGTGTTATTTCAAGCCCAAGCCTGCCCCCTTGTGGCTTTGCTATAATGACTCAGCAATAATCATTCCCAGCAAAGCCAGATTTAATTGCTCAGTCTGGGATTCTTGTGACTGCTGATAACAGACACTTTTAGCAGTGAGGGTGAAACAGAGAGCATGGTAAGTGTTTTCTCTAATGTTCTTACTGATATACATGGTGAAATACACAAGGGTGCTTCGTCTCTGGTTCCCTTTAAGTAGGTAAAAAACCCAAAGTTTTGTAAATGTAATACCTTTTAATGGCTAACTGATAAAGATAAATTATGCAAGCTTTCTGGTTTAGTTGAGTTCACTGGCTCCAGCCTGCAAATCACCTGTCATCTAACTGCTAAAAGCTAAACAGTAACCAGCACAATTGCCATCTATGTGCTTACTATTTACCTGCATCACTGTTTTACTTCTGCTAACATCTGGATATATGCCTGAAGAATGGGACTATATTGTCCACATATGTTAAGCATTAACACCATAGATGATTCGCCGCATCAGCACGGCTGAACGAGGTTTAATCGCCCTGAAATGACTGGGACAAATTTCTCCTCACGCTTCCTGGAGGAGGCAGAGCTTTGCGCTGTAGTTCTGCCTCCAGTCTAGTCAATCTCCGCTGATCACTGCCTCTCTCCGCCCCTTTCAGTGAAAGAAGACTGAGAGAGGCGGAAAGAGGTGTCGATCAGCAGATATTGACTGTACTGGAGGCAGAGCTACAGCGCAAAGCTCTGACTTTCGTGGGCAGCAAAATCCATGACCTGGAAAGTCGTGGAATTTCCCCCCCGGGATTTTAGGGGAATAAAATCTCGTTCTGCTATGGAGTTAATTCTTAACATATGTGGGCAATAAAAAAAGGAAATTAATTTGGCTTCAGACTCTCTTTAAAAGGTATAACTTTTACAAAACTTAGTTTTTTCCTACATACTCAATATGGTCCATGCGATCTTCAGTGGTTGCTATCATTTATTCACATACAATATGGTGAGTTTTAGATATCACTTGAGCAAGACCCAAGCAGCCATCCTTCCACCTAGAGGCCAGATATGACTTGGCTGAATTAGCTATATGCTGTGCCAATCGGTGGGAGGGGTATTAAGCATATTTTTGACCCAGTTTGCTGTAAAATGTATGGGTGGTGAACTTCAGATATGAAAGCACATACTTACCTAAGAAGAGGGAAGCCTCTGGATCCTATAGAGGAGTCCCTTGCCATCCTCCAGTCCCCCATTGCCAAGCATGGGCCCCCTGAAGATTGCCAAAAAGGGCTTGTTGGTAGGAACATTGGGGCAGTGCTCCTCTTCAGGCACCTATGCACTTGCATGAGTATGGCTGCACCTGCGCAGTGCGCCAGAACCACTTGTGCACGAGCAGCTCCGTGCTACTGCACAAGCATGGCTGACAAGCGGCAGCAGGCACAAGGAGGACCTGGGAAGCCTCGATAGGATCCAGAGGCTTCTCCCTTCTTAGGTACATATTTCCATTTTGATGTTGGCTTCGGCTTGGGTCACTTTAAACATCAGGACACTGCTAGCTTTGTGGGAAACTTATCTGGTTCTGGATTTTGGTGGTTACTTGTTTTCACAGTAAAAGAAAATAAGATACAATCTTTATTTAGGAAGAGCCGTCTGGACGGTTTTTCATGTTTGTTGAAATTGTTTCATGCTGTGCAGCTAAGACTGTTAAGTTTAGTCAAAGTCTATGTCCAGCATAAAGTATGCAATCTCTCAGGAAACATGGAGATAATTCCTTTATTATGACCTGCTACATCTGGCAGGCCTCCCAGAGCGAGGTTCCCAAGAGGCTTGAGCCAAGTCCAGCTTCAAGAAGCTTCTTGACATTGACTGCAATAAAAATATTTTTACTCTTGTAAATTCTTATTATGAAAATGTACAGTAAGTGGAAGATAAGGTTGAAATTACTGGTAAAGTGAAAGGCTTCATAAAAAGAAAACATTCAGTGTGCACTTAAGTGAAAAAAAATATTTGAAATGAGGTAACCTACCGCTCTACGACACACTTGTGGTGTTGGAGTACCTGGCTGTCACTATAAGGCTGGCCATACACCATGAAATCTTGGTTGTTCAATCTTTCATGTAGTACAAGAGCTTATCAAAACAATCTTATCAAAGTAATTTCAATCTGTTGACCCTTATACTACATAGTCTACAGAGTACTCCCTGACACTTCTAGCAATAATATAAGCTTCATTCAATCAATCACCAGCTGTGGGTTGCCAAGTAATGCGATGGCCCAATGTCCACTCTGTGTCAGTGGCAGCATTTGTTCCCGGGGGCTAAATGTCACCACTTTTGTGTCACCTAGGGTCCCAAGTGTCCCATATCATGCCATCCTCTTCCTCCATTGTCTTGGTAACTCTGCATGAAAGAGATACATCCCATGGACCCAGCAAAACAGTCTCTCCATTACCATCTTGTGGATGAAAATCCTAACACACAGAATTCGCTTTATTAAGCTGACCTATGTGAATATGACATGCTGTAGGCTGGAGCATGATGGGATATTTGCCCATCAGCATCCTGGTACAGGAACCCTTAAAATGGGGGACAAAAAATAGAGAGAAGAAAAGAAAGAAGGGGAGTGACAAGGGCATGAATAAGGGTGGGGGGAAGGGGGATAGAAATATGGGTTCTATTACAGGGGCCATGATGGTGTGGTGGAAGACACAAAACACACAAGGAGATTTACATCTTGAAAAGGGGGAAATGAAGGGGGAATGGAAAGCTCTAAATGGATTACTCTCGCCACTAAAAATGTATGCCTTAATGACACTAAAAAGATGTCCTGTGCTAAGTGTGATGAACAAATATAGAAGGTCTAGGGGCATTGGCTCCATTGCTGGAGGCGGTCAAGCAGAGGCCGAAAATGGGAGGATAAGTGTACAAAAGATGAGGGAGTGGTAGAATAATAGTTCAGTCTAATAACAAATTCAGGTCGATCAGGATTCCAAAAAATAGGCGAGGTACAGGCAACCATTCCGCCCTATGGGACCCAGAGCATCAGTCGCTATGTTAAGGGAAACCTCCTTCTGTAATAGAAGCTTCTCCCTCTTGTCTCCTCTTTTGGGCAGGGATGATCGTAGTCAGCCAACTTCACTACGCTGGAAATACACGTAGTTTTACGCAATTACGCTTCACCAAACTACGGCTTCAAAAACAAATATTCGCTTCGTATGCATTTCGTAGAATACGCGTTAAAATACGCAATTACGCGTAGTGAGGAGCGTAGTGTATGCGGATACTTATGCCCGTATGCAGAAAATTGTACGCATTAATTTCTTTATAAATGCATATACTGGGAACCCTTCTATGCGTACATTCCCCCTTCCAATGCGTAAATTTGTATGCATACAATCGCATGCGGAAAATTAGACGCGAGTAACGCATTCGTAGTTCACTACGCATTACACATGTTAACTACGCATAGTGGGCGTAAGCTACGCGTAGCGGTACTTCGCTACGCTTAAATTCGTAAGGGTAGTTTTGAAACTTCGCCTATGAACTACGATGCGTAGATGCGAACTACGATGCGTAAATTCGCACTGGCGTAGTTTCTGCTCATCCCTGCTTTTGGGTACCAAAACCATTCCCAGGCCCACAATAGTAAGAAGTTGGGGTTCCCTTTGAGGAAATGGAACCTGAAATGGCCTATGAGCCACGGCAATCGTATCCTGACTGTATAGACCTCAAGTGTTCCTGTATTCTTTGAGTAGGCACTTTTGTTTTGCTGGTGTAGAATTGGGAATATGGACACCATAGACAACATGTTTGGTCTGGCATGTTGACCGCATGACCTGTCTGACTGCATGTTGTTTTGGGCCTACCTGAAGGTTCACGCCGCACTGCTTCTGCCAGCATTGCTGGCAGTGGTGGCATCTGTAATTACCCATGAGATCCGACCTGTGCAATCATGAACTGATCACGGATGTACTCAATTTACTGCTCACTAGAGATGGCCCGAATGGTTTGCCGGAGAACTTGTTCATGCGAACTTAGCTGGTTCGACCCGCCCCCTATACTACATCATTGGGCTAAACTTTGACCCTCTACATCACAGTCAGCAGACACCTGGCAGCCAATCAGGCTGCACTCCCTCCTGGAGCCCCCTTCCTATAAAAAGCAGCAGCGTCGGCCATGTTCTCACTCTGTGTGCTGCTGTATTAGTGAGAGAAGGGAGAGACATTGGAGAGATAGGGAAAGCGATAGTTAGGAGGTCTGTTAGCTTGTTACTTGCTGATATTTGTTGATGAAAAGCACCCCAAAACAGCTCTGTTGAGAGCTAATGTTCTTTTTTTTTTGTGTGTGTGTGCCACTGACACTGCATATACAGCCCTGCCTGTCGCAGCTGGCCCTTGCTAATTGCTGTACTGTGCCAGGCCCAGCACATTCAGTGCATACCTTTCGCTGCCTCTGTGCGACTGCACTTTGTAGTATTCAATACCACCACCAGTCAGTGCATACCTTTTCCCTGCACCTGTGTGACTGCACAATTGTATTATGGCAGCAATCACTGCATACCTTTTCCCTGCACCTGTGTGACTGCACAATTGTATTATAGCAGCAGTCACTGCATACCTTTTCTCTGCAACTGTGTGACTGCACGATTGTATTATAGCAGCAGTCACTGCATACCTTTTCCCTGCACCTGTGTGACTGCACAATTGTATTATAGCAGCAGTCACTGCATACCTTTTCCCTGCACCTGTGTGACTGCACAATTGTATTATAGCAGCAGTCACTGCATACCTTTTCACTGCACCCGTGTAACTGCACATTGTATTATACCACCAGCAGTCAGGTCAAAAAAGTGTTCAGTACCTCACCTTTATCAAAATGAATGAGGCATGGATCCCGGAGGGCTACTGCCTGCCTGAAGACTAAATCAGTCCCCACACACAGCATCTCTGTCTGCACGCCGTGTGAGTGCCCGCCCCAAGACTAAGTCAGTCCCCACACAGCATCCCTGCCTGCAGGCCGCTTGACTGGCTTCTCCGCCGCCACCAGCGGCCGCTATAATAGTTTTTCTGGTGCGTGTACATGCCTGCCTAATTTTTCTGGCTGCACTGCGGCTGCAGCAACAAAACACAAGGCATGTACATGTGTCAATTCCCATTTGTGATCTATACCTTGCTGCGGTGAAGGGGCTTGCGTATCACAATGAAGCAATGACCTATATGAGTGTCTCGGGGTGGGGGGGCACACCCAAGATAATAAGGTTGTTACTTCATTGTGGACAGACTAAATTCGATCAGCTGGACAGTCACTGTTGCTCTGTCATTGAGCTACCTCAGCCCGACCATATGGGCTTGAAAACCGCCATCGCCTGCACTCTTGCCACCGTGCGCACCAGTCCAGCACGGCCATCACTACACAAACAGCTGTTTGCGGTGCGTTACACAGTGAGTTTGGTCTGTCAGTGTGAAGCAGTACACTACTTACACTAACTGCTGATCCATGTATACACATGCAAGATGTTTTCAAGCACTTTAGGCCTCCAATTTAGCAATGCAATGTGATTTCTGCCATTTAGGGATTATATCCCTGCTGTGCGTCAAATCCGTAATTTTCCCTGGGACTTTTGGCATGTATTCCACTCTACCATGCCCCCTCCAAGTGTTAGACCCCTTGAAATATCTTTTCCATCACATTTGTGGCCAGAAACAGTGTTTGTAGTTGTTCAAGTTCCCCTGCCCATTAAAGTCTATTGTGGTTCGAAAAGTTCGCAAACTTTTTTGGAAGTTTGGGTTCGAGGTTCGTGAACCGAAAATCGGAGGTTCGAGCCATCTCTACTGCTCACTAATTTGCTACCTATTGTTGGTGCCCTCTTGAAGAACACCAAAGGTTTTTAATTCACGATAGATTTCAGAAGAGAGCCCCTGCTCAAAATATACCAGTTCTCATTGATAATTATTATTTAATTTTTTGGCCATAGGTGTATAGTCAAATGTAAAGACTGCTGCTGTTTTACTGGCAAATTTTACATTTTAATTTTTGCAGCTAATGTTTTGGGACATGTTAACATAACTGGCCCTTACCAGCTTGACAGATTTGGCAAAAATAGCGTGTTTGGTGGCTTTGAAAATAAGCCAAGAAAGGAACCAATATAGACACCCACAGACTTATTTAAAATTTGCAAAAGACACTTTTTTAAGGCAAAATTCAACTTTCATCAGTTAAACTCAAAGAATAAAATTTGACAAAGTTTTGTGGTTGAATTTTTAAGCTCCTTGCTTTTATAATGTAAGTATACTTGAATTCTAGCCTCAGGTACTGAAGTCTAGTAAAAGACTTGAGATACAGGTTCTCTTTAAGCAGAGTTTCTCAGAGAAGAAATGATGCGGCCAGTTACTGGGAACATGTTCCTTGTGGAAGGCCACTGGTCTAACTGCCCCCGACAGTTAGACTACGTGAACGGTAAACAAAGGCGATATTTACTAGTGCTGGGCCGAAATTACGCATTACCGTAATTACGCATCGTAATTCACTACAAATGCACCGTAAGCGTTACGTGTAAGGTTACGGTATTACACGTAATTAATTACGCGTAGACCGTAAGTTACGTTATTACGCGTAACAAATTACGCGTAAGACCGTAAACTCCTATTGAAATTACACAGTCTGCCGTAATCGCGTAATATTACGCTCCCGTATAATATAAAAAAGCCGCCGACTTTAAGGGTTAATAGCAAAGCCCCCTTAAATGCTAAGAGCCTTAAATTTGGAGAATATATTAAGGAGATCAGAAGGAATAAGAGGAAAAAATGTTTTTCAAAAAGACCTTATAGTTTTTCAGAAAATCAATTTTAAAGTTTTAAAAGAAAAATGTATACATTTAAAAACCCAGCTGTACAATAAAAGATACACTTACTAGATGTGTATGAACAGTAGGCATTTAAAATTGGCATATAGCCCAGAATAAAAAGGACATCCCCTCTTGGAAGCGAAACCTGAAGCTGCAGTGGCCAGCGGCAGCAAGGATCCAGCATACTGGATCTTCAGACTGAACACCTTGTGTCCAGCAGGGTTGAACGAGGAGGTAGAAACAGCCAACTTTATATGATTCCCTCCAGGTGCAGCACGACTTGCCATGCACCACCACTTGGGTCCACTTCCAACCGGGTTCCCATTGATCTAGTTCCCAATTCTCATGCCATCCCAAATCTTGCCTCTCCCCCCCCCCCCCCTCCGCACTTTGCAGCTGGTGGGAAATATGGCCTTATGTAGATGGACACAGGCACAGATATTGCAGACACTGGTGTATACATACACAGATGCCTGCATGTCCGATGTAAAACACTGTATACGCTGTCATGTGTCTTCAGATCAACGAACCACAGAACGTTAATTGTAATGTTGTGTTTATTAGTTCTCAAATGCCTTTCTTGTGTGCTCATACACTTTTTTGTTTATTGTTTTTGTTTATACTTTCATTTATATTGGTCCTTCGCTCTTATATATATATATATATATCTTGTATATATGTTTTTCATGTACTGTTTATTGCATTGTACATAAGACTCATTGTTGTTGCGGTGGCCAGCGTTTTCTATACAGTCTTGCTGCTGGGTTTCATGTGCAGCACTCTCAGTGCAGCCCAAAATTGCATTTATGACATCCAGCGCCACAGCCCCCCGGGCAGGGCTCTGCATCTCTCCCCTTTCAGCCCATACAGAATATACCTATGCCAACAGAGATGCCGAGGCATGTACTTGTATATACAGGCGCCGCTGGCCACGCCCCCCGCTGTCATTTGGGTTGTCGGCCACACCCCCCTCCCTTGTCTCTATTGGAAGGCCAAGGCTACCATATGTGTGCACCGCTGGCCACGCCCTCTGTTGCCACTTGCGCTACTGACCACGCCCTTGCCCGTGAGGTAAATATTCCTGCACTTGGGGGCCACCAGTCATGTCCCTCGCCTTCCTCCCCTCCAGCACACCTGGAGAGTCAACATGCCACCAGGAAGCCGAGGTTTCCAGCTCCAGCTTTTCCCATCTACAGGGATGCTGGGGCCAGGTTTTTTTTTTTTTTTTTTTTTTTCCCCATCTACAGGGATGCAGGGGACGCTTTTTTTTTTTTTTTTTTTTCTTGCAACACTTCATACTGTTGCAGTTGAATCAATCAGTTATTTGCCGTCAGGGCTTCATGCCCTGGTGATTTAGAGTTGAGCTTCCGTCAGGAGGCTGGAAAATATAGGGTTTTTGTTTGCTGCACTTTGCAACCCACTGCCATCAGCGCTGTTGACCCGCCCCCGTTGCCTCTACAGGGATGCTGGGGCCACCGGTTTTTTTTTTTTTTTTTTTGCAACACAGGAGGCTGGAAAATATAGGGTTTCCCTGGCAACTCCATGGCGGCATTACATATGGGCAGTTTCCCGCCTCCAACTGCCAGATAGGACCCACCCTCTATATAAATTGAACCACACCCAACCACCAGCATTCCTTTTTCCGTCCTCGCCGCCAGTTCATATGGACCAGGTTTTTCCTCTCTGTTTTTCTTTTTCAAATGTTATGTGAGAGATTCTCATGTTAATTTTTTTCCATATATGTGAATATATGCTACATAATAAAATCCCTTACCTCCGCGCTGTTTGCGGTTCCAGGCAGTGTGGGCCCCTTCTGCCTGTTGTCCTGATACCTAGGTCTCTAAAGGAGCCGATAGGGTCAGATGTCATGCTGGTTTGGTCTCCAGTGTTTTGCCTTCGCAATACCTAAATGGTGTTTGTGGCTGCTATGCGTCCCCCTAAGGATTATTTCCGCATTTGGTTGTTGGGGTCGGCTCAGTACCTAAATGGTATTCCGGCTGCTCTGCGTCCCCCAGTCTATCTTCTCTCTCGCTGCGCTGCCGCTATGCAGCACTGGGTAGAGGATTTTGCCTGGTTTGTGTCACTTCCTGTTGGTGGCCATCTTGGGAATGGATCAATGCAGAGACAGGAAGTGCGAGAACGGCCATCTTGGTTGTGGGCAGACGGCGCTTGCCATAAAGGAAACAGTAGTTTTTCTTCCGGCGTCCACATAATAGTGGATTCGGCCGGAGCTGGAGGCTGTGTCCTTGGTGAGCTGGGGGAACGCTATCTTGTTACCCAAGAAGGTGGGTGTTTTTTGCACAGATTCATGAGCTGTCGTCTGTGCATATATGTATATATATATATGTGTGGCATGCATGCACTATAATTGCTGAGGCTAGTATTTACTTTCCTTGCAGCTCTAGCGTGTTGTGCAGTATGGGGAAATCCTCTAAAAAAGACCGCTCTAGGAGCAAAAGGTAAGGAGGGTGAGTAATGTTAAAGGGGCCCTGTCTCGCTCGGCATAGATAACTCTGATGTCAATCTTTCTTTTCCATATTTCAGGCATACAAAGGAAAGGGATCTCCGCTCGCATTCAAAACCGGCGGCCTCTACGTCTGGCCATTTGCAATCAAGGAGGCCGGGGTCAGGAGATAAATCATCTAAACAGCGCAGCAATTCACCTGCAATCACAGAGAAAAAAAAACCTATTCCAAAAGAATTGCCTCAACTTCTTCAAGTTCAGATCGCAACGAGTCACCGCCGAGAAAGTGTACCAAAAAGACTGACAGGCCTACAGAGGATCAGTGTTGGCTGTGCGGGAGCACTCGTTTACCGGATAAATTGGTCTGTAGGCTATGCTTTGGCGGAATAGCAGGAGAAAATCGCGATTTGACTGAAGTAATAAAGCAAACTGTGAAGGACACGCTGCAAGACCTCCATAAAGACACTAGTGCAACGCCAATTCCTCCTTCATCGACTAGGAGTCATAATACAAATGATAAATCAGATTCAGACTCAAATTCCTCTGAAGATTGGGATTCAGTAATAGACTTCGCATCAATTCCTGCGTTTATTGCCCAAGTGAAAGAGTCTATTGCTTGGGAGGACTCGGATTCTGAGAAGAGGGACAAAAAGAAATATTTCAGACAATTGGATAAGTCTCATGAGACGTTTCCTTTAATGGATGAAGTTAAAAGCATGTTCTCGGATGAATGGAGCAAAACTATTAAAAAAACCATCAGCAAAGAACAGACTGAGGAAACTGTATCCTCTTCCGTCTGTAGGTGAGGACTTAGTGGATACCTTTCCAGTAGTGGACGCTTCTGTAGCTAGATTAGCTAAGAACTCTATGCTTCCCATGGAAGATGCCACTTCATTTAAAGATCCTTTGGAGAGACAAATGGATCAAGACATAAGGAGATCGTACCTATCAGCAGGAGAAGCAGCTAGACCAGCAATAGCACTAACGTCGGTATCCAAAGCCATGAAATCATGGGTCGGTTGCCTGATGGACGCTATTGAGAGAGGAGAAGATAAGGAAACCTTGAGAGCATGGGTCAATGACCTGAAGTTCGCTTCAGATTTCGTAGGAGAGGTAGCTCTAGATGTCATTAAAGGCTCGACCAAATCGATGCTGTTTTCAATCATGGCAAAACGTGCTCTTTGGCTTAGGCCTTGGGTTGCGGACCCCTCTTCCAAATCAACTTGGACGAAGATTCCTTATGACGGGAAAAATTTATTCGGTCCGAAGATGGACTCTGCAATAGCCCGTGTTACAGGAGGTAGATCAGGGCTACTACCTCAAGATAGAAAATTCAGGACAAAAAGATGGAATCAACAGAGACAATCTTTCCAGCAACGTTCCAGGGACAATAGATCCTTCAGACCTAATAGAAAGTTTGATAACTCTTGGAAGTCGACTCAGCCTTATTATTTCAGAGCTGCCAAAAGCAAGACATCTACTTCTACTTCCCTCAATGCCGGGAAATCGTTTTGATATGAAACCCGCCCAGGTAGAAACAGTGGGGGCAAGGCTCGCTCGCTACATGCCTATCTGGGCGGAAAAGGTGTCAGACCCTTGGGTCATTCAGGTAGTATCGGTAGGACACAAATGGACATTTCTCAAAAATCCAGGCCTACCTCGTATAGTAGAAACGACTGTTCCACGCAATCCAGACAAAAGGAAGATTCTCTTCGATTATGTCGACTCTTTCACAGCACAAGGAGCGGCAATTGCATTCCCAGAAAAGGAGAAATTTTCAGGTTTCTATTCCCCCATTTTCCTAGTGAAGAAAAAGTCAGGGGAGTGAAGACCAGTACTGGATCTAAAGGCCTTGAACAGATTCATCAAGATCCCAAGATTCAAGATGGAGTCGTTACAGACGGTCATAAGGGCGGTCAGGACTGGAGATTGGATGGTCTCCCTCGACTTGAAGGACGCCTACTTCCATGTTCCCATCAATCCTTCTTATCAAAAGTATTTACGCTTTCTCGTGGGAGGCGTCCATCTCCAGTTCTGCTGTCTGCCCTTCGGACTATCTACTTCCCCAAGGACCTTCACAAAAGTGCTCCTTTCAGTAGTGGCCATTCTCAGGCAACAAAACATAAGGCTTCTCCACTATTTGGACGACATCTTGATCCTGGCAAACTCAAGGGAACAGCTAATAATCCATCGCGAGATTGTAATACAGACCTTGAAGGACTTCGGGTGGTTACTAAACCTCAAAAAAAGCAAACTAAGGCCTTCTCAAAATATAGTCTTTTTGGGCGCCATGTTTTCCACAGAAAAAGACGCGATCTCTCTTCCATTGGAGAAAGTGGAATTGATCATACAAAAGGTGACCTCCATCAAACCCAATTCAACAATATCAGCAAGGCAATGCATGAGAGTCTTGGGATCCATGTCATCAACAATTCCAGTAGTCAGATGGGCACATTGGAATCTACGCGCATTTCAAATGAATTTTCTCAGCCAGTGGAATCACCACGATCTCAGTTCCCAAATCCATATTCCGATGAAAGTATGGCTCAGTTTAAAGTGGTGGAAGTCCCGCGACAATCTAAACAACGGCTTTACCATCTCTCCTCCTCACTGGGAGGTGATAACCTCAGACGCCAGCCTACTAGGGTGGGGTGCAACATACAAAGACCTTGCAGTTCAGGGCACGTGGTCGAATCTCAACATACCAACAGTGTCCAACATCATAGAGCTAAGAGCTGCCCACCAAGCATTACTGGCGTTTCTACCACAAATAAAAGGGTCTCCGGTGATGTTACGTATGGACAATACAGCGGCAGTGTCCTACGTAAAAAGGCAAGGAGGGACACACAGCAAGAAATTGTTGAAGGAAGTGGCGCCAATCTTGTCCCTTGCCCAGGTACACCTCAAAGACATCACAGCGGTATATCTACCGGGAACCGAGAATGTCCAGGCGGACATGTTATCGAGAACCTACCTGTCCAACAACGAGTGGTCCTTGAACCCAAAAGTGTTTCATATGATAGTACAGAAGTGGGGTCTTCCAGAAATAGACTTGTTCGCATCAGATTACAACAGGAAACTTCAGACCTATTATTCTCGCTTTCCGACGAAGGGAGCTCTGGCGACAGATGCGTTGGTCCAGGATTGGAAGTTCCAAAAGGGATATGCGTTCCCTCCTACCCCCCTGATCTTCCGATTTCTACAGAAAACTCTAGTATCAGGAGTAGAAGTCCTGGCAGTTATTCCAGACTGGCCGAGAAGGCCTTGGTACACGTTGTTGCTGAGTCTCTTGGTGGATCAACCTCTCCTTCTCCCGGGTATCCCGGACCTTCTTTCACAGAGGGGATTTCTTCATCCCAACCTACGCAAGCTGAAGTTAACGGCTTGGAGGTTGAGAAGCAAAGATTGCTGACTCAGGGATGTCCGAAAGCAGTAGTGGACACTTTACTTACAGCAAGAAAGCCGTCTACAATGAATGTATATAATAGAACCTGGAGAAAATTTGCTACTGTGGCACATGAGGCGGGATTCAATCCTGTATCTCCAGAAGTCACACATATCCTACTTTTCCTGCAAAGAGGGCTTGATTTAGGGCTAGCATATAACACCTTAAAATCACAGTTGTCAGCGATCTCGGCAGTATTGGGGTTCCCTTGGTCCTCGAATCCGCTTATCAAGCAATTCTTCAAAGCAGCAATGAGGATCCGTCCTCCTAGGAAACCGAGGTTTCCTCAATGGGATCTCCCGCTGGTATTAGATTACCTTTCAACTTCAACGTTTGTTCCATCTTCCAGTTGTTCTCTGTACAACTTATCTCTCAAAACTGCTTTCATCATCGCAATCACCTCTGGTAGAAGGGTGTCGGAGATTCAGGCGCTAAGTTGGAAAGAGCCCTTTATATCTTTCTTTGAAGATAGGGTAGTGCTCAACCCAGTGGAGTCCTTCATTCCTAAGGTTCCTACTTATTATCATTATAATCAGGAGTGGACGCTGCCAGCGTTTAAAGATCCTCTGGATCCTGAGAAAGTGCATCCCTTAGATCCAGTATCAACCATAAAGGCCTATTTACAAGCCACTGAGAGCTTCAGATCTGGAGAGAGACTCTTAGTGATTCCATGGGGAATCAATAAGGGTAAAGATGCCACAGTGAGAACGATCGCAAGATGGATCGTCACTGCTATCCAAAGAGCGTATAAGTCAAAGAACTTATCGCCTCCTCAAATGGTGTCAGCTCACTCGACCAGGGGCATGTCGGCCTCATGGGCATCTCTGGGGAAAGTGTCAATTGAGACTATATGCAAAGCGGCCAATTGGTCGTCAAGCCACACCTTCATCAGGCACTATAGGATAGAGCCAGCTACCCTGTCTACATCAGCCTTTGGTAGAAAAGTTATCTCCTTGGCTACGGACCAATCACTGTAATTTGTTTTGTATTATTTTCTTCATTAAATCTATGTTTCAGCATACCCTCCCTTGTTGATTGTTTGGCTAGTTATTGCCCATATGTAATGCCGCCATGGAGTTGCCAGGGAAATCGGAAAATTGTATACTCACCTTTTCTGCAATTTTCCTTTCCTGGCATTACTCCATGGCGGCATACATTCCCACCCATTTCTAGGCGGCTCGTCCGTTACTAGGAATGCTGGTGGTTGGGTGTGGTTCAATTTATATAGAGGGTGGGTCCTATCTGGCAGTTGGAGGCGGGAAACTGCCCATATGTAATGCCGCCATGGAGTAATGCCAGGAAAGGAAAATTGCAGAAAAGGTGAGTATACAATTTTCCGATTTTTGTTTGCAGTACTTTGCAACCCCGCCCCCTACCCTCTCACCCTCGTTAACCTCAATTTGCTCTGGGAAGCCATTCCCTTGACTCCTGTTATAAATAGGAGCATAGTGTGCATGCAGGTACGTTAACTGACGAAGGCGTGGACACGCCGAAACGCGTCTTGACGTAACCTGCACACAGTCACCCCGAAGGGACACCTGTCATCCATTTACCATCTGGATCCTTGCTGCCGCTGGCCACTGCAGCTTCAGGTTTCGCTTCCAAGAGGGGATGTCCTTTTTATTCTGGGCTATATGCCAATTTTAAATGCCTACTGTTCATACACATCTAGTAAGTGTATCTTTTATTGCGCAGTTTTCATTTTATTAAACGGTATCACACTACGGAGCGCTCCTCCTGTCTTTTGCTTCCTTTTCCAGTAGTCCGCTCACAGCCGAGTGTTTGAGGAGCTGCCAGTGTGTGATCAGTCTGCGGTCCACTTTGACCTCTCACCTGCGTTAGCGCAAGATTGCACATCTTTTGTTTTTCCTCATTGACATTTAAAAACCCGCCGACTTTAACGGTTAATAGCAAAGCCTGCTTAAAATTTAGGAACACCAAATTCCCAGGGTATATTAAGGGGATCAGTGGGAATAAGATGAAATTTTTTTTTTTCAAAAAGACCTTATAGTTTTTGAGAAAATCGATTTTTAAGTTTCAAGGGGAAAAATGTCTTTCAAATGCGGAAAATGTCATATTTTTTTGCACAGGTAACAATAGTGTATTATTTTCATAGATTCCCCCAAGTGGGAAGAGTTTTACTTACTTCATTTTGAGTGTGGGAAATATAAAAAAAATAACTTTGTTACATTGTAACTGATAGAACATTTCCGAGGCTATTGCGAGGGATCATTTATTTAAAGGGACAGGTAAGTATTAATGGTTAATTAAGAATATTAACCTCCTGAGCGGTATGGACGAGCTCAGCTCGTCCATCACCGCCGGAGGCTGCCGATTTTCCTCAAATAAAAAGCAGCACACGCAGCCGGCACTTTGCCAGCCGCGTGTGCTGCCTGAGGGTCCCCCCAGCCGCCTGAGCCCTGCGCAGCCGGACCAATCAGTTCCGGCCAGCGCTAAGGGCTGGATCGGAGGCGGCTGACGTCAGGACGTCGGCTGACGTCCATGACGTCACTCCGCTCGTCGCCATGGCGACGAGGAAAGCCAAACAAGGAAGGCTGCTCATTGCGGCCTTCCTTGTTTATTCTGGGCGCCGGAGGCGATCGGAAGAACGCCTCCGGAGCGCCCTCTAGTGGGCTTTCATGCAGCCAACTTTCAGTTGGCTGCATGAAATAGTTTTTTTTTAATTAAAAAAAAAACCCTCCCGCAGCCTCAATGGCGATCTCAATAGAACGCCGGGGAGGTTAAAGGACTTTTTTCGTGGTTATGTTTTTTGTTCAATTAAAATACTTTTTCTAAGTGTTTGTGTGTTTATTTACTTTTAACTCTTAAAGGAAATGGGTAAGGGGTACAAGTACCCCTATACTCATTTCTCCTGGGAGGGGGGGTGGGCATCTGGGGGACCCCATTTTAAAGGGGACTCCCAGATGCCACCATGAACCCCCCCCCCCCCCAGGAAATCGCGGCCCCCACCTCCACCGCCCATCGGAGGTGGAGAAGAGCCCCTTGTCCGTGGATTGGACAAGTGCTCGGAGGGGGAGAGGAAAGCTTGGCTGCCCCTCCCCTTCCGAGACCCCCCAATCCATGGACCATGCGGGCTGGTATAGTCAGGGTGCGGAGCCCCACGCGGCCGGTGCTCCGCATTCTGGCTATCCCAGCCTGCATGGGGGACAAGGGGTTATAGAGGTCTGGGAGGTCGGACCCCACGTCGTTTTTTTTTTATATTTCCCACACTCAGAACGAAGTAAGTAAAACTCTTCCCACTTGGGGGAATCTATGAAAATAATACACTATTGTTACCTGTGCAAAAAAAACTGACATTTTCCGCATTTGAAAGACATTTTTCCCCTTGAAACTTAAAAATTGATTTTCTCAAAAACTATAAGGTCTTTTTAATAAAAAAAATGTTCCTCTTATTCCCACTGATCCCCTTAATATACCCTGGGAATTTGGTGTTCCTATATTTTAAGCAGGCTTTGCTATTAACCGTTAAAGTCGGCGGGTTTTTAAATGTATACATTTTTCCTTTGAAACTTTAAAATCGATTTTCTGAAAAACTATAAGGTCTTTTTGAAAAAAAAATTTTTTCTTCTTATTCCTTCTGATCTCCTTAGTATATTCTCCAAATCTGAGGCTCTTAGCAATTAAGGGGGCTTTGCTATTAACCCTTAAAGTCGGCGGCTACCTAACATTGATCCATGCGTCAACTTTTCCGCTTGGGAGCATGGCCTTACGCATTAATTGTATTCTTACGCGTAATTGCGTAAGGACCAAGCGTAATTACAGACATGAAACGTAGATAAATGTCTACGCCGTAACCGTAATTCCGTAATGCGTAATAGCGTAAAATTACGCGTAATGATCCGTAAGCGTAGTTTTTTCCATTATGCCCAGCACCAGTGGTGCTCAGCAGAGCTCGAATATTCGAGTAGCTCGAATATTCGAGCTCTTTTCCAGCTATTCGAGCTCGGTATTCGAGCTCCGAATAGCTGCGGCTATTCGAATGGGCTATTCGAGTAAACGCGAATAGCCCATTCACTATTCGAGCTATTCGAGCAAACGGCGCTATTCGAGCTCGAATACCGAGCTCGAATAGCGTCATAGCCCAGATTGATGTCCTTAGAGCCAATCAGAGGGCTCCCAGGCCCTCTGACGGCAGCCAATCACAGAGGGGGACCCTGGCCAGCCCCTACCCTATAAATAGCGGCCGCCATGTTCCGTTTCTCCGTCCTTGCCTGAGACTTGCATAGAGAGAGAGTTGCTCCTTTGTGCTTTGGCTTAGCAAGAGCTTTATTGTGGTCATTTACCTAGCGTTTTTGCTCACATACACGTCCTATACACACCTATATTGTTGTTAGTTAGATAGACATTGTATTTTAGTTAGTAGCTTTTGTGTTACATAGAGACAGGCCAGCTGCTGCAGGCTTACAGCTTTAGGCCTCAGGGCCTGCCTGTGTGGGCAGCTGTCCTCCTGTCCTCTGTTAGTTTATTTCTCATTAGTATTAGACAGTATTAGACAGTATTAGTATTAGATAGTATTAGACAGTATTTCTGCTGTCCCTTTACTACTTAGTGATTGTTATATACTACTGTAACTGTACTAGGACACTCACTGTCACTGTTCATACTAGGCTACTACAATTCGGACTCCTGCGTGTGTGTGTGCACTCACTGTCTGTGTACTGTACACACACTCTATTTCCTTCTGATTACTGATTGATTATTGTAAATTCTACTTCCTGACAGTTACTACTTACTTACTGTAGTAGGGACACTCACTCAGTCACTGTTCATAGGCCAGCTCCTGCGCGTGTTTGCGCGTGCGTGCACTCACTGTCTGTAGTGTACACACACTCTATTTCCTTGTGATTACTACTGATAGTGATTATTGTAACTGCTGCTAGTTGTACTTCCTGACAGTTACTACTTACTTACTGTAGTAGGGACACTCACTCAGTCACTGTTCATAGGCCAGCTCCTGCGCGTGTTTGCGCATGCGTGCACTCACTGTCTGTAGTGTACACACACTCTATTTCCTTGTGATTACTACTGATAGTGATTATTGTAACTGCTGCTAGTTGTACTTCCTGACTGTTACTACTTACTTACTGTACTAGGGACACTCACTCACTCTCTGTTCATA